>NC_090929.1:75092164-75419664 GCF_040938575.1 Ambystoma mexicanum | reverse complement strand
TGGTAAAGTTTCATAATAGGACTAGATCTCCCGGGTAGAGGGGAAGGGCTTTGATCAGTTCTTGTGGTTCTACTAATGCATTGTCTTCATTCTTCTTTGTCCTGCCCTGCTGAGCCTTTAGCTGTTGAGAGAATAAAGAAGCGCTAGCCATCATCGAAGCAAGATATTCCTGCATTTCATTTCCCAAAGCAACAGCAGCATTCTGAGCATCAGTCAGTGCTCTAGTAGGAGGAGTTAGTGGGAAACTCATGCGTCGTCCTGTTACCACCTCATGGGGAGTTAAATGGTTGTCGGAGCCAGGCTGATTGTACAATATGAACAATGCTAAGGGTAGCCAATGAAGCCATCCCTTTTTCTGAGTCATTTTCACTTTTGCTATATTTTCTTTGAGTAGGACGTTTCTTGTGGGTGGTAAGCGTAGGGTAATTTATGCTTAATCCCCTGTAGGATCATGATATGCTCAAACACTTCATTTACGAAGTGTGGACGGTTATCAGACCAGAGGACCCCGCGATCACCCCATTGTGGGAATACCTCTCTAACAAGGAATTTTGCTGCGTAGGTGGCATCGGGATGGGTGCATGGGCCAGCTTCAATCCATCAAGGAAATGGGCTTATGACCACCAGCATGTACCTGTAGCAAATCTGGATCATATCCAGGTAATCTATGTGTAAATGTTGGAAGGGCGCCGTAGGGCGGGGTATCGCTCCTCTCACTACTCGCAATCTCGCAATGTGTGTCCTGTTTTGAATCGTTGGCACACAATAGTTATACAGCAACATGCTCTGCTAAGTTGGGATTGAACCAGTCTTCCATTATCTGCACTGCAAGACTCTTTGCTTGTATGGGTCGGATGGTGGAGCTGCTCTTAAGCTGCCTAGAGTAGTGTGAGGGGCATGACCAGCCTTCTGGTGCTTTCCTGCCTCCACATCACATCAGTGGGGGATACTGAACACCTCCTTTTCTTCTAATGGTGCTCGTCCCTGCAACTCCACCAACTGGGTAATGGACAATTAATTAAACCCTTCCTTCATTACCATGTTACTCACTCGTGTGTGTCTATTGGGAGGAGCGTCAAATTTGTTTCTCTGAAAAGTATGCTGCTTTTTTTGCTTCTGCATCTGTGGCTTCATTGCCACAGGAAACCATGCTCCCCACCCCCTCTCATGTGGGCTTGGCACTTCCACCGCTATGGTCGATGGGAGTTGTAGTGCATGTATGACTCTGTCCAATAGGGGCACGTGCTGTTCTGGCATGCCATCAGCACGTTCAAAACCCTGCCTTTTCCATTGTGACAGTCCTGCATGTACTGTTTGTCACGTATGCAGAGTCAGAGTACACTGTGATCTCCACGTCCGCATGTGTTTCCAGTGCTATGATGAGTGCTACCAATTCTGCTGCTTGTGTTGAGATATGGGAGGGCAGCCTAGCGCTTGCCATTGCTTCAAATGTTCTGTCTCAATTTCACCACTGCTGTCCCAGTGTGCTGTTCCCCTGAGGTCTGCTCAATCGTTGAGGACCCGTCAATAAAGAGTTCTTTTCCCCCTCCCCCGAGGTCATGTTCTCTGACCCTAGGATACCATCATAGTGTTTTGTGTATTTGGTGCAGTCATGTGCGTAGTCTCCCTCCCCCACTGGCTCTGCTTTCAGTGTGGCTGGATTTACAACTCTGCATCTCACTACCTTTATTTCTTGGTTTGAGATTATCACCTCATATCCAGATGCTCTTTGTGTTCAGTGTTCTTTTGGGTTTCTCAAGAATGGCGAAGAGGGCTTGCTCCGCGTAGTGTTGTACTGCAGTCCATTCTGATACTTGCTCATTGCTCAACTGCAAAGGTAGCTGAAGCCAATGCTTGTTGACAAGGATAATGGCCTCTCATCACTGTCCAGAATCCCACTCTAATAGGCTACCGGTGTGTGCCCCAAAGTAGTTTTCTGTCTGAGTACTGCTGTCCTCACTAGTCCATTTGAGTGCGTAATAAATTTAATTCTGCCCTGTAATCTGGGATTCCCAAAACTGGGGCCGTGCATATTGCTCTTTCTGATTCATCAAATGCGTCTGTCATTTCACCTGTCCAGGTTAGTTTGCTGTCATCCCTTTGAGCTTCCTTGAGTCCGTTTAAAAGAGGTCCAGTGTATGTGCTGTAGTCAAACACCCAGGCCCTACAACAATTGCAAAGACCCAAAAATTGCTGCATTTACATTAGTCTGTGGCTGCAGTGTTTACATAATCGCCTCTGCCCTTTCAGGGGTTACCTTCTAGCGATATCAACTGTCCAATGCATAGAACCTCTTACTGGCAGTATTGTAATTTTGCCCTGTCCACCTTGTATCCCTTCTCTGCCGAGACTGTCGTCAACTGTATTGAGTCCTTTCGACACTGCTCTTCTGTCCTGCTGCATCGTAGAATATCATCCACGTATTGAACCAATGTGCTGTATAAATGTACATTCCCCCCGGTCCATCTGAAGGACTCTATTGAATATGGAAGGAGATTCACAATACCCTTGTTTCCACTTTTTATTTCTATACAGAAATTAGGTTGTCTTGTGATTCCTTAGGAAGGGGGATTGAGAAGAACGCATTCTTCAAATCAGTCACTGTGAAATGTGTGGCTTCTGGTGGGATGTTACATAATATTGTCTGTGGATTAGGAACTAAGGGAAACTCTGCTTCAGCAATATTATTTAGGGAGCGTCCCCCTCACCCCCCAGCCCCGGTCACCTTTTTCACTGGGTACACAGCCGTGTTGCATTGGGACTCTGATGGCACTAGGATTCCCTGTTGTACCAACGCTGAAATTGTTTAAAAAATGCCCATGTCTGCTTCGTTAGACAAGGGATATTGCTTCACCCTCAGTAGGATTGCCCCTCGCTTTAGTTTTATTTTGACTGCTCCTTCCCCTTTCAACAAGCCAATCTCATACGGGCTGTTGGTCCATAATATACTTGGCACCTGTGCTAAATTGTCGTCAAGAAATGGTGGTCTCTTTTTTTTGTTTTCAAAGCCAGCCTCTTTGGGACCTCCCTGTACTTAATTCTCATCCAGTAAGTAATGAAAAACATTGTCTCAATATCTGAATAGTCCCAAAACAGTTCTCAGTCCGTCAAGTCAGTCAGCCTGTGTCCTTCGCCTAATGCGATTACTGCTCTCCAGGCTCTCCCTTTATCATCAGTCCCATGGATGACTATTCTCCCCTTACTATAACTGTTTCCATGTGTAATGGGAACACGTGCCCTACCTCCTTGTCAATGGGAATTTCTGGTCTGAACAAAATCTTGTTTGGTAAGCGGAGTAGTTTACCCTTTATCCCTGGGAGCCATGCTAGTAATACATTCACCCTATACTGGAATACCTTGGGATCTAGATGCATCCCCCTCTGTAGAGTTTGGCGGCAGAATGCTTGGATACATTCTCGTGCATTCATATAGTGAATCCCTGGGGTAGAACACACTATCACCTGAGCTGTGAACGAGATGGCCATGTTGAGCCTGCTCATCATGTCCCTTCCCATTATGTTAACTGGTGCCTGGCGGGAATATAACAGTGGCATGGTAAGGTTGTGCTCTCCAACAGTGATTGGCAATTTGTCAGTTAATGGATCCAGGTCTGTGGCCCCAGAAAAGCCTTGTGCCTTCATGACAATGCCTGGCATGGGGTACCTCCCCTCCCTAACCCAGGACCTGGTGGATCCTGTATCTATGAGAAAAACATCTCATCACCTATGGTTACGCCCACTCGTGGTTCATCATCCGAGTCGGGTGTAACGAATAGGATTGAACACCAAGTCAGTCTGTGAGCTGTCCTAATGTGGGTATAGGCTCATCCCTGTTCCTGTGAAATGATTCCATGCCACCCCACTATGGCCACATTCCCTAGCCTTTGTATGGTAGTCCGTACTGCAGTATTCTAATTTCTCACGGCTACAGTGTTCTGCTGTGCCAGTGCTTGTAGTGCTGCCTCTGGTTTGCTGTGTCGATATGGATGCTTGTGTTGTCTTCGTCATGGATTGTTGCAAATGCGCTGATGTGTGTTGTGCTGGTGTCGTTTATGGCGCATAGGCCAGTGGATGTGTGTGATCTTGGACATAATAGTCAGGTGGCTCTGTGCTGTATGTGGGTGGAAATGCCATCCCCCTCTTTGGTCCTGACCATTCTGTTACATCCCTCTCCTTCCCCTACATACTTGGGCTATGTGTCCCATTTTCCCACATGCCCAACATTGCAACGGGTGCCCTGGGGGCTTGGGCTGTCCCCCATTGAATATTTCCCCTCCATGCTGTGTGTGGTATCCACACCGCCTCTTCCCCTCCTCCTGCAAAACGTCCCTCCTCCTGCAAAACGTCCCCTTGCCTTTTGCTACTGGTGATGTGTATTTTAGGTGACCACTCCCTCTCCACTTGTCAACATCGCCCCTTCCATTGAATACTCCAGATTGTTTTCTGAACCAACTTTGCTGCTTCTTGTTTCTTCTTGTTTTTGTGTACTTCAAATATTGGCAATCTTATTTTTGCAATTATTGTCAACAATACATCAGCTCTACAAAAATGCAACAATCTCCGATCTGTTCCACAAGCCTCTCTGGCTTCCCCAACATCAATTGGGGCACATACCACAAAGCCGCCCACACTCTAACCTTCGCCCTTAAAGACCAATCCAAACCTCCAAATGCTCAGAGTGCCCAACCCAATGGTACTACAATCGTTTAGTTTTCAAAATCTCAAACCCTTGAGCTAGCCGGCTCTTAGAAATTCAATCGTCACCTTACACTGCCACAAAACAAAGCCTTTTCCCCCCTTTTCTCCACCAACGTCTCCATGCCCCCACTATTGCCCAACAATCTCCTGCCAATGCCAACTACTATTATGCATGCAAAACATATGAGTGCACTCTTAGACCACCACAATAATCAAAATAGCCCAACATCCCACTTCAGTACCCTGCTTTAAATGCCCTACAGCCATCTTTCTGCTTTATTTACATTCTCAGGAGATCATCTCTTAAAGTGCCCACTCAGGGGCGTGGCCCTTCTGACGTAGTATCATTTGATAATCTTTCTTTTTTTCTTCCTAGTTTTTTTATGCCTTTTTATTTTTTCTATTCAACAAGGCACCACCTTCCGTAATCTCAGCTAACGCCTGACAACGGGGATCATCTCATAAATAAGAAATCACAACTCTTCTCCCACACTTAGGTACACCATTTCCCTCCCGCCTGTATTTGTCAGATTGCTGGTCTCATACTTGCACTCTGTGGGTCAGCCGAAGCTCTCGGACATCATCACTCCCACAATCTGCCTCTCTGTGTTCTGGTTGGCTGGGTGTTCCACGGGGAGTGGGCAGGAATTTTACCAAGGGGGCTCCTGATGACTGTCTCCGTTAATTCATGCTTAACAAATCTGGTCCTTGTGGGTTACAACGCACCCCTTCATGTGCGCGGCAGGAAAAAAACGGTATGTCACCAGGGGTATTGGCAAACCCTCCTCTACCATTTGTAGTGGAGGGGTAGGAAAGCCCCAATGCAAAAGCAAGAGGTCTGCTTCAGGGAAAATCCCCATGCCAAAGAAACTGAATAGTCCAGAAATGTGACAAAACCACTGCTTTATTAACAAGATCTCGTCAGACAGGGCCAGTAATGGACATCTCAAGATTTCCAGTGCTCTTGACTGGTTACAGGCTTATCAACGGTTTATAAAGGGTGATGAAATTACAAGTTGTTCCACAAAACCTAGGCTAGACTGGTGTTGGTTAGCAGGGGAAACTACATATAGCAGCCATATAGGGTTAGTGTTCTAATTTGTTACACATTATCTGGTAGCTCTACCTGCGACCACTTTCTATCTGTTGCATATAGTTAGGTTAGTGCATAATAACTGGTTGATGCAACAAAGTGTGAAGTGCCACGTAAGGCGAGTTGGGATTGGTCAGTGAGGGTCTTCTTAGCCTTGGTTCCTTGGAAGGTTACCAGCTCATGAGCAACAATTCAAGGTGATGAGACCAGCCCCAAAGATGCTATCCGTACCAGTAAGGTTTAGAGGAATACAGGATGGTGTCCGAAAAAGACTTGGGCACTCCGTCCCCTGCACATCTATGTGCTGAAAATAGGCCAATGAGTAGTAAAGCAATTGGTAACAATTCATAAGACAAATAAGTACATGAAAGAATAATTCAATAGAGCCAATTCTGTGTGTAATTCTTCTTTTTATTTTCAAATGAAAGGCACTACGCGTTTCGGGATAAGCAGTTCCCTTAGTCAGGTGCAATGGACCTAGAATACAACATTATATACAATGAATCTTGGTTTTCACAGTAAGAATAGTTTTTCATATTTCACATCATAATGAACATCATGTTGAACAAATATTAGTCGTGCAGGCTAGTAAATCAGAAGAACACTTTCACTCTAACTCTATGCCAACTCACCAGTTCATGCATGTGGGAAATCCACGGATGGTCATAGTCGTGCTAACTGCAATGTTTGATATAGAAATAGAGTAGTCAATGAAATACCAGGGTGATTAAAAAGGAGTAGTGAAAAACCCAGATCCACTTTTTGAGAGTGGAGCATACTCCGGCCTAAATGTGCAAGCAATCACCTGAGGTAATATCTGAGAAGGTTCAATCTTACAGTAGGTCGCATGGGATAAAAGGAGGAGACTGGTCCTAGGAAGACCTGTGTACAGAGATAATAAAAGGTAAAGAAACCTGTATGCCTGAGATCATCGAGCAAGAGACGTGTACCAGCTACAATGTACAAAGGAGGAGTGGCATTTACCCAGTAGTAAAACTACACGTGAGTTGTTAGTGATGTTAGAGCTTATTGGCACTGTGGATCCTGCGCTATTGTATGTGTTGCTTCCTTGTTCTGTTGCCTGCCGCCTGTAGGTGGATCTCAGGGGGACAAAGCTCCTGATGTCCCAGTGTTTGATGATGATCATACACACGAGTTAGGTCAAGATTATTAATGTCATCAGCGATGACATTAGTTTGCCGCTCGATGGATAAATCTGTCAATGGCAGTGTCGGCGGTGTACATGCTGCAACAGATATAACTATCGTGAATGAATCAAGTCGGTCTCGGGGCGATAGAACGCTGGCATGAGTATAAGCGCGAGATCTATGGATCAATGCGCATAAATCTAAAACCTAAATGTACTGTTTCAAGTCGTGGAACTAAAATGTAGGTGCTGACTGGTTTAGAGCAGCGCAAGCCAAGCAGCCGACTTGTGACCGCAGTCCAAGTTGTCAGTGAAACTATGGCAACCGTGCGCAGTAATGGAAGGAGGACATTCTTAGGGAAAAGATATAGAAAGAGGACTGGGTAGTCGAACTAAATAAACTAGAATAGTTCAGAGAATAAAGGTGTAATGTAAAAGATATTCACCCATGGTGAATAATGAGAATGTAGGAAAGGTAAAACTGTATATAATGCAGTCACTCCCGTGGAAACGGGCGGATCTAGGATGTAAATGTTACATGGGCTGCAAATTGTTCATGGATTTCATGCAAATGAAAGGCACAACGCGTTTCGGGATAAGTAGTCCCGTTCGTCAGGTGCAATGTATCTGTAATTCAACATTATATACAGTTAATCTTGGTTTTCTTGTATTTACTTTTAATTCTTAACTGTTCAACCAGGCAACCCCCCAGTGTTTTTAGTTTTGCCACAATCACGGAAACCAGCGTTGTGAAGGCCCTCTCGAAATTGTAATCTGCCTCCCCCATTGACCCTATTCCCTTCATCTTCTACAGTGCCTCTCAGGGGACTTTGTCCCTCTTCGTACAGTGTCACTCGATTTCTCATGCACAATGGGATTTATCCCCAATGCACTTAAGCATGCTGTAGTGTCGCTGTTGTTGAAAAAAACCTTAGCTTGATCCAACGGCAGCGGAAAACTACCAGCCCATCTCTTTACTCCCTGCAATGGCAAAAGGGCTGGAATCCATCATTACCCCCCAGCTTTCTGACTATTTTGAGGTAAATACGATTCTTCATCAACTTCAGGCAGGTTTTCGCCCAGGGATGGGTACATAGTCTATAATGATTGCTCTCTTTGATGTAGTAGGGATACAAGACCGCAGGGAGACAAGTGCTCTTATTTTGCTCGATCTCTCCGCGGCCTTTGACACTATTGATCATGAAAGACTACTACATTGTTTATCTGATGCAGGAGTTTCGAGGGTTCCCCTGAAATGGTTTTCATCTTTTCTGTTGGATCGCACTCAGGTGGTGTCTCTTCCCCCCCCCCCCCTTTCTTGTCCCCCCACTTGGGGTTTAGCTGTGGAGTCCCTCAGGGGTCGGCGCTCTCACCATTGCTGTTTAATTTGTATATGGTACCCCTGGCTAGGCTTATTTTTAGTTGGAGTACATTTTTTTATATATGCATATGACACCCAGATTCTTTTTCGCATCAATGCCTCCCAAGATAGTCCCCCTCCGCGTCTGAGAGACTGCCTCACAGCGGTAGGGAAGTGGATGTCAGAAAATTGTTTAAAACTGAACGGAGAGAAGACGGATGTACTGGTGATTGGCAAGGAGTCAGACAATTCTTGTTGGACATCTGACTACTGGCTTGCCTGTCTGGGACCATGTCCAACTCCATCAGCGGTTGTCAAAAGCCTAGGCATCAAGGTTATGGCTTCTGGCTCCAGAGAATCTCATATCTCTGCAGTCTGCCATGCACGGTTCGCTAAACTGAAAACCTTTAAAGAAGGTTCTCCCCTTTCTCCCTGATGAGTCTTGGGCTAAGATCGTTACTGCCTCCATTATGGGGGCTTTAGACTATTGTAACGGCATCTATCTCGGTCAACCAGAGATGCTGATCCAGATGCTCCAAAGGCTTTGAAATGCTGCCGCCAGGCTGGCGCTTAATGCCCTTAGGCTTTCTCACTCACAAGATCTTCTCTAGCGCCTTGACTGGTTGCCAGTCAAGGCTAGGATTAATTTCAAGATTCTATGTACGGTTCACCGGGCCATTCACACTGTGGGAGCCCAATTCCTTCAATCTAAGGTTTCCATCTACCAACCCACAATAACACTCCGCTCCGCCAATCAACTTCTGTTGTGTGTACCCTGGTTTAGATGCTCCCGAGGTGGCGGCAGATCTTTTTCTGTGCTGGGTCCGTCGTTGTGGAATGCTCTCCCCCTGCATATTAGGAGCAACCATGTCCTATCCAGCTTCCGCAAACAAATCAAAACACTGTTGTTTTAGAGTGGACTGTCTCCCTCTCCCTCTTCCTCTCTGCTCCCTCCAGTGCCTAATTGCCACTCAGCCCTTGTAGCGCTTTAGAAATATTGTTTGAATACTACAATACATGCAGTGCAGATAAAATACAAAGATTGGCAAAGAGAGCGCATACAGTCAACTACCTAACTAGACAATAAGGGGTGGTTGTTGGCGGTAAGCGAGGACTAAAGATATTGAGATAACGTGTTGAATCCTGCATAAAAAGATATTCACGAGATATTTTTAGTTTGAAAAGATCATTAAGGCATATGTTAATAATGCCAGCGGGGAGAGTGAGTGAAGGTGTAGGCAGGGTCATGAAGGGCAGTCAGGGTTGCAAAGTCAGAGGGAGCAATGCAGGTTTCAGTAAGGGTTATGAGGTCAAGAGAAGGACGAGAAAGGAAGAAGTTGGCGCTAACAGAGGTTTTAATGAAGGACTAAGAGCTGTACAAGCATAGCGAGATAAATAGAGGCGCTAGGGGTAGATGCGAGAAGGGGAACCTTGATGGAAGGTTAGGGTTGGACTAGGTTTTGTGAATCGAGAGTGGTGGAGCGAGAAGAGATGATGCGAATGAGAAGAGAGATGAGATGGTTCTGAGTGGAGCAGAGAAGTAGAAGTGAAAGGAAGAGATAGCATGAGTCCATGCAGAGGGTCCAGCTGAGAGGAAGTTCTAATGGTTGCTTACAGACAAGTAGCAGAGTACAGCAAAGCAAAGGCTAGGAGGCAGAGAGGCTGGCTTGCCCATGGCTGGTCTCCACGCCCTCATCACCTGATCGCCTACTCCATCAGCGGTTGGTCTCTCTGATTTTGTCTCTGGTGGTGTTGGGATGAGGCGATTTCGTCATGATTGGTGTTTCAGGAGTCGTCCCTTGTGGCCTTCGGCTGGAGTTTGATATTCGGTAAGAATAATATTTAAAAGAATGCCTGTTTCCAGTGAGCGATTTCCCATCTTCATTTCACGAGGGTGGGATGTCCGTGCACGTAGGGAGTAAGGCGGGCTTACGGTCCAAGTGTTCAAAGATACCAATACCTGCATCATCGCCATTATTATTAGTAGCATTAGAGCTAAAATGTCCTTTCTATGGAGCCCCTTTTCCTCCCAGAATGTGTTACGTTTTCATAAGGTGTGTGAAGAGCGCTTTCTGGTTATACGTGAATGGGGTGTTTCACAAGGGCCAGCCAGCGTGCCATCCTCCCGGGTGCCCTCTGCGTGTCCTTCCAATCCGTCCCACTTGGGGATGTTTCCTGTCCCCGCCGTCCCCTTGGCACGTGTCACAGCTCCCAGGGTGCCCCAGACATGCTCCAACTTCTCTGCAATGGCGGCAGCCGGTTGGCCGCAAACTGCCTGCCTGGGAAGAGCAGGGGACAGGGGGCGGAACAGCACAACATTTGCTTCCTCCTGGCTAGGAACTGCGTCCTTAAATGAGGCTGTTGCGGGTATTGTTTGAAATGCGTTTTTAAAAAAAGATTTGTTTTTACACAAAGCCGTGGGTTTGGGTGGCATAGCTTGGGTCTAGGAGGTAGATTTGGCCTGATGCTTTTGGCACATGATCTCTGCAGCCGGTGTACCACTCTCGCCCCCCCTCTCTATCACTTTTGACCTGCTTTATCACGTGATCATGTTTGCAGTCTCTGGAAAAAGTCTTAGTGCCCGCTGTGGTGGCATCAGAACCCTTGAGGACCGTGCTGGGTCGCTCTCTCACTGCCCTCTGTTAAGCATCACAATGATGACCCCGCGTTTTAGAAGCAGTGGGGGGTTTTTCCATAAGTGTGCAAGTCGCTCCACTGAGACCGTGTAAACTTGCCAAGTGTGAGAGTGCCCTGGGAAGCTTACATGCTCTGCGTGCGTGTAAGCTTCCCAGGTGTGAGAGTGCCCTGCGCTCTGCGTGCGTGTAAGCTTCCCAAGTGTGAGTGCCCTGCGCTCTGCATGCCTGTTAGCTTCCCAAGTGTGAGTGCCCTGCGCTCTGCATGCCTGTTAGCTTCCCAAGTGTGAGAGTGCCCTGCGCTCTGCGTGCGTGTAAGCTTCCCAAGTGTGAGTGCCCTGCGCTCTGCGTGCGTGTAAGATTCTCAAGTGTGGGAGTGCCCTGCGTCTGCGTGCGTGTAAGCTTCCCAAGTGTGGGAGTGCCTTGCGCTCTGCGTGTGTGTAAGCTTCCCAGGTGTGAGAGTGCCCTGCACTCTGCATGCGTGCGTGTAAGCTTCCCAAGTGCAAGCTATCCTCCCTTCACGTTAATATCGGCCGCAGGCGGCACCGCAGACAGATATGGTCCTGTTTTAGCACTGGCGCAATGGAAGGATTTGCACAGGTGCTGGCAATGGCCAGGCGCGTGGCTACATTTGCACGGATGTCCGTCCCAGTACTAAGGTCCGCGCAAACGGTACCAGTGCTGCAGTGCAACCATATCTGGTCGTTGCGCTGCGGCTAAAGCTAGCTAATCGTGCGCAGGGAGCCAATGTGGGCTGCCCGAGTGGTGGCCGGCCCGATTGTGCAGGTGCTTGAACCGGTACACATCCGGTCACACCTTCTGCACCAAGTGGGCCGTTGCAAGCATGCATGTCAATATCTCCCAGAGGAAGGGGGTGACGGGGGCCACGCCCAGGCCAGTCTGTGTGCTGGCTGGGAAAGCTGGGCCTGGCAGTCACCCCAGCCCAACCATCCTGCAAGCCAATAGCGGGCATGGCGATGTGCTAGCGAGGTGCAAACATGCAAACACACACACAAGACGATAACCTTGCTTCAAGACAGTCTTTGCTGCGTTAATGTGGTGTTGCCATAACATCACAGCAAGGGTTGCCGTGCTGCGAGAGGCATGTGCTGTGCGCGTGTTTTAATCTGGCACTCCCAGGCTACTTTAATTTTAGTTTTTCTGTGAAAACGGGCCAGTTCGCGCCTGTGTGTGGGTGTCTTTAGAGCTTTGCCCCCGGGTGGGCACTGACCTGTTGCCCTATCATTGGCCAGTCTGAGCCTCCATGTGGGTGTCTTTAGATTTTTGCCCCCGGGTGGGCATTGGCCTGCTGCTCTAGAGCTGTGTCTTTGGGTGGCTATTGGACTGCTGCGTTGTCATGGTCCAGTCCGAGCCTTGTGTCTTTGGGTGGGCAATGACCTGCTGCCCTATCATGGATCAGTCTGAGCCTCCATGTGGGTGTCTTTAGAGCTTTGCCCCCGGGTGGGCATTGACCTGCTGCTCTAGAACCTAGTGTCTTTGGGTTGGCATTGACCTGCTGCTCTGTCATGGTGCCAGTCTGAGATCTCTGGGTTGGCATTGACCTGCTGCCCTATCATGGGCCAGTCTGCGCCTCCGTGTGGGTGTCTTTAGAGCTTTGCCCCCGGGTGGGCATTGACCTGCTGCTCTAGAGCCTGGTGTCTTTGGGTGGGAACTGACCTGCTGCTCTAGAGCCTGGTCACTTTGGGTTGGCATTGACCTGCTGCCCTATAATGGGCCAGTCTGTGCCTCCGTGTGGGTGTCTTTAGAGCTTTGCCCCCGGGTGGGCATTGACCTGCTGCTCTAGAGCCTGGTGTCTTTGGGTGGGAACTGACCTGCTGCTCTAGAGCCTGGTGTCTTTGGGTTAGCATTGACCTGCTGCCCTATCATGGGCCAGTCAGCGCCTCCGTGTGTGTCTTTAGAGCTTTGCCCCCGGGTGGGCATTGACCTGCTGCTCTAGAGCCTGGTGTCTTTGGGTGGGCATTGGCTGCTTTGTAAATCGGAGAGTTTTTCCTTGCCCGGGGCGCACAGGGTTTGCAGAGCCTGCCTGAGAAGAGAATGGTGGCAGAGGTTGCCACGCAGGCTGCCCACATGATGCCCAAGCAGTGCAGATGGAAGGTGGTGTGCTCAGGTGCCAGCTTGTCCGTCGGATTGAATGACTCATTTATTTGCCCGAGCAGCCCTCAAAGTGCCTGGAACGGTGGTAAGTGGGGGTCCTTAACGGCTCTCCGAAACAGGGGGAGGGAGCCGCCCTGCCGCTGCCAAGAGCCATTACCGCTGAGCGCGGGAAGCCGGCAGCAGGGTGGCAGTGCCATCTTTGGGCTGACAGATTGTACCAGGCAATCAGGAGAGCACGGGTGCACACTGTCAGACGCGACAGCTCTTGGCCTGTGCCACCAGAAACTGGCAACACGAGTTATTGTGGCTGAATAAGCAGCAACACATTCTCTAAATGACCTTTTTGCGTTCTGCCCCCTGCCCATCGCCCCTCCTACACTTGCCTTTCCTTGCCCAAAAAAAGCTCAGCTTCTGAGAGGCACAGCGCCAAGCGACTGTGGCTCGTTAAGTCAGCGAGGCGTGCGAGAGACGAGGGCTGTGGGCATCGAGCAGAAAGCAAACCAGGAGTGAATGGTAGGAACGCTCAGTGGGTTGCTGCACCTGGTGCAGCAATATCTGTTATGGTTATTTATACCACGCACTGCTGCCATTTTCATCCTCTCCAGGCGCTCTGGTGGATCTGAAAAGGACTGAGGACTGGGAGGGGTTAAGTAGTGGGATTGAGAGGGACAGCGCTAGAGAGCTTTGATGTGCTGTTGGTAGCTGCAGTTCAGAAAACAGTCCCTGTGTTCTGGGTTTGTTTTTAGTTGGTAAGGGGTATGTGGTGTTTGTTGTATGCATGTGTGTGGGCTGATTTGTGTGCAATTGGTTTAGTTTTCTGTAGTTTTGTGTTTAGTTGGGGTGTTTCCGAGTGTGTGCATTTTGTGGTGGTTTGGGGTTTCTGCTGGGGTGGAGAGGTGTATGTTTTGTTTGGTTATTGCGATATTTTGAGGGTGAGTGTGCTGGATATTGGAGCGTTTTTAGTAGAGTTAGTGTTAATCTGTGTCCTTCTGTGCCGTGGGTATGTTGGTCTGGCCTGGTTAAAATATCCTTCTATGGCGGTTTGTGTTAAAATGCTTTATTTCATTGGGATCTCCAGGTTTCGGTACATTAGCTTTCTCTTGTGTTGGCTGTTTCCCTTCCACATTGTTTCCTGTTTAGCATGGTGAGTTCAAGAGCTATGTTGTAGCAATTTTCTGAATTTTAGGTGGTCTTCTGTTTGTATTTCCTTTGGGAGTCAATTCCTAAGTTTTTCTGAATGTGTATTCGTCCAGTTTCTGCTATGAATATTCTTTTGGTTCGAGGTGAATGTTGTTGCTGGGCCTTAGTTATCGGTACGGTTTGCAGATGGCGATTTTTCCCTGTATGGTTTCCGCTCCTTGGCTGTGGATTGCTCTGTGGGTTATGTAGAGTGTTTTGAAGAGGATTCTTTTTTGACTAGTAGCCAATGTTGGGTTCTCATTGCCGGTGTGACGTGTTGTCGTTTAATGAGTCTGAGGCGAATTCTTGCTGCTTCGTTCTGTGTTCACTATAGTTTTTTGGTGAGGTAGTCTGGCATTCTGACATAGATGCTGTTGGCGTAGTCTATTCTTGATGTGACGAGAGCAATGACAGGGAGTGTTAAATGTGGGACGGTGACGAACAGTGGTATCCGCTTGTTTCTGTGTAGGTGGAAGAAACACTTCTTTACTATTGCGTTTACTTGCGGTCCGAAGTGTTCAGTCATTGTCCATTTTTATATTTGAAGGTTTTTGTGTGTCTTCTGCGTAGTTGAAGCAAGTGAGACCATATCTTTTGATGAGGGGTCATGTAGATGTTGACGAGCAGTGGAGAGTGATGAACCTTGTGGAACTCGGCAGGTTGTTCTGCGGCGTGCTGAGTTGAAGTGGCTTAGCCACGTTGTTTCCGTTCTTTCTGCTAGGAAGGATTTGAACCATAGTAATACTGTGTTGCCGATGCCTATTTCTTCGAGTCTTTTGATGAGTGTTTGTGGTGGACTGGGTCGAAGGCTGTGGATAGAGTAGTATTAGTGCTGACGTGATGTTGGGGTCTGCATTGTTTTTATCTCATCCCACATAGATAGTAATGCGGTTTTCATTGCCCTCTTGCGTCTGAGGTCAACTTGTGCTTGGTCTAGTATCCAATTGTTTTCTACATGTTCCAGGATTTGATTTGAGCGTAGTGTACGGGATGTTTGGAGGGGAGTTGGTCGGTAGTTGGTTAGGTCTTCTGTGTTTCTTGATGGGTCTTGACGGAGTGGCTTAATTATGCTGATTTGAAGGCTTCTTGCACGTTTCCTGTTGCCATTGAATGGTCGAAGAGGTTGCAGAAGTATTCGGCAAGCGTTTCTTTGTGTCAGGATTGTTAGGTTAGATTTTCAGTTCTATGCCAAATCACTTTCACACTTGAGACCCCCAGCACTTTTTGCTGCTGGACTTGTGGATTCTTCTTTTTCTAGGTTCCTGAGTGAGCGGGAACCTTTTTCCCCACTCAACCTTTCTTAAACTCTTTTTATGGCTGTCATTTTTCTGACCCTCTATAGTTTATTTTTGAATCTATACTTTCCTATAACTTTGTGAGCATCTACATTTTATTATTGCAGCCCGCAGCATTTTCTGTGCAGTGTTGCTGGGTTGCCCTTTGTGCTTCCGTTTTTATTTTCTCTTGAATTACCTTGCAGAACACATGTTCTCAAGGCTAGAGAGGTTTTTTCACCCCCTTTACATTTTATATTGTGAGACCAGCAACCACCCACCTTGTGTGAAGTGCCGGCGAGGTACATGGTATCCTCTTTCTCACTGCTCCTGTAACAATTCTGTTAGTGACAAGCTTACTATTCTGGCTGGTGGCAGTGGCATATACTTTACTGACCTTTGTATAAAGTTTACTCGCAGGCTGTCAAACCAGCCGCGGTAATGCACAGAAGGGTCACCGCTCTGCTAGAATAGTGGCTTATTTCGCTTTTTGCTATTTTTAGTGCGCTTGTCTTTTCTTGGCTCTTCTGCTGTCCGGTGGGGGAGGTCCTGGTTGTATTTTTGTCTTCGGCGGGAACCCTTTGTGTAGCCCCCCGGAGGCTCCAGAGTGTCTGTGATTGCAAGAAGTGAGGGAGCATCTGAAACTCTGCTTACCTTCGTCTTCTGGTGTGCACCACCTGCCCCTTTCTGTAAACTGAAGGGAGAGTTTGCAGAGGATGTGTGTGGGTTTCTGTATGTCTGGCATGGACCTGGAAGCTGAAGACAAGTAGACTACTGGAGGTGAATCCAATGAAGAAGAAGAGAAGACTGATGTAGCTACTTCCAGGGACCGAGATGCCTGCTGTGTAACCGCTGCCTGTGCTGACTCCTTGTTTGATGCAACAGAGGAATCCTGAAGATGACGACTCTGAACCATAGACTGATGGGACCAATCGGCCTTAAGACCTGCATTTTGAGCCATCCCACGACGAGCTGGGACCTTCCTGGGCTGCAAACCGCCAATACCTTGGGACTTCGAGCCTGAGTGCTGTGCAACGTCATCCGAAGAATGAATCCCGCTGAAACTTTGGTGGACTCTTGCTGGACATCCAGACACACGATTCCACTCCTTGAAGTTCCCTCACCAGAGTGCCGGACCGAGATAGCTAGGCGAAACCAATCGGCGATGACCGTCCTTCATCTGAGACCTTGAAAAGTGTGACAAATCCACAGAGCCATGAGAAGCACTGAAGAATCCTTTGTTGGGAGCCTTTTCTGTCGACTGTTGCTGCAAGTGCCCATCCAGTGTCCCTTCTTACATCACCATGACCAAGAATCCAGAGACCGGGTCCTGTGCTGCTGTATCGTGAAGGCATCTTTCTCGAGCACTTCTTCACCGCTGAGGTACTGTGTGGCTAAGGGTAATACTTAAAGTCTTGTGTGGCTAAGGTGGTGATTCGTGTAGTTGGGAGTTCGCCCATACCGTTCTCAGTCACTGAACACTTTCTAAGAACTGTGAAGTATGTACTTACTTGTTGGACAAGAAATCCTCTGGAACTCTGACTTCCGTGCATCTGTGCTTATCCTCACCTGCCTACTGTTGGCCACTGGACCACCAATGTCCCCCTTCTGCCTCGGAGATCGTTCATGCCTTAGAATAGGGAAGGACCTCCAAAGCATAAGTCCTCTGTTTAGAAAATAGAGCAAGTACTACTTACTTGCTAATGTTAGTGATGTAACTGTTATCTCTGAAATAGAATAAGTTACAACGTTTTACAGTTTTTACTTGTGATTTGCTTACTGCCATTCTGAAAAGTATATAAAGTTATTTACTTACCTTTGAATTGTGTTCCACTGTTCTAGAACGTAACATAGTTGGTATTACTATATTATTCCTGAAACTGAATAAGACGAGTGTAACAGTGCATAGCATACTGCCATTCTAAATGTCTAACATTAGGTTTTGCCTACCTTGAACTGCTTACTATCTTCCTGAAACATCTTAGAGTTCTTCCTTACTTTAGAATTGTTTCACTATTCTGAAAAGTAACATTGGTACAACTACATACTCCTGTAATTGAAATAGTGAGTGTATTACCAATAGGGCTTTACTCACCTTGAATAGCTTATTGCCATTCTTAATGTGTATCCTGAGTTCTTACTTATCCTAGAAGTGCATTCTTCCCCATCTGAAAAGTAATTCATAAGTTCTTGCTTATCTTAGAATTGTGTTCCACTAGTCTGGAAAGTAATGTTGATGTAACTATAGTATTCTAGAAACTGAATAAGTTGCATAGTGTGCTACCAATAGGGGTCTGTGTATCTTGAATTGCCTTCAGTCTGTCTAAAAGTCTACTAATGTGGTTTTGCTCCCCATGAATAGCTTGCTGCCATTCTAAATGTGTATCACTGTTTTACTTGCTTTGAACTGCATACTGCTGTTCTAAATTTGGTTTACTTACCATAAGCATTGTGTTGTTTTTTATAATGCGTTTATGGCTACTAATAGTACTTCCCTTTCTGAAGAATTCTCTTTGCCTGCGTATCTCAAATGAACATCTACGTTTACACTACATCAGCGTATAAGTGTTTCTTTGGACCATATGTGTGCTACAAGTTCTTTGTACCTTCCTACAGCCCTCTCTTCCCCATCTAAGATAAGCCTGGCTGCTCTGTCCACGCTACCAAATTATGTAGTACAGGTCTATACTAAGAGTTGGAGTTTACTGTATTGCCTAAAGGTATAGTTTTATAAAGCTCCCATGTGGACTTCAGAAAAACGATCAAAACAAATATGGTCTTGTGCTTGTCTAGTGGGCAAGGATCTGCTGACGAGCCGGCTATATTGCTTTTTCTGTCGAAATTGGCGAGTAGTTTAGTTTTGTAGATGGTTCTGGCATTGGCTAGTTAGGGGAGTTGTTGGTGTTTTTGGGCATGCTCTTGGTGACTTGCTGAATGTTTGTGATTTTGAACTGGTCTGCCAGTCATTGCAAAGTTTTTGTGAGGGTGTGTTGTTGCAGGCCGTTAAGTTTCCTAGCCCGTTGATGATGATGATGATGAACATCTTTTCTAGGTGTTGCTTAAGTTTGTGTCTGTTCGTTGTAATATATATTTTTTTGCTGTGAGTTTTTCAGCTTTGTATAGTCTGTATTTGGTATGTGATTTATTTTCCAGTGGTTGTAGTTTTACTTCCATTCTTGCTCCAGTGTTTTTTTTCTTTTTTTTTGTGCTCTGAGGTTGGGTGTGAACCATTGTGCCATGTTTCATTGTTTTCTTTAGTGAGGTGGGTGAATGAGTCCAATACACTGATGGTTTTGTGGATTCCAGTCTGGTGAGTTCTGTGATTGTTAATGGATTTCCAGTTTCTTTTCTGCATTGGGGGAGTTTTTGGGAGTTTAGTTAATATATGCATTGGCAGGGTGGCGGGGTGTGAAATCATGAAGCGTATTATGAGGTGGTCGCTCCAGAGGATCTGCATTGTGGGAGGTGTGGGGAATTGAGACCAGGTTTATTTTGCAAAGGTTTTACTCTAGGGTGTGCCCTGCTATGTGTGTTGCTGGTTGATTTGTTAGTGTTTTAGTTGAGGTGGTGTTTCCTTCAAACCAGATGTTGAAATCTCCTTGTATGATCAGGTGGTCATATTTTATGGTGATGCATCCACAAGTCTGTCTAAGTAGGGTTTTGTGTCGGCGGTCAGTAGAGGAGTAGGAATGACAGGTTGGTTTGGTGATCTAAGGCTGGGGGAGGAGGATCGATTCACAGTTTGGGATGGTTAGTGGTGGTGCTGTTGTCATTTTTAGGTGATTTTTGTGTGCAATGGCGAGACACCACCTCTTTTTCCGTCTCTGTTAGCTGGTTTTAATTTGAAGTTGTTGGGTAGGGATCCTCGTGCGACTTCCTAGAAGTTTTGCGCTAGCCAGGTTTCAGTGAGGAATAGAATGTCTGTTTCTGCCTCACTTAGCAGTTCGTATATCTCTGTGGTGTGCTTTGACATTGACCTAGCATTGACTAGGTTGCAGTGTATCCTTTTGTTTATCATTTGAAGGCGATACTGGTCATTTGAGTTGGTATTGATTTGTTTGTCCTTCAGATTCTGCTTTGTTTTGTTGCTGCTTTTTCTTCGTTGAGTAGATCTAGACGGTTGCGTTTTGGGTTGCTTTCTTCGGGGTCGTCTGCCTTCTCGTGTTGATGATTCTTTGTGTATCCTGCCGGTTAGAGGTTTGTTTTCCTGCAGCCTCAAAAACAAAATCTTTGGAGACGTGCTTGGATACCATGTACTATGATTTATAAACTCAATCCATTTTTTACGTGTGAAAGGTTTACTGTAAACTACATCAATACAATAGTCTCAAATGTATCTTTTCCAATTTTATTCTTCACCCTATGACCAAATGTATCCATTCCGTAGCCTGCAACCAATGTCTCAAGCTTTTCTGTGCATTATCAAGGCTGAAATATTAAAGAATAAAGAAATGTTTCATGTACACATTTTGCTACTGCCAGAATTCAACAAACAATTGAAAAAGAATTGTATTTTAAATGAGTTCCATTAGGTTTACATATTTTAATAATTCCATAACAACACGTTCTTACCCCAGTTTCCAATGGCAGGTACAGAAACCAATGATGTAACCTCACCTCATGTTATTGTGGGGTATTTAACAGACCTCGAAGAAAGCTTCATTAGATCTTCCCCGTAACTTTTTTGTAATAGTCATACTGGCCCATTTTATTACGTCCATCTTTCTCTGGGAAGCCCATGTGAGTGTTACCCATATATACCAATGGTTCCTGTGTTTTACATTTCTTTTACAGCACGTATTCCCAGATGACAGGGAAAGTACACACGCACACCTTCAGGCAGTCACTAATTATTATCCCACATCAGTCTTTTCCAGTTTCTCCACACTTCTCCATAGATTCAAATCTCCTTCCGAAGATAAAGTCGAAATAGAAGAAAATGGAGAAAAAAGCTGCTGAGCTGCCATCTTGGTGTGTATTTCACTCAAATGCTAAAGAACATCTTTTATCCTCCGATACTTTAGCAGTTTATCTTTAGAAAAATTTAATAACAAAACAACCCAATTACTTTCCTTCTTGTCTTGTGTTGAACCACAATACTATAGACGTCATAAAGAGTTTTCCGGGAAGACCTGTTCAGCCTTTTTTTCACAGGTCGATAAAAGGGGTATCATTCAGTTGGGCAGTATTGTTTCTTAATTTCAATGTTATGACGCTACCAAAGGATGGTAGAAGGTGTTCTATACACTATTTTCCTTCCACGCTTCTTTTTTTTTACCCTTACCATTCTGAAAAGACCACAGAGTGGTGGTATTACCACACCCTCAGCCCTACAGGCTTTTAAATATACGCGCATTCCTGATTACACTGCATCCAAATGTGACACTGCATGTGAGCACTCTGTGCCAAAAGTACACAATCAGATACTGCACGTGACTCGTACTTTGCAAAGAGTGCACACACCACTTTGAAACATTTATTGAACAAACCAGACCTATTCAAGACATATTCCTGCACACAAACTAAACACAATCAGACATGCACAGGAAGACTCGCAGCTCACAAACTAGACCTGTACATGCAAAAATCCTGCACGCAAACTCAACATGCATACCTAGAAAATCTGCACACGCAGAAACATCTCGTGGATAAACTGTGGTTAGAGAGGCAGACGTTGATGGCAGATCTGGAATGGCCGGGCAGGCCCATCTAGCCTACCGTTTCCACTGCTTACTTAGCCCAAAGGGGCTACTGCTTCATCCTGACTTGCCAAACGCTGTTCTCCATTGTGTCTAAACCAGCTCTTATGTACAATTCTGCCGTATCCCTGCAGTCTCATTCGGTGGCCTGCCAATGCAATGCACGCCATTCCCCCTTTACAAAAAGTATGTCTCTTGCTGATGAGCCTTCACCTTCTCCAGCCTCCTGACAAGACTAATTTCAGGTTGTGAGAGGACAGTTTGGCTGACCATTGATGACCTCTTGTGTTCCCTTTGGGACTTCAGTGTCTTGAGTCCTGACTACAGCGTTTACGTGCTTGGATCCTGTCCTCAGCCCTTCTCAGCCCGCCTCACTTCTGTGCTTGCATGCTGCCCTCTCCTCGACCCTCCTTCCCTCCAGTGTTTACATCCTTGTTTACATGCTTGGCTTCTGTTCTGTCCTCCACCCTCCTTGCCTCCAGTGTTTACATGCAATAGTTTGCCTCCTTTCCCTAGAGTGTCTACATGCTTGGATTCTGCCCTCTCCTCAACCCTCCTTCCCTGCAGTGTTTACACACATTGATTCTGCCCTGAGCCCTCCTTCCCTCCAGTATTTACTTACTTGGACCCTGTTCTCGGCCCTCCTTCCCTCCAGTATTTACATACTTGGACCCTGTTCTCGGCCCTCCTTCCCTCCAGTGTTTGCATGCTTGTATTCTGTCCTGTCCTCAGCCCTCTTTCCCTCCACTGTTGACATGCTTGGATTCTATCCTTTCCTCAGCCCTCCTTCCCTCCAGTATTTACATATTTGGATTCTGACCTATCCTCAGCCCTCCTTACCTCCAGTATTTACATACTTGGACCCTGTCCTCAGCACTCCTTCCCTCCACTGGTTACATATGTAGGTTCTGTCCTATCCTCAGCCCTCCTTTTCTCCAGTGTCTACATGCCTGGATTCTGCCCTCTCCTCAGCCCTCCTTCCTGCCGGTGCTTGCATGCTTGGATTCTGACCTCTCCTGAGCCCTCCTTCCCTCCAGAATTTGCATGCTTGGATTCTGACCTCTCCTCAGCCCTCCTTCCCGTCAGTATTTACATATGTGGGTTCTGTCCTGTCCTCGGCCCTCCTTCCCTCCAGTATTTACATGCTTGGATTCTGACCTCTGCTCGTCCTTTCCTCCAGTGTTTACATATGTGGGCTCTGTCCTGACCCCAGTCCTCATTCCCTCTAGTGTTAACTCTACCGTTTCTTCTGTTTCATTGATTTGAATTGTTTTGCTGTGTTTTTATCTGCCCAAAGTTTTAAAGGCCTAACAAATTAGTGCATTTTTATACTTCTGTGATGACTGTAATATTTGAATGCTTTGTGTGTGGTTAACTGTCCTCCTACACCCCGTCCATATCTCCTGACGTCTGCCTTATTGGTCAGTCTACCTTATCTTGAGTGTTTGGCTCGTGTGAGGGTGTAATAGTGAGAGATCAACACATGGATGCCATTGTTGTTGCTACAGACTTTTATTTAAATGAAAGTAGGGTTCAGTAAAGGCCTTGTTAGCCTGAATGCTAAGGTGGGGTGTGGATGGGGTCCCTGCTTCAAAACAAATCTCAAATGGGCCCCTCAGGATGTCAAAATAAAGGTAAGTCCACTGTTGTCACTAACCCTAGCCGTCGCAGTAGCACCTCGATATAAAGTGCAATGGGGTTGTCTGCTCAGTGGGTCATTCATAGTTCTTTTCCAAGTTCATAGCACAAGTTCCAAAAGATGCAGAAACGAAGTTCCACAGGCGCCAAGAGAATGCCTCCCTTCTCTTGACTTCTCACAATGTTCCCAGGTCCCAGGCGAATTACTTCCTACTCCAGGTGTTTTTCCCCACTTTCCTGAAGAGCCAAGAGAATGCCTCCCTTCGCTTCACTTCTCAAAGTGTTCACAACTCCCAGGGGAATGGCTCCCTTCCCCAGGTTTCTTTTCCACTTTCCCGAAAGAGCCAAGAGAATGCCTCCCTTCTCTTGACTTCTCACAGTGTTCACAAGTCCCAGGAGGAATGTCTCCCCTCGTCAGGTTTCATTTCCACTTTCCTGAAGAGCCAGGAGAATGCCTTTTTTCTCTTAGCTTTGCCACAATGTTGACACTTCCCAGGGATTCTCTCCCTTACCCAGGTTTCTCTTCCTTTGCCCACCCAGCCGGGCTCACTCTTTTCCCCGGTACTGTGACTATAAAGAGGAGTAATGGCTGTCCTCCTTAAATGGGTGGGAGTCCCAGACTCGCCTGGTTTCAACAGTTCTCTTTCTAGGTAGACTTGGTGTACTCTCCTGCCAAGTACTACTTATTACACAGCAGTCCAGGTTCACCACTCTCCAGGTACTGGGACTATGAGGATGAGCAACTGAAGTATTTAATGTTTATGGATGCAAGTTCCAGACTCGCCTGTCTTTGATACTATTCCTTCTATGTAGGCATGGTATACTCTCCTACCAAGCACTACCATATATTATCATAGGTGTGAATGTTTCTTCAATGTTACTTTCAGGGTCTCAGATCCTAGGTTCTGGGTATTTCTCCCCCTTCACTGCTTGCTACCACCATCTGTGGTTCCCAGCATCTCTCTGCCCCTCTGTGTACCTATTTTCTTGTTTCGCAACGGTGTCTGCCTTCTCCCAGCTTCCTACGTTAGCCGCGGGCCTTGTGGTGCTTGGGGAGGCTTTGTTTGGTCTGCAGCAAATCGTCCTTCTGGAAGCTGTCACGCTTCCCAAGCTTCAGGACCGGCCTGTCCCATGCGTCCGGCAGCCTGCCATCCCTTTTTTGTGTTACAAATAACTTTGCCATAATTATCTAACAAAACAAACTGTACTTAGATTAAAAAAAGAAGAAACAGAAGGGAAAAGAAACGTGATTATTCCATGTTCTCAGTAGGCATTTTCAATTAACCCGGTTAGCTTCAAAACCCTTATTACATTTAGAGTCAAAGATGTTTCATGGCCTACTATTAGCCTGTCCCAAAGCGTAGTTGAGGTCAATCGCCCCTACGACACTATAGACTGCCAAAAGTACCTCAATCGTACATCCAGAGTCCCACCACATTCCAAAAGTATGTTTTATAGATTGCCTGCTCAAATCTTCACAGCCAGGGCACAAGATTTCTGCCTCTTTTGCTCGCCCCCCACTTTGACAACACCTTCCCAGTATGCACCAGATCCAACCAAAATCTTAAGAAATGTTGTCTTATTCTCCAATCTGGAAGCTTTTGCAGGTAATTCGGGAGAAAGACCATTTTTTTCTCATATGGGAAAAGAGAAGCTGTGACGGACTCGGTCCATACGCATTGATGCTTGCTTAACCTTCACAGGATTGAGTATAAGTGTATCTGCATCACTTTCACAGTCTTCTAGTACTCCAAATACTGGACTGCAGATTAGTCAATACTACAGAACAGGATCTTCCCAAATGATCCCATAGGTCCTCATAAAGAGAGTTAGGCTGCGGGATCATGATGTTACGATATAACGACATAAGCTTCCATTCCACCTGTACTTTGAGTGACCTGAGACCCAGCTCATATCTGAGACTAGCCATGGGGAGGATCTGGGGGAGACCAAGAACCTTCTTCCAGATTCCTCCCTCCAATCTCTGCCAATCCGAATTCCAAGCCATGGGCATGGCTTCTATGCGGTAAATGATTTTCGGGATCACTTTAGCTGTATAAAACTTTATCAGAAGCAAGATGGAAAATGTGCAATATTTCCCCAATATTTACTCCCTTTGTGATGTTAATTAGGAGACTTTTTCTGTGAAGTCTTGATTGTTTTGTCCTACCTCAGGGGCAGCGTAGAGTGTGAAGCCTAAATAAACCACTTCCTCTGCCACCGTAATGGTTTGATTTCCCTGTGTCCAGACAAATGTACGGCCTTTCATGCCACATCTTTTAAAGGCTACTATTTTAGACTTTGATGGGTTAATAGATCATTCACTTTTATGTAGCTTTCTAAAGAATTTAATAAACGCTGCAAGCCCACTTCTTTATTATCTAAAACGACAATATTGTCCGCATGTGCCAGCCATTTTTGGGCTAGCCAAAGCTGCCGTTTCAATCTCCCTCCCCATGCCCGCCACATAAAGGTTAAATAGGAAGGGCGCTACCATGCATCCCTGCCTGACTCCCCTCTCCGCTTTGATGTAGTCTGAGAGTGATCCTTCAGCATCTAGTTTATTCTTACTGTGTTGTTCTCATGCAATGTGGCTAACATTGACAGAAGTGGTTTAGATACTGCCCAGCTTTCTAATTTATGCCACAACCGGTCCCTATTAACCAGATTGAAAGCGCTGGGTTAGTCGATCCATGCACCATAGAGCACCGGTCTCCCCTTCACTCCAGATGTATCACTTAGTGTAGCTAAGATTAAGTCATTTAGCGATGTAGAGATGCCTTTACGAAAGCCTCTTTGTTGTTTTGGTAGGATGATACTTCGTTTAGCCCAATTTTCTGGCTCTTTTAACAGAAGGCTTGCAAAAATGTTACTTTCAACATCCAAGAGGGTGATCGGTCGGTAGTTTGTTGGAACCATTCGATCCTCCCTCTTATAATGGGGATAATTATCGGCGTCTTCCAGGAGGCAGGATAAACTGTGCTCTTCAAGATTTCACTAAATGGCTGTGTTTGCAGCAGCCCTGACCATCCCTTAATCTGTCTTTGGACCGGCTCCAGAGCTCTCTGCTTCTTCCCGAGTATCCTGGCTTTTTCCCCAGTCTCCCACAGACACAGTCCCTTTCCTTACGGCTTCTCCAGGGAGGACTGCTTTCAGTGGTTCCATGTGTTAATATCCCTGCAAAAATATTGCAATACAAAAATATCGCCATATTTTTGTGGCGACATTGACCCATGGACCTTACGGGGGACATCCTTGCAACCCCTGCATTATTTTAAAATGTGTGGGGTACACCCCCGCATCCCCTGCTCCCACAAAATATCCTCCCCAAAAATATTGCCTATGGCGAGACAAACAGCCATATGTACGGTGATATTTTTGGTGGGGATATTTTTTAGGGATACCCTTTCAGTCTGAGGTCCTGCTTTCCTTTTTATTAGCTGTGTTTGGATAGATTTAATAGGCTGGTCTGCTCACTGTGGTTCCGCAGGGTGTTCTTCCACACTCTGGGCCTCTTCTTTGTCACAGTACATTGCTCTATGGTGTTATAACTTGTGATTCCACACTATTAACTGATCAGAACAGGCGGCCGTGCTTTTTCAGTGGTGGCCATCAAGCTGTGGTATGCACTGCCACGAGAGGTTAGTCACAGAAAATCATCTTTTGTTTTAGCTGTCTGTTGGCATTGCCTGCTCTGGTTAGATCACTAGCACCAAGATGCCTCTGGCGAACGTGCGCTCTAAGTAATTATGATATGATATTTTATTTGTATCGCGCTCATACACAAGTGTTTCAGAGCGCGACAAGGCAAGGGAGGGGAAACGGGGGAGAACAAAACAACGATCTTACATGGCCCAGTGACATTGAGAACGTGCAAGTGCATGGGAAAGGGGAAAAGTGCATGGAAGGGGGGAGAAGTGGAAAGTGCGAAGCAGAGGAGAACAGATAATAATAAATACAAATAAATTGTTAATGATAACATAACTGTTCTTTTTCATCTCCGAACTATTTAGGGGAGGACACATTTCTACTTTGCTCACATACATGGAAGTATGAGTGATTCCAGGATTCTGGTGTGGGTAAGAGCTTGAGGGAGCTGGGACAGTGGTAGGAATATTCTGTGTCCTCCCTAAGGTGTCATCCCTCCTCCCGTGAGGATTCTCCCTCCCCTGTGATCCTCCTGCAGTGCCCCACCCCAGGTGGATTATTGGACTCTGGCCACACCGCCCCGGCCACAGGAGAAGGGACGACTTACTAGGATTCGTCACACTAGGCTGTGTCGCATACTGTTTTCACTAATTAGGGAGTCCTCGGGTGCCTGCACAGCTCCATTGACTACGTGATCTGGGGCCAGAGGCAGTATGTGAAAGATCCACCTGGTCTCCCCCACAACTTGTGGCCAGAAGCAGGGGACCACCAAATAGCACCCACTGTCACTACTGTCCTTTTATGGAGTCAGCCTCAGGATTGGATAACGACATTTGGGGGCCTGATGAAGTGGGAGCTGGGGCATTTGAGATGTGTTAAGACCCAGCTACAGCTTAATCAGATGCAATCTGCTTGTAAGAAAAAAACTTATTTTTTTCATCTTTCCTTTCAACTTCGGTGGTACTCCCAGCATATCTACCGATTGTTTGTGGCCCTGAACTGATTTTTGGGAGTGTGGTTATTTTGAAACCTCACTCCCATGATTGACTCGCTTGTTTTTGGGGGCGATGGCCTGTCCTCATGGCTACCAGTGCACGGTGACGGGCGCTCCACTAAAGTCTACATCCTTTTTGAGTAGCTATGCTACAGTCCTTATGGGGAGTACTGCAGAGAAACGTTTCCCCTTTTTTTCTTTCAAGAGGATTTGTTACACTTTCAGTGCCAGTGATACCCCTTGTAACCATTGTTGGGTGCAGTGCTGGGCCACATATATTTTTACTGCAAGAAATAAATGCAACAATATAGTGGCCCAAAGCGGCCAACCCTTGTGTATGAAGCCCTGCATTGTTCTGTTCTTGTTGGACGCCTTCCTCCTGTTTAGGGTCGGAAAGGGCCTTGTATGGTCCTGTATTCTCATGGGCTTATTCGGAGAAGCATGAGAAATGCCCAGTAAGAGTAAACAGGCTGGGTTTAGATAGAGGGGCTGTCTCGGCCCAATGCACTTTCCAGGGGGAGCTGGCTGTCCAGGAGTAGGCAGCCACCCCACGTTTCAGGTCCTTCCATTTGTGTGGGCTGGGCTCACTGCCAGCACAAAGATTGTACATATTCAGAGGGGATCTGTAGCCAATCAACAGTCGTCCACTGGAGCCAAGAGTTTGAAGAGGATCGCCTGGGAGCCCCGTTGCAGGAACACTGCTTCTAGAACCTACTAAGGTGAAAGGGGGCGAGGGGGTCTGAACTTCCTAGCTAGTCTCGAGTCCTACTTGTCTGTCCAGTTTCTGGAGCTCTGAAGAATCACTGGTCCCGGATCTCTCTCGCATCAGCTGGAGTGGGGACTCCTGCATTACAGCGAGGTTGCCTAGCCTTGAGGGCTCATTCGGATGCAAAGACACAACCGGCAAGCATTAACATAAGACTACTTTTTATAACTTTAGGATCACTAAATATATTAAATTATTTGTGTCAGCAGTATAATTTAGAAAAATCAAGATACCTGTACAAAAATATAATATGGAAGCAAAGGATCTGTGCATTATGAACATCGCCAACAAGTCATAAAGCTTCAAAACTAGGAAGCTTTTTATAATAAAGTTTTGAAGACCATCTTCGTCAGCAATAAATGAATCACGAACCTGAGTGCTTACATGTTCTAGACATTGATCCCCTACTTAACACCCCTCCTTGGATCTGGAAATCTGGCCAAAACCCTCGCCTAGGAGCTGGGGCCTAATGCCATTGTTTCTACTGCTCTTGACGGGGGAGAGGGGCGTGCCCGAGTCCATCTGTCCTGCTGCACCTGCCTGCTGGCCCGTGCTGGGGGATCTCCAGTGAAGGCGAGTGTTCCCAGATAGCACGATCCTCCCCACAATGAGAGACAATAATGGACTCTCCCAGGATGGGAATAAGGCTAAGACAAAGTGCGGGTGAGCTTAATGGGTGTTTATATAAATCAGAATAGGGCATGCAAAGGACTCTGCAAACTCCGAGAGCGCTCTGTCTGACAATAGCAAAGACAGGCGTATATATTTACAAAATGCGTCATAAGAACCTACACACTATAGGGGGCACAAGTTCGTGGGGATTGGGTGGCGACGACTAACTATAGGTGAAGCTGTGATGTGGTTTGCCGTGGTTGGTGGACGTCACTGGTTTCCCACGTGGGCCGGGCCGGTCGGCTGGGCTCATCCGGGCGGTGGTGTTGTGCCAGCCGTGACCAGTGTCAGTGATGAACGTCTTTCTTGGCTTTCTACCCTAAGGCCACGCACACCGCATTCATTCAATATTGCAAT
Organism: Ambystoma mexicanum; assembly: GCF_040938575.1. Lineage (NCBI taxonomy): Eukaryota > Metazoa > Chordata > Amphibia > Caudata > Ambystomatidae > Ambystoma > Ambystoma mexicanum. The sequence goes on along the minus strand of NC_090929.1, from coordinate 75,390,392 downwards.
ATCATCTTCCCCGGTAAATCTTCCAATAGGTTATTCTACAGGTTAATGCAACACAGGAGGAATGCACCTAGAGTGGGGTCTTTTGGTGATACATCAATACATGGTTACCATCGTCCTGTTGACCGGGTATCATAGGTCGCAAGGTTGGGTCTCAGGGCAAGGGGCGAGCTGTCCAAGCTATCATGTCTCGTTAGAAGTCATTATGAATGTGTTCCTACAGTGTTATAATATTGGGTGTCCTAATTTTACACCGGCCATTAACCTGGGGCGAGCTAGTGGGTCGTGGAGCCTAAGAAAGGGCACCTTCGGGCCTGCGTTTATGGCCGGGGTTTACTGCTGGGTTGTAAATAATTCAGGTGGCTGGCCGCGGCCCTTGGAGCTGCGGGGGAACGTGAATGCTTGAAGCGGCTCCAGCCGAATTGGGGGAGGTGAGGCAGAGCAGCACAGACCTCTGCTTTCCGTCTGGCAGGCTTCAATGGGGAACAAGGGGGAATAGCCTTGGATTTCCCCACAATGGTATTTTCCTCGTGTGTTGCAGATTATGTGAAAAAGGCAAAAACATTCATATAATGTACAATACTCATTGATTCTTTTCAAAGCTTATGTTTTCTATATTGTTAGTGCCTTTACATGGCCATTTCAAATGTGTTACCTATACCCATTTTGCAATTGATATCTATATGTTAAGTATTTAACAACCACAACATTTTGTTACATTTCTATACATGCACGGTAAGCGAGGTAGTAGTAAGGTTGGTGGAGCACGCAGGAATAACTGGCCAATGAGACTGATGGCAGTGACACACGGTGAGCTTGGGCATTCAAATACATTTTGTGCATTTTCGTGCACACTTTACATGAGCTCCCGATGTGGTTGCACTTGTCTTCCTATGTACTCTAGCAGCATTAGTTCAGTTATGGCATAGGACCTTGGAGTGCATTCTTCTCGGTGAAACATATAACATGAAAACCCCGGGACACTTTTACCATTTGCGCATAGCTACGGGGATGTGGGTACTTCAACCAGAATGCCATATAAACACACATTCTGCCATCTTCCTGGAGGTTACATGTTTTAATCAAAAAGGTCCTAAAGAGAAGAGTTTCATCACAGGCAGTTTGCATATTAGTATTTGGGGTCTCTACTTTTGTCGGGGGACCATTTTACAGTTCTTTTCCACCCTGGCCCTGCTGGCCGGGTCATGCTGAGGGCAGTGATACACTGCGGAAGGTGAATGTTACAGTGTTTGCATCTAGCACTAGCTCATGTCCGTCTGTTCGTGGGAACGGGCTCTCAGCGGATCTGCCAGGGAGCTGCGGCCGCGTGGACAAGTGAGACTCTCCAAGGGTGGGGGCCGTGCTGCGGTGCACAGGGCTCATGCCATTTTGATTTCACAAAATGGTTTCCAGGGCCTAACTTAATACAGCATATTTGGTCAATGTCTTCAGCCAGTGGTCCACCCGCCACCTGGGCCCTGGTGGCAGGGGGAACTCCCGACGAGCCATGGACTTCACAAGGGGGAGAGGCTGCAGGGGAGGGGGGTCTCTTGGACCAATCCTCCCATACATTTCCCCCCTTTCGTTACTTAAGTAACGAATACTGTAGCTCCCTCAACCTCTTGCGTTCTTCTTCTTCAGCTACAGCCTCATCCCATGCAGGGGTGCCTTTTATGGGCATCCATGCCCTACACACTCCTCGCAGGCTTTCTCCCCTTCTAGCATACTCGTCCGGGGTGCAGGTCTGATATATACAACCTTCATCCTCTTCCAAATCCACCCACACCACCTCATACCATTCAAGTACACGGGGCTCTTTAATTGTAGTGTGCCACAACCTATCTACTACATCCCTGCTGTGGTACATGGGCACCATCTGGAATCTTGGTGCGTTTTCTTTGCACCGTTTGGTACTGCGTTTGCACACATCGAAGTCCTGCCTGGCACATACAAGAAATAAAAAGGAGGAACACTACTGCCGGCATCAAATATTTAAGTAATTCCCAGCCATGATGGGACCCAGGAGAAGATGTTGTCGAACCACGTGCTTGCTTCTGCTCCACCTTCCATTTTCATTCTTTCTCCTAGGTTATGTACGGCTTCGATCACGTGGGATAAGGAACCATTATCTGCATCTTTGGAAGGTACGAAAGTGCAGCAGGCACTTCCAATTTTTCGGCAAACACCTCCGTCCATCGCTGTTAACAGGTCCAAGACATACCTATTTTGCATGGTTATTAGCCGCAGTGCTCGCAGTTCCACTTTTATTACGTTAAATCCTTCTTCAGTGTCATTTGCCAGCTGGATCAGCTACCATCGTGTAATTTGAAGCCATTTTGCATTTGCCCGTGCCTGGATGCTGGGGATGAGTGAGGCGAAAAAAGTCTCTGCAGAGCTGAATAATCGGTATCTGTCCGGGATCTGCGCCAGTAGCTCTGAAGATGCTTTTGATATGTAGTTCGACGATCGTCTGTTTCGTGACAGCATCTCTCCCTTATTACCGGAAGACAGGACATATACTTGTAATTCTGTAGTTGGTTGGGCCTCATTCTGCTGAGGGGTCTCTCGCATTTTCCTGCTCCCATCAATGTGGCTTTCCGGTATCACCATTAGTGCAGAGTGTAGGGTGGCCAATGATCAGCTGCCACTCCAGGATTGTGGGAGGTGCAGGTATGCCTGGTTGCCACATACCCAATAAGTGTCCATGAGGGCTGCTGTTCCTCTTCTCATATCCGGGATGGTGGGGGTCTTGTTGCAATTTTTGTTTACCCCCATGATATTTTTGCCCTCTCCCTTGAAACACAGTTAATAGATTATTTCTTTCTGTAACTTGAAGGGCTTTTCAATGGCAGTCACCCAGGTCAATTTTGAGATGTGCTCCTTCCATACTGGTGTGCATGTTTTCTCTATCCACTGCAGTTTTTCTGGTGCCACACCTCGAGCGCTTCAGCTTTGCACATTATTTCTTCATCTTTCCACTTACTTTCTGAAAATAATGTCCCTTGTATTATAAAAAATGGCTCTTCCAAACATATCACTCCTTCCGCTTTCGGGTAGCAGATCTTCTCATTCTGCAGCATTTTAAAAGTTACCTCGTGTGCCTGGAAGGTGTTCTTAATTCTGCACAACGTGAGATGAAGGAGACATTGGGCATCCACAATAGGCAACTCTTTTGGTAGCAGTACTTTGGGTGTACCTGAAGCATGGGGAATGAGGGAGCAGACATAACAACTCTCATTTGTTGTTTGCTTAGCAGTTGCACTCATGTCTGCATACCATTTATTTGTCTGGTGGGGGTGTCGTGGGTCTTCCATTTTGTCGAGTCCCAACCCGTAATACTCGTCGTATTTTCTACTTCCCTCCTCCCTTTTCCTTCTACTATTTCTAAGATGTCTCCCAGCTCCATGGGCGAGGAACAGTGTAGGCCCCCTTTTCTCCTCTCCACCCCCCTTTTCCCATTCATCATATAATGCTGTGTATCTCACTGCCATCTCTTCATTCTCTTTCTTTATTCTATCAGGTAGTGTGTTCTTTATTGTGGGGGTGGTTACATGTGTGGGCACGCTCGTGGGGGTGTTGTACATCCATGATATTACAGAGGGGTTGCGATCATTTAAACTGCGGGCATTGTACTCTGAGGCATTTGGTGGGGAAGTTGTGCTATGTGGATTTTATCCTGCATTCTTTCATTTGGCGGGGTAACAACATTGGACGGTTTTGTGTGATATCCCCATTCAAGTTTAGATCCTTCCCATCTCAGAAAATCACCTTTAGTATCCGCAGCTGTAGTTTGATTTGTTACATTAATCTCGTTATTCCCTCCCCCCTCGTTCATCTCGATAAACCAATAAGTAACCAAGCCAAACAGTATTGCAAAAAATAATGTAATGCATACAGACAACCCACACAACGAATATCTACATCTTTCAGCTAAAACTTCTCTATATCTAATCAATCTATTCGTTGCAGACTGCCCGTTTGTTGCCATGGTAGTTCCTGTTTGAGATATAAAAGTGCATTAAGTGCGTGCATGTAAACATTTTTGTTGGCACTGTATGTACCAGGAGGTCATAAAAGGGAGAAGGGTGGGATGGGGGGGGATGCACAGAGAAGGGAACAGACAATACATATTTTTCACTTAAACACATTTTTTTTTTATTTATCTCGATCAATAACCTGTAATAGAATTATTTCGTTACGTTTTATCTATCAGTTACACTCCTCCATTCATTTCTTCACGTTCACTCATCATTTTCATTACTTTTGTTTGCTGTTGTCTGTGCCTCCCCGTCCACCTCTTCCTGTACACTATTATATGCCTTTCGCACATCTGTGAAATGTATCCAATATTTGAGCCCTTTTACCTTTACAGCTGTGGGTGTGCAAAATACTACTTCGTACGGCCCATGGAACCTTGGGGCATTCCACCGGCGCACAAAGCTCCAGACATAAATGAACTCTCCTGGCATTAATTGTACTTGGGTTTCAGGTTCCACAAACAACACCGTTGTGTTCCCTTCTTCCCTTGTGAATGCTGGTGAGAGCTGCCTTGATATTGCACGCGCCGCCCTAGTTAGCTTCTTCAGGTACTCTGTAAATTTATCTCCTAATATTGTGGCGCTTCTGTGTGCATCTGAGTGTTGGCACAGTGGGGAATGTGCTGTGTGCATCCGTCTCCCTGTCACGATTTTGTGCGGGGACAGATGGTGGTCCTTGCTCGGCTGATTCCTCAGCTCAAACAGTGCAAGGGGTAAGCAGTAGATCCAGTTTTTCTTCAACGAAAAACACAATTTAGACAATCTCCCTTTTAACAGGCCGTTCATCTTTTCGACAACGCCGTTACTTTGAGGATGATAAATCGAGCACAGTTTATGCTTTATTCCCAATAACGCAGTCACTTCTTTGAAGAGCTCGTTCACAAAATGAGTGCCGTTGTCTGAGCGAATTACGTCGCAAATTCCCCAGCGCGGGAACACTTCCCTTACTAGGAACTTTGCAGCTCTCTTAGCATCAGGTCGCGCACATGGACCCGCTTCCACCCACCTGGAAAATGGACATACAACCACTATCATGTAGCGTGCCCCATTACACCTCTCCCCCATGTCTGCATTTTCAATGTGCAGTTCTCTGAAGGGCCCTGTTGGTTTTGGAATTGTCCCCCTGAGTGTCCGTAGTGTCATCCCAGAGTTATATATTTGGCACGTTACATTGTCAATCTAGATATGTGTTCCTGGAGACATGGCACAAACCAATCTTCCTGTATCTCTGCTGCAATGTGCTGTTTAGTATTATGCACTGGAAAGTGTAATTGCTGGAATGCTATCTCTACTAGTTTGATGGGCATTACTACTTTTCCTGAGTTATTTTGGCGCCACAATAAGTCTGTTGCCGATTGGCTGCACCCCCTTTTTTCCCACACCATTTTTTCATCACAACCGGCACTCTCCTGTAGCTCTAGTATTTGTGATATGCGCATGGAATTGTATCCTTCTGGGAGCTCTTTGTTCGTTTGGCGCTGCAATAGGTTCTCGCCTGTTCCATGTCTTTCAAAATACAAAGCCTCCTTGGCAGCAGCGTCTGCTGCCGCGTTCCCCAAAGACACAACGTCCGTGTTGGACGTATGTGCTTGGCACTTCACTATTGCTACCACTGTTGGATCTTTTAGGGCCTCAATCAATTCCTTCAACAGTTCAGCGTGTTGCACTGGGGTCCCATCTGCCCTTCGAAACCCTCTCCGTCCCCACCGGGCTAGACCTCCGTGTACGGTTGTCGTCATGTAGGCTGAATCTGTGTATATCGTTACTGCACATCCTTTAGCTGCATGTAATGCTTCTATTAGGGCGATGAGTTCTGCTGCTTGGGCTGAGAAATGGGACGGAAGGCGATATTGTACTAGTACTTCATACTCGCCTTCTAGCCTCACTACTGCTAGTCCCACATGTTTCTCTCCTGTGTCCATTTCAATTGACGCTGACCCATCCACAAAGTACACCTCTCCCTCGCTCAGGGCATTTTCACACACCACCATGCCCTCCCCCATTTCCCCTGTGTATGTTGCACAATTGTGTTCTTGCATGTCCTCTAGTGTGCATGGTTCTGTAATTAATGTTGCTGGGTTTACTGTCCTGCACCTTACCACGTGAATGTTGGCGCTAGACAATATTATCTCATAGGCAGTTGCTCGCTGTGTGGTCAGTGTGCTTTTTGATCTTTCAAGTATTGCAAATAATGAGTGTTCCACAAACAACGTGACAGGGCACCCGATTACTATTGTGGCACTTTTCTCAATGGCGAACGCGGGGGCGGCGAGAGACTGCTCGCACGCGAAGTGGCCTTGCATCACTGCATCTAATGTGCCACTATAGTAAGCCAATGGTTTGTGTCCTAGGGAAGTCTTTTGTGTCAGTACAGCTGTCATAAGAGTTCCCTTGCAATGTGAGAACAGGTAAAATTCACGCTCATAATCAGGATTGGCGAGTACTGGAGCACTCGAGATCAGCTCTTTTAGCGACCCAAACGAGTCACTCATTTCTTTTGACCACTCTAGTTTCCTGTTCTCTTGCTGGGCCTCTTTGAGTGCTTGCAGTAATGGTCTGGTGTAGGCTGCATAATCTAGTATCCATGCTCTACAATAGTTACACATTCCCAAGAATTTCTGCATCTCCTTCACTGTGGTTGGTTCTCTCACTGACCTTATTGCTTCTACTCTGTCAGGTATTATTCTCTTCCCGTCTTTTGATATCAGCTGTCCTAGGTACAGCACTTTTGACTGACAGTATTGTAGCTTCCCCTTGTCCACCTTGTATCCTTTATTCGCTAGCAGTGTCAAGAGGGTGACTGAGTCTCTTCTGCACGTCTCTTCACTCTGTGCGCAGACGAGCAAATCGTCTACGTACTGAATGATCGTGCTTTCAACTGATAAATTACCCAGGTCTTCGTGTAGTATGTGGTTGAATATGCTTGGACTTTCACAGTACCCCTGAGGTAGCCTGCAATGCTCGTATCTCTTCCCCCCTAATGTGAATGCTGTCAAGTATCTGCTTTCTTCTGCCAAGGGGATGGAGAAAAATGCATTTTTCAAATCAACCACTGTGAAATGTGATGCCGTTTTTGGGATGCTGCACAGTATAGATGCAGGGTTTGGGACCAAAGGAAATTCTTTTTGTATGACGTCATTTATCGGGCGTAAATCTTGGATCATCCTCCAAGCCCCTCACTTTGCTTTTTTGATCGGATAAATACATGTGTTACATGGGGAGTTTGAGGGCACTATTATCCCCTGTGCTAGCAATGCTATTGTCTCTTTTATCCCTTCCTCAGCTTCGGTATTACCCGAATTGTTCGTTTACAATTGTTCGAATGACACAATTGTTCGAATAATAGGGGTCCTAATTGACCTTCTGCACAATTGACCGTATGGTCATTTTAATATATATTATGGGTTGGGTTGGTGTAATAATAATATAAGGGGATTGGGTGGGGGGTTGGGGTGGAGGTTGGATTGGGTGGGGGGCTGCGGGGGGTTTCCCCCCGCATATATATCCTAATTGACCGTTTAAATTCGGTCATTTGTGCAGAAGGTCAATTGTTATTCGAACAATTGACATTCAAACAATTCGTATACAACCTCAGCTTCGCGGGACAATGGGTATTGTTTAACTCGGGGCACAATTGCCCCTGGTTTGAGTTTTATTACCACTTGTGTCACTCCATGCAACAAGCCTACATCATGGGGGCCTGTTGTCCACAAATTGTTGGGCACCAGTTGCATGTCATCATCGAAAAAGGACGGTGGTGTTCCCACCACAGCCATCAGCTGGACGGGCACTTGTCTTGTTTGAGTCAAAATGTCACAGGGCATTGCTATTTCCATTATTATCTCACCATCACTCTCCGCATCACAAAAGAGATCCTCGTCAGATATGTCTCGTAGGGCAATATCAGCATTGATGCACAATACAGTGCGCCATTCACACCCGTCTATGTCCATCCCAATTACTGCAATCCTTTTCGCTGATACCTGTACAGCATGCAGGTCTAAGGATACCACTGACCCCGGTGCTATGTCTGGGCGTACTATTGGGCGGAAGATAAATTCCGCGGGTATCCTCCACTCTAACTTTTTTAGCTCGGGAACTACTTGGGCCAGTGTTTTCAAACCTTCGATGAACATTCTTTCATCCACTGGCATGCCGCGTATTTCTGATGCTGTTGCCCGAGCATGTACCACCAGCATTACGCGTAATGGGCATATTCCTGGTGTTGAGCACACTATCCCTCTTTCTGTAAATGATATTGTCATATTAAGCTTGCTAAGAAGGTCCCTTCCGAGCAAATTTATTGGCGATTGTTCATAATACAGTAAGGGTGTCTCTACCGTTTTACCCCCCACTGTCACATCCAAATCTTCTGTGTAAGGAACTTCAACTACAGCCCCAGAGAACACCTGCGTCTCTAACTTCCGGTTAGATAACGGACACCGGCCCTCACGGATACATGATTTCTCGGCTCCCGAATCTACCATAAATATGAACTGCTTGTCTCCTATCTGCGCCCCTACCAATGGTTCCTCCGCTGCATCGTAGGTGATAAATGGGACAGGACACGCAAGTGTTCTCTGTGGGCTGTCCTATGCTGGTTGTCTCATTGTGCCCCCCCCTGGTTGAAGACGCTTCCAGAAACTACTGACACACCACTATAGGGGGCCGGGGCTGGTGCTCCATTGGCATTTGTTGCGAAAGGGTTGCCTGGGGTGTAGTGCATATTGTCGTTGTTTTGTTGGTGATTCTGTGCTCTGTAGTGATGCGCTTGCCTTTTCTCTGGGTAGCCCTGTTCCCGTTCCCTCTGTTGTCCCATTGGAAGACCGTATGGGCTTCCCGGGTGAGGGTTACCATAGTGTTCCATCTCTTGAAACCCCTTGTTCGATCTATTCCTGCACTCTCTGGAAAAGTGGCCCCACCTCCCGCAGTTCCAACAGCTTCCCTGCGCACCTCTGGGACCTTGCCATCCATTTCCTCCGTACCCTTGTCCACCCCCTCTGCGACCCCTGTACCCACCTCGTCACCCTCGGGGGGCCCAGTCTTGCCACTGCGGACCTCCGCTCTGCTCCTGCTCGTTCCACTCTAGTTGCCCTGCTCCTGCCCAATTGGTTGCCATCCTCCCCTGTATTGCTACCAGCCCCTCCTCCTCCTCTTCCCCCTCCCTGCTGTGGGGGAGCGCGGCTACTGCTGCAGCGACCTTCACCAGTTTTGTTTGTACTATCTTTGCCTCGTCTGCCAATCTTTTTGCGCTATCTCCTTTTCCCTCTCCTTTATTCGTTTACAGTGGTGAACTATTATGCTCTGTATTTCGGGCCACCCTTTTGCTTCAATACCTGCAATTTTGTCAAGTGCCTTTTGTACCTCTTTAGGGAGCCCTCTCTTTATTATAAAGTAAAATAATGAGGTTGACTGATACCAGGGCGTGCCCGTTTCCGCTCTCCACATCTCCTGGACCCGAAAAATGTAATCCATAGCATCTTCCCCATCATTCATCATACATTGCATGACTAGGGGTGTCATGGTATTAGTTTTATGACGGTATGATAACCTTCTTGCCAAATGACGGTATATCATGGTTATCGCGGTATAGCGGGTGGAGTTAACTAATCTTAAACAAATATTTTCTAAACATCACAAACAAAACCAGGCACACAGGGCCAGAATTGGGCGTTTCGACATACTTTCCACTGAAATGCCACCAAACACACGTGTGGAGTGGAGGACGGGGGAGCCCTGCTGCAACTGGCAAAGCAAACTGAATAGCTTTTCTTAAGAGGTCATTTAGGCTTTTAGCTCCCCCACGGGCTACTGGTGAAGATGAACGTGTTGCCATCTTGATAACCTGCATGCCACAGATCAATGGAGGGGGGGGGGACACACACTCACACTCACACGCGCACACACACACTCTCACACACACTCACTCTTTACTTTACTTTCGGGCCAAAAGGTTTGCAGTAATTACCCTTTGGTATGGCAGCAGGGAATACCCACAGAGATGAGTGAATTTCTCAGTGTGACTTATTATATGTAATTTCAATGATAGAACCAGGGAAATCCCCCATTGTCATATGTTCACAGAACATTATCCATTATAAATATATAAACCCCAAAGCCGCCAACTCAAAGTAAACCCTTTTCCTTCTTGGCACTGTATCTATTCTTCCTATTGCTAACATATTGATTTTGTGTCGGGCACGTGTGGTTTATGGAATGGCATTAAAAACTGCTCCAACTGAAACTACTTGGCAGACGGCACATCCAACAGTGCAAGACTGCGCAGCACTTGCTTACTGCAGCCTTTCCAAATCAGATTGAAAAGCACACTTAATGGTATAAACGGTATAAACAATGTGACGGTTATTATTGTTCAATTAAGTGGTTCACGGTATCTTTACGGTATACCGTTACATCCCTATGCATGACTGACTGCAAATCTGGGGTGTCTGGGAATGTCTCTCTTAATGCGTCCCACACCCTCGCACGTACTGTGTTAAAAGAGGCCCCATCATGGCGATCGCAGTCTAACGTTACCCCCGGGAAGCCAGCCTTTACCCATACTCTGTCAGCTTGATCCCCTACTGCTGATACTAGCAGACTTTTCACATCACCTATTGCTAGAGGTACCTCGGCTGTGTGTTTCTCAAATGCATATATCCACTTACTTGCCCCTCCTGATAGCGGTGGTAATAGCTTTAACAGATTGGCCTTATCCATCTGAGCCCAGGGTATGTAATTCGGCCTCCCTCCTCCCCTGTGTATTAGTGGGAGTTGTAACTTCCCCTTTGTTGTCTTATCTGTACTCACCTTCATTCCGTTCTTTCCTAGTGGCGCCATTTTCCCCAACCTATTCCTTAGTCGTCCTGTCCACTCTTCTTCCATGGTTCTCCCTGAGCATGCGCCATCCACCCCCTCACTTCCTCCTCCCATTGCAATGCTTAATCTTTCACTTTCCTCTAAGTCCTCTTCTATATCACACAATAGCTCCTCGCTACCTCCTGTGGTCCTTATCTCATCGTCAGTACGCTCCTCCCTCTCCTCCAGTTCAATTATTCGGGCTGGTTCTTCTTGTATCCTGAACAATATCTCCCCTTTCTTCCACCCTTCCTCAATCGTTTTATCATGATTCTGTGCTCTTGATGTCAGCTCTGACCTAGCAGCATTAGTCGCAGTCTGTTCACATATGCTTTTTATCCTCGAGAGCTCGTCTTTTGCTACAGAGAGCCTAGACTCTAGGTCTTCTGTTAGTTTCTCTATGTTCACTATTGGTGTACTTACCTGGTCTCGCTCTCTGACTCTCATACGTTGGGGGTGCTGTTGGCCCTCGAGCCGTAGTGACTGTTGTCGGGGGTACATATGTTGGGTCACTGTATCCTTCTGCGGGCACTGGCTTATTTAGTATTGGGTACAACCTACTTACCTCTACTGGTGACTCCCCTTCTGGCAACACCTTGTTGTCTTTTGGTATCCGAGATGGATTGTCAGAGGTAGATGGCAGATCAGTACTTGACTCCCTTTTCTTGGGCCGGGGTACTTCTTCAAACAATCTCCATAGATCTAATATTTCTCTCCTATTATGTAACTGCTTCCCCTTGTATTTTAAACAAATGCATGTAGCTACCATATCTAGGACACTTGTCAAACGATCCCCCTTCTGGCCATATTTGGGGTAACTCTTCCCCCTTTAGCTCTGTAATCCACTGATCGTGATATTTCTTGATACGTTCAGCATACCCAGGCAAATTCTTACAAATATGGGCTAATGGTGTCTTTGCCCCCATCATTTGTGGTTGCTCGATACAGATGTATATCGATATATATATCTGTATATAGATGTATCAGCAGATATATCTAAGTATTTGTGTATCACTGCGTGTGCCGACCTGTGTGTGTTTCCGCCACCTGAGCAATATAAGAATGGCCGCGCACAGCCTCTAGTCCGTATAATTTACGGGGCACATACAAAAGCAAACCACCCTTCGTACACCACCAATATTTTCAGCACATTTATCCAAAAAAAAAACCAGTCTCTTTACTGCATTGCGCTCTTCCTCGTAAAATTTCTTCTGGTCACACTTACCATGACCACACCATAATTATGCACTTATGACCACTTTTACACATTCATCTTGACAAATATGTTCTGACACATGTGATGCGTACACACCAATAGGTAACACTCTATTCACAGCTCAATTTTTAATCCCTTTCCTCCCTTGCTAGCTGTCCCTTTCTTTCTTAATCTGATATGAATTCGTCTTGTAGTTTTGATATAAAGTCATCTCTTTACTTAGGTTATTTTCCTTCTTTTTTTTTTTTTTTTTTTTTTGGTCCTAACCTTTTTTTTCCCCCCATTAACCCACAGAGAAGAATAGAAAGAATAGCTGTCACTAATGTATTCACTGTGTCTTCCCTTACCAGACACCTTAAACTCATTTTCCACTTCTTCATATATTCCCAGTACTAGTCAAGATAGCACTATGCGGCGCCGCCTTCTACCCCCTCGCGGAGCTAAGTTCCCGTCTCTTTATCTCTTTTCACCTCTTGATCCTAATGGCCATATGCAACGAAAAAGTAAAGAAAGCCTAGAGTGGTTCTTAGTAATCCCAAAGTGTCCCCTTTCAAACAACCTCGTTCCCTGTCCTGTTTTCCTCCCCCACTCCCTTTATGGTCGCTCGCACTTAATACTCACGTGCCCGTCTTGAACTGAGAGTCTCCGAACTGGGTCCGTCCAGGCAGTGTTGCCGTACGCTCAACGGTCAGCCCCGGCTCCGGCGAGCGGTACTCAAAGGGGATTTTTCAACCGGGATCCCGTACCCTCTCTCTGTTGAGTGCGCACTTCTGAGCGTACCGGTCGCCGTTGGCGGGCAGCCTCCCGGAGCCGGCGCACCATGCGTATCCCTTTTCGACCAGAGATTTTCGTGCCAAAGGGGACAGTAGGGATATATATATTAAGGAAAAATAATCACGCTTTCCGGGTCACCACTGAAGGCGAGCGTCCCCAGATAGCACGATCCTCCCCCACAATGAGAGACAATAATGGACTCTCCCAGGATGGGAATAAGGCTAAGACAAAGTGCGGGTGAGCTTAATGGGAGTTTATATAAGTCAGAATAGGGCATGCAAAGGACTCTGCAAACTCCGAGAGCGCTCTGTCTGACAATAGCAAAGACAGGCGTATATATTTACAAAATGCGTCATAAGAACCTACACACTATAGGGGGCACAAGTTCGTGGGGATTGGGTGGCGACGACTAACTATAGGTGCAGCTGTGATGTGGTTTGCCGTGGTTGGTGGACGTCACTGGTTACCCACGTGGGCCGGGCAGGTCAGCTGGGCTCATCCGGGCGGTGTTGTTGTGCCAGCCGTGACCAGTGTCAGTGATGAACGTCTTTCTTGGCTTTCTGCCCTAAGGCCACGCACACCGCATTCATTCAATATTGAAATATCATCTTCCCCCGGTAAATCTTCCAATAGGTTATTCTACAGGTTAATGCAACACAGGAGGAATGCACCTAGAGTGGGGTCTTTTGGTGATACATCAATACATGGTTACCATCGTCCTGTTGACCGGGTATCATAGGTCGCGAGGTTGGGTCTCAGGGCAAGGGGCGAGCTGTCCAAGCTATCATGTCTCGTTAGAAGTCGTCATGAATGTGTTCCTACAGTGTTGCTATAATATTGGGTGTCCTAATTTTACACGGGCCATTAACATGGGGTGAGCTGGTGGGTCGTGAAGCCTAAGAAAGGGCACCTTCGGGCCTGCGTTTATGGCCGGGGTTTACTGCTGGGTTGTAAATAATTCGCTTCAAGCATTCACGTTCCCCCGCGCCCCTGGGAGCTGCGGGGGAACGTGAATGCTTGAAGCGGCTCCAGCCGAATTGGGGGAGGTGAGGCAGAGCAGCACAGACCTCTGCTTTCCGTCTGGCAGGCTTCAATGGGGAGGAAGGAGGAATGGCCTTGGATATGCCCACAATGGTATTTTCCTTGTGTTTTGCAGATTATGTGAAAAAGGCAAAAACATTCATATAATGTACAATACTCATTGATTCTTTTCAAAGCTTATGTTTTCTATATTGTTAGTGCCTTAACATGGCCATTTCAAATGTTACCTATATCCATTTTGGAATTGATATCGATATGTTAAGTATTTAACAACCACAACATTTTGTTACATTTCTATACATGCACGGTAAGCGAGGTAGTAGTAAGGTTGGTGGAGCACGCAGGAATAACTGGCCAATGAGACTGATGGCAGTGACACACGGTGAGCTTGGACATTCAAATACATTTTGTGCATTTTCGTGCACACTTTACATGAGCTCCCGATGTGGTTGCACTTGTCTTCCTATGTACTCTAGCAGCATTAGTTCAGTTATGGCATAGGACCTTGGAGTGCATTCTTCTCGGTGAAACATATAACATGAAAACCCCGGGACACTTTTACCATTTGCGCATAGCTACGGGGATGTGGGTACTTCAACCAGAATGCCATATAAACACACGAGTTTCATCACAGGCAGATATTAGTATTTGGGGTCTCTACTTTTGTCGGGGGACCATTTTACAGTTCTTTTCCACCCTGGCCCTGCTGGCCGGGTCATGCTGAGGGCAGTGATACACTGCAGAAGGTGAATGTTAGTTTTGCATCTAGCACTAGCTCATGTCCGCCCGTTCGTAGGAACGGGCTCTCAGCGGATCTGCCAGGGAGCTGCGGCCGCGGGGACAAGTGAGGCTCTCCAAGGGTGGGGGCCGTGCTGCGGTGCACAGGGCTCATGCCATTTTGATTTCACAAAATGGTTTCCAGGGCCTAACTTAATACAGCATGTTTGGTCAATGTCTTCAGCCAGTGGTCCACCCGCCACCTGGGCCCTGGTGGCAAGGGGAACCCCCGACGAGCCATGGACTTCACAAAGGGGAGAGGTTGCAGGGGAGGGGGGTCTCTTGGACCAATCCTCCCATACACCAGTCTGCTGCATCTTATGGGTCCTGTCTCGTCGTAGGTGCTGAAGCACAGGCTGCTCTTGGCGGAGGAGAGGGGCGTGCCTGAGTCCATCTGTCCTGCTGCCTTGTGCTGGGGGATCTCCAGTCTGCTGTATCTTCTGGGTCCTGTCTCATTGTAGGTGCTGAAGCAGAGACCCTTCATCATTGCAATCACGAAGTCCATCATAGGGATATCCTTAATGAACCGTGAACTAGATATTTGAACCACAATAGCCACGACCAAACCCATCAATGAAAGTGAACCCTGCTCCAGTGACCCTGGGGCCTGAACCGCAGCGACCAACATCGAGATCCTAGGGGTGCTGCTTTCTTGAATCGGAGTTTGAGGTGCTAGTGTACATACAGATTTTTAAGCCTCTTTAGTGTCCTAATGTCCACTCCTGCATCTATCCGAGCCTGACGTTTAATGGTGGAATCCAAGTTCGTGTATCCTGTTTGAGGTCTCCCTTAATAACTTGGACATTGGGTAACATTTGTTCTTAGGATAAGGATTGGCCTGACAAAGCTTTGTATCAAGTACTGGTGTGCCTTATAACTATACGTCGTATGTAGGACTTGAACAACTACCTTTATTGTTACAGTATATTGTTTGAACTGTGTGAATTCTATAATCTGGTATATGTTCCAATATGGACACCAAACTGTAAATCGTGGATCGGGAGTGGAGTTCTTACTCCGTAGATGGGCTTCTGCAGTTTTGCAAATACGTAAGGACTTGGGGTTTCACCCTAAATTACTCAGGGTAATCCAGATGTGGACTGCTTGCTCACTGTGCTTAGAGAGGCACATTTCTCCAGTATTAGCATGTGTTTGTTTTTATTTGACCGAATGTAACATTTTATCGAATTTGGCCAGTAACATTCTATCGAATAAAAGCAAACAATTAGGCTAATACATACCGAACATGTCGAGCGGGGGTGTCCCCCGCTCCCTATGGTCAGTATGTATTAGCTTTGGGGAGGGTTGCAGGGGTGTCCCCCGCTCCCTATGGTCAGTATGTATTAGCTTTGGGGAGGGTTGCAGGGGTGACCCCGCTCCCTATGGTCAGTATGTATTAGCTTTGGGGAAGGTTGCAGGGGTGTCCCCCACTCCCTATGGTCAGTATGTATTAGCTTTGGGGAGGGTTGCAGGGGCTGTCCCCCACTCCCTATGGTCAGTATGTATTAGCTTTGGGGAGGGTTGCAGGGGTGTCCCCAGCTCCCTATGGACAGTATGTATTAGCCTTGGGGAGGGTTGCAGCAGTGTCCCCTGCTTCCTCAATTTGGGAGGCGGAGGACTGAAAAAATAAACATGAAAAAGGGACCCTGCGGCGTCGGAGCCGACCCTCGTTGGAGGGAGGGATCTGACGCTGCAGGGCTGAAGTGGACCAGGCGGCGAGCATAGAAGTATGTGTTTCAAAGCGCTTCAAGGAGGGAGGGTATATGGGAGAATACAATTACATTCTTACAAGTCCTTGATACAATTAGAATGTGAAAACTATCATAATAAGCCTGGCGACATTTCAGATAGTGCAAGGAACAGTTAAGGCGAAGAAGGGGAGGGAAAAAGATACAAACCAGCAGTAACATTACTATGCCTGACAACAATTGTTGTGCATCAATAACAAGAGGAGGGGGCGGGGGCAGGGGAGGAGAGGGGGGTGTGGAGAGAAGAAGGAGAGGATCAAACAGGTGACTATCATGATAGTTCAGAAGACGAATTCAGAATAGTGCTGGGGGGAGTGGGAGGAGAAGACAATGGGGGAAGAGGGGGACCGAGAAGCTATCGGAGGTCATGGGACACATGACAAGAGTAAGTGCTAAATGAATGTAGAAAAGGGGGGAGGGCAGGAGGGGGTGGCTGAAAAGACAGGAGGAGGGGGAGAGGGGAAGGGTGGCTGTAGAAGACAGGCGGTTACGATTACTATGCCTGACGGCAATTGAGGTAGTGCCTGAAATGAACAGGAGGGAGGGAGGGAGGGTCAGTCAGTGGAACTAAGGGGCAGCCAAGACAATCAAAGGGGGGCATGTGGGTGGGGGGGGCATGTACACTCACAGGGGGCATGTGGGTGGGTGGGGGGCACATACACACTCCCAGGGGGCACGCAGCGTACCGGAGTAGATGGGGCCTTTGTAGTGGCCCTTCGATGGTGTGGCGCCTCCTGCCTCCTGGGGGCAGCCATTGGCTAGAGGGGCTAATGGCAACCAATGGGAGAGGGAGGCGGGAGCTGGCCCAGGAAGAAGCAGCAAAAACAAATTCTTAATATAACCAGCACATGGCCATCTGAGAAGGCCAAGACATCAGGCCTGAATATGGCAAATTACATGAATTCCCCAGTGGGAAGTGCGCAGAGTGCACATGAACAACATGAAAAACCAAATTAGACCAAGTATGCACGCATGGTTACAATGTGCAAATTTAGTCAAATTAAGAAAGCGCTCGCCGCATCAGGCGTGAAAATCCCACAATGTCTGCTGCCTTACCCCACAGCAATGCGCAGCATCAGAGAAGTCTGGCGTCGATGGAGGGAGCTGAGGGCAGAGAGAAGGGGCTCTGTAGGGAAACAGCAGAATAAAGGGGTGGGGGGTGGTTTGGTATGAGCTTGTTTGATCATCTGAACATTATTGCATGCAGGCTTTTTTTTTTCTTTTTCGAACAGTTTACGGCCATCAATTCTCAGACGATCAAACACCCCTAAAACACATTTCACCTCCCTAATGATGCCTGACTAGGCTGAAAGACATGTCTGGGGCTGCTGTTGGTACTCATTTGTTCAGAGGAGATTTTCCCAGTGTTTCAGTGCTGGCCGGTCCTTGTAGGTGGGGCAAGACTGATATGCAAATGATTTCTTCCCTGTGAAAAGCAAAGTGGGCTAAAACGTGGTTGTTGACCCTCCTGAGTGAAAACCTTACCATAGAACGGGTTATTTGGCTGTGTTCATTCTCAGTAGAGGGGCTCCCACATTTTTGCAATTGATAAAGAAGTATTGGCGTGTTTGTACTTTGTGGGCAATTTATTGCTTGCAAGCTTGTGAATTTAATTGTACTTTGCACTAAACCCTTGTTCTGAGTCTCAGTATCGCTGCTTGTTTGCGTTACCAAGAGTTATGTTCTGACTTTTCTGTCCGCTAAGACTGGCTTCCCAGAACCCTGCACTAGTAGTGGCTCTCAGGAACCTTATAACCGCCCTCAGAACCGGTAAACCACCCCACACCAGCATGAGCCTCCGGTCACTGGACAGGTAGGGTTCCCATCAGCTCGATGCCTGCCTTCAGCATGATTGAGGGAAATCAAAGAATGCGGGCAGTCCTTTGAAACGTGGGGCAATGCTTCCCGCTGAAACACAGCAACCAATCCTCAAACCAGAAAGGTTACCACACTGAGCGGCGGGTTCTTTCCTGGAACCCTTCTCGGGTGGAGAGATGGATCCCCTATTAAGCCCGCACAGCCAACAGTTGGGTGTGGGAATTTGGACTAGCAGAGGCGTAAGAGGTGGAACCGAAGAGTTGGAGGTGTGTAAAGAGTTTGGATGTGCAGGGGTGGGAGTGATTAGGGCAGGGAAGGAGCAGTTACTGCAGGACTGTGGAACTTGGCCACAATATGGGACGTTGGAAGTAAGGAAGGAGAGGAAACTGAGGGAGCAAGAGGAAGACCGCGGGAAGTACAATGGGAAGGACTTACTGGGTTTGGAGAGTGCTGAAGGGAGGACTGATTTATTATACAAGAATTCCGAGGTATTGCACATTTGTTACCCTCTGATTTATTTTTGGTTACTTGGACCCAGGCAACCTTAAATTAAACCCCTCTTCTTGGAGCTCAGTAGTGTCTGCTACAGTGTCTTCAGGACTGACGTTTGTAAAATAGTTAATTGAAAGAAAACTTAGGCTCCCTCTAAGTGTTGTCTGGGCCTGAGCTAGAAACTATACGCCCTAACCGAGTATGCAGAGAGAAGCCAAAAGACTGTGTAAGACCAAAGCATCCAAAACACGTGCTGAGAGCGAGAGACCTGGTGCTGCATTCTGGGAAACGCAGTCAAAGTACCAAAGTGTCCAAGTGACATTGTAACTGAAAGAATGGCTGTATTCTGGGAGTTCTGCTGCAAAGTCCCTGCTTGGCTTTAGGTGCCTGGGTGCTGCCACCTGCTAAGCAATGCTGGGCTTGGGGAGGGGGTGCAGGGAGGATCCTCTGGCTCACCCCACCTCACCCATGTGGCAGTGGCTTGTCACTTGGTGCATAGTAGGGACTCTGCCCCTTTACAGGACCTTCTTGCTGTGGAATCCCTGGTGCATACTGTCATTGTCCCATGTGAACTAAAACCCAGTCCATACATGATTACATGTAAAACAACCCCCTGTCGGACTCGGATCCTCAAACGGTAGGGCCGCCGAAGTGCAGCGTGCTCAGCTCCTTCAGTGCATGAGACCAATCTAAGATGGCAGCAAGCCTCGTTCTCAGCTTGGGCCGCTGAGGAACTGGAAGACTGCAGAACAGGAAGAGTGAACCAGTCGTGCTTCAGAAGGGAAAAGGAGGCATGCCCTAGACCCGTCAGCAAGTGGACTCCTTGGAGACAGGGATTAGAGACTCCTATTTAAGGAAGAGGATCTGGCAGAAAAGTGTGGGTGGTTGTAAAGAATAGAAACACAAAGGGTAGGGTGGAGGAAGGAGAACATGAGCTAGGGAGTGGAGCTGGGGGCTAGGAGAAGATGAGGGGCTAGGAGAAGGAGATGAGCGGCTAGGAGAAGGAGATGAGCGGCTAGGCAGTGGAGCTGGCGGCTAGGAGAAGGAGATGGGCTAGGCAGTGGAGCTGGGGGCTAGGAGGAGGAGATGAGGGGCTAGGGAAGGGAGCTGGGGGCTAGGAGAAGATGAGGGGCTAGGGAAGGGAGCTGGTGCTGGAGGAAGGAGATGAGCTATGGAGTGGAGCAGGAGGTAGGAGAAGTTGGGCTAGGGAGTAGAGCTGGTGCTGGAGGAAGGAGATGAGCTAGTAGCTGGGGAAGGAGATGAGCTAGGGACGGAGCAGGAGGCTAGGAGCAGGAGATGAGGTGCTAGGGAGTGGAGCTTGGGGCTAGGAGAAGGAGATGAGGGGCTAGGCAGTGGAGCCGGGGGCTAGGAGAAGGAGATGAGGGGCTAGGCAGTGGAGCTGAGGGCTAGGAGAAAGAGATGAGGGGCTATGGAGTGGAGCAGGAGGCTAGGAGAAGATGATGAGCTAGGGAAGGGAGCTGGTGCTGGAGGAAGGAGATGAGCTATGGAGTGGAGCAGGAGGCTAGGAGAAGTTGGGCTGGGGATTGGAGCTGGTGCTGGAGGAAGGAGATGAGGAGCTAGGGGCTGGGAAAGGAGATGAGCTAGGGAGTGGAGCAGGAGGCTAGGAGAAGATGACCTAGGGGCTGGGGAAGGAGATGAGCTAGGGAGTGGAGCAGGAGGCTAGGAGCAGGAAATGAGGGGCTAAGGAAGGGAGCTGGTGTTGGAGGAAGGAGGTGAGCTAGGGAGTGGAGCAGGAGGCTAGGAGAAGATGGGCTAGGGATTGGAGCTGGTGCTGGAGGAAGGAGAAAAGCTAGGGGCTGGGGAAGGAGATGAGCTAGGGAGTGGAAACGGAGGCTAGGAGAAGATGAGCTAGGGGCTGGGGAAGGAGATGAGCTAGGGAGTGGAAACGCAGGCTCACACAGAGTAGAGGAGGAGTAAATACGGGGTCCTCTAAAACCATAAGGTATTAGAGGAGGAGCAGACATCCACGCCTCCATTCATTTTGAGAGGTGTGAAAGGATCAGGGGTGGAGGAACGACCATGTGGTAAAGCATCGGGGGCAGGGGGGTGTAGAAGAGACTAAAGCAGAAAGCAAGGAGTCATTAAGCCTCCCAGGAGCAGGATTGATTTAACTCATTGAGGAGGTAGCTGAAAGCTGGCATTTGGGGAGAGAAAGCAGGTCCCCTAAAGATGGCGAGGGAGGAAGATACTACACCCAGCCCCCTGGCCTCCTTTAGTGGCCTACAGCTCATGGTAACTCTAGGGGCTGGCTTGGAGAGACCTCTGCCATCCCTCTTGCTTCTGCATGGGCACACTGCCTCGACCCAGTGACAGTCCAGTGACCCCCTGGTGAAAAGTCTCTGGAGAACACAGTTCCCAAGATGAGAAGAAGCTGGCAGCTAGCAGAAAACTCCAAGAGCCAAGAAAGCAGTGCAGGACCCCTTAAACACCCCAAGACGGCGTGAGACTGAATTATCTCCAATAGGAAACTCGCAGTTAAAGACTAGAGAACTTTATATTGTAGAAAGACATGCATGTAGTGGAGCCCAGATGTGTTATTATAAGGAGTCTGGAGACGGTTCCTTTTGGTTATTAGAAGCAGCAGAGTAGACCTCTGGGGTTTGTGTTCGGGCAGTAGGTATGCAAATAATCAACTGTCGTGTTGATTTAATATTCTGCATACAAATTCCAAATCTCGTGTCTGGAGTGATGCTGCTAGGCTTGGACCGAGCAAAGTCTGAAAACGGCCGCGTCTAGGAAACTTGGGGAAAGTATCAAAGTGTCCTATTTAAGAGTTGCTGGAGTTGTGAAATCTAGGAATATAAAAAATAAATCCTTCAGTGATGAGAACTTGAAAGGATTGTTGTCTGTGATATTAGTGCTTGAAAGTACAACATTAGTTTAGTTAGTTTTGGTATAGCGCAGTCTAACCCTAAGGTAACTGGCCACATTAGACTTGTAGAACAACATCAGCTACAGAAGGTTGCACATGTCATAAAGAGCAGATAACAGTAATAAATACAGAAAATAAGTGACATGAGGGACCGGGTTACACCATGGTCAGAATCTATGAAAAGCGCATGAATTACAGTATGATGGAACTTCCTGGCAGCAGTTAACAGATTATTGCTGAGTTGTGAGCAGAGCCTTCACCTTGGCTCTGAATGACCAAAACGAGGAGTCTGCTCTTATTTCCGTGGGAAGTGCGTTCCAGCGTTTTGCTGCTAACACAGGGAAGCTTGCTCCCCCTGCTGTTTTTAGGTTGAATTTAGGGATGTTAGCTGGTGCAGGTATGGGGATATGGTTGGTCTGGATGTTTTTTGTCTGGTGAATGTGTCTGATAAGTAACGTGGGGCTGTTGGGGATAGGCCTTTATGTGCATTAACGAGAGAGCGTAATTTGATCCTGTCACGGATAGGGAGCCAGTGAGCTTCCTTTCTGAAGGTGGAGGGCCTTGCGAGGAAGATTGAGGGCACAACTGAGGGTGTTAATCTGGAGAACCTGTAATCTATTCAGATTGTGATTAGTGGAACCAAGAAAGAGTGTGTTACAATAATCCAATCTAGACAGAATCGGAGCTCTAGCCAGAGTAAGGCAACTGTTGGTGGATAAAAATGGTTTGCAGGCTTGATAAGTTTATTAGTGTAGGCAGGGGATGAGATAGTGGCGTTTTATTTATTTTTTGAGCAAAGGTGTGGAGTCGAGATACACACCTAGCGTTTTGCCTTCTTTTGAGACTTTTATGATATTTCCATTGATAGTTAAAGACTGGTACCGGGGGCCGAGTTTGTTGAGACGGGCCTGGGATCCCATGATCAGCTGTTTCGTCTTGTCATCATTTAAGCAGAGGCTATGGGTAGCCATCCATACTTGGATTTCGAGGTAGATTTCATTTAGTTTTGCAACATCTTTCTCATAACAACCGGTGAGTGTGATAAGGACCAGAGTGTCCTCGGCATAGTTCGTATATGTGACACCCAGGTTGTCAAGCCGGTCCAAGAGGAGCTTGGTAAAGATGTAAAGCGTGGGGGAAATACAAGACCCCTGGGAGACTCCACGTTGGATTGGGACAGGGTCAGCCGCAGCCGAGGGGGCAAAGACCCTAGTTGTTCTGTCGGACAAGAAGGATCGAATTCAATTAGTGGCATTCTGGGAGAATGTGGCAGCCGAGGAGAGGTGTTTGGTCAGAATTTGATGGTCGACCAAGTCGAAGGCTGTGGCCAGATCCAATAAGAGCAGGATGGCCAGTTTGCTTCATCCATTTGGATTTTTAGGTCCAGGGGGGCTGTTTCGGTCCCGTGCCTAGGTCTAAAGCCAGATTGTCGCAGACCTAGGAGGTTGTTATCTTCCAAATGTTATATTTGGAGGTATGCCACTCTGTCTAGTATTTTCAGGAGAAAAGGGACAGACGTGATGGGTCTGTAGTTGGTTGGTATATTGGGGTCTAGGTTGGGTTTTTCGAGTAGCAGTAGGACCCACGCCTCTTTGAGGTTGTTGGGGACAGTCGAGTTCTTAAAAGATGAATTGATCAGGGAGGTAATGAATGGCGCTAGATCTTTAGCCCCATCCTTGATAACTGGGGCGGGGCACAAGTCACCTTGACAATTAGAAGGTTTGAGACTAGCAATTATGTTGATTACTTCGTCCTCAGTGACTGGGGAGAAGTGGAATGGGGGGCAGTCAGGTTGTGTACAGCTAGATTCAATTCGAGATTGGTCATTGGGGCGAGGTTAGCTTTTTTTAGACTCTATCTTGCCGTGTAGGGGAGCGATTTTATTTGATAGAGCTTGTTCGATATTGTCGCACCAGGCTTTGTCCTTGATGCAATAGTCAGTGGGGGGGGCACTGGCGATTCCAATTCTCTTAGGATAGAGAATAGCTCTTTTGTGCCAGATTTAGCAATGTAAATTCTTGTGTTGAATACCTCCTTTTTTAGCATTCGTAATGGCAATTTTATAGGTGGCTGTTGCAGTGGAGAAACTTTCTTTAGTAGAAAGCGAGGGGGCTTTTCTCCAGCTGGCTTCAGAAGTTCTTTTAATATTTCAAAGTGCTTTTAGTTCTGCTGAGAACCATTTGTTCAGATGAGCAGTTGGTTTGGCCTTTCTTAGTTTAAGTGGTGCCATTTGGTTTAGAGCTTGTTCCAGTGTGTCATTATAGAGTTCAACTAGGGAAGTTGGGTTTGTGTTAGTAATGGAGTGAGTGTTGGTGATGGGAAGTTATAGTGGTCTTAAATTCTCTATGGTGATATTGCTTTTGTTTCTAGGCATAATTTGTGGTGCAATGGTAGTAGGTGTGTTTTTAAGAGTGTCTTTGTGTATGGAGAAGGTGATGAGGTGGTGGTCTGTCCAGGCGCATGGTGTAATGGAGAAGGTGATGAGGTGGTGATCTGTCCAAGCGCATGGTGTAATGTCTATCAGAGAAGTCACAGTTGGTATCGGCTAGCCAGTCCAAAGTTCTACCTTTGGAATGTGTGGGCTTATTGATGCGTTGTGTGAGACCTAGTTGAGTGATGGTGTCATTAAGCAGGGAGGCGTTTGCATCGTTAGGGTCATCGAGGCCTAGGTTGAAGTCCCCCATTAGAATCATTTGTGCACCTGGTTTGGTGTTGGGTGTCAGTAGATGGGAAATGTCCTCCTCGAATGAGGTAATGGCACCTGGGGTCTGTAAATAATGTGAAGTAATATAGTCTGGGTGTTCGATAATGGGAGTTTGGACAGAAATTCAGCAGAGGGTAGACCTGGATTGGAGACTTCTCTGATGTTCAAGTTGGATTTCGTGATGAGGGCCACACCTCCCCCAGTCCCAGACTTTCTATCTGCCCGGATGATGGTGTAGTTCTCTGGGATAGCGATTGAAAATGCGGGTCCTGCAGCGGGATGTAACCATTTTCAGTAACTGTGAGGAAGTCCAAATGATTGGACGTGATCAGGTCAGCAATATCGGGGGCATGAGCCACTATGGATCGAGCCTTGGTGAGTGCACCCTTGATTGTTGAGATAGAAGTGGTGGAAGAGACATTAGTCCTACTGTAAATGTTACATGTTTGTCACTATAAAAACTACTCTGGAGACTTGTGAAGAAAACACATCCAGACAATACTTTATCTGATTGCGATAATAAACTTTGAAAATGGCACTCCCTTGGTATTCTTGTAGGTTCGCCGCCGTGTGCAGCAAAATGCCCCTAAATCCTAGAGACCGCTTTGTGGATTGAACTCTGCACAGGGTGCTGTTGACATATATAGCCCTTTCTCTCTGCACCCCTTTTATTCCATTACTGGTGCCAAAGCCATGCTTGGTGATGCCCCTGCAGCCCCCCTCCATTCCCATAGGAGGCGCTCTCCATGGGCTCTTCCAATGTACATCGTTCCTGGCCTGCAGCGCCCAGGACGTGGGACCTACCCAACTGAGGGGGAGGCCAGTTACTTGTTCCCTGTTCAGGTTTGTTGCCCTCAGTCTCTTTTAATGCAAGTCTTCGCTGTCCGGCGTGCTCGCTCTTCAGTGACTCGTGACACCCATCGCAGCTCCTGTCCTCCTATGCACCTCTATGTACTGTCCCCATAAGGGCCTCTGCTTTCTCCAGGCTTCAGCCTGTCCACTGAGCTCCATGCTAACACTGCTTCTTGTTTCTCTTGCAGGACGTGGCTGCGCGTGGTCTGGACCTGCCTCAGGTGACCTGGATTGTGCAGGTGTGTTGCTTCCTTCTGGGTTTTCTTTGAATATCCAGACATCGATTGTGTAGGCCTTACAGAGTAGAGCAAAGACGTTTCGAAATGTTTTCTTTTTAGTAAGTGGACATAGGAATGTGTTTTTTGTTTGTTTTTTAATCCATTCAAAGATCTGACCACATGTTGAGCCAAAAACTCCCCAATTAAATGTTGGGGGATCAGAGTGACCCCCAAACTGCACTGCCTCCAAATGATCCACCCCGGGAACCCTTCTATGTCCCCAACCAGAGCCATTTGTCTTGGCTGCGATCACCAGCACTCTTCTGCTCTTCTAAAACCTGAAACTGACGCAAAGCCAAGTCGCCCCTTTGCTGGCCTCTGGGCTTACATGATGTGCTAAATAAATAATGCTGCCTTGGGCTCATACGTCATCAGCCACTCATTTCAAGGGGTATTTATGTGGCCCTGTTAAAATGATGGTGGAGAAACCCCCCCCAAACTAAGCCCAAAATGTAGCTAACATGAGCTCATTCACAATTGTTAGGGAGCTTTACAAAAGTCCTATCTCTGAGAGGCCTTTAGGAGTCTCACCCCTTTGATGTACATGGTTCCAACTCTTGGGTTTGGCCGCAACCACACAAGGCTATGATAGAACGGCGAGCAGCCAGGCTTAGTCTAGGAGGGAGGAGGGGTGTAGTGAGGTACAAAGCACTTGGACCATACACAAGGTTCAAGGAAACGCTTACAGACTTACAAAGATGTTTTTAATCTATATACACTAAGGCAAAAGATTAAAAGCCAAGTAAGTACTGTAAAGCAGTAGAACACATCGAGTAACAAGTGTGATATCCTTCAGATAGAAAGTCACAGATGTAGTAGCCTTTGGATAGCGTTTTCAAGAATAAATCACTTAATAGAATCAGCTGAAAAATGAGAACTTTTGTAAACTTATGTAACATTTAGTAACTTGGCTTCAGCCTAAGTCCAACCCTAGCTTATGAGAGTTTCACGTGGTTCAGAGTGCCACTGGGGCACCCGTGACCAAGGGGGTTGAGCAGGTAGACAGGGGGGGGGGGGAAACAGGGTTGCAATGTTCAGAAGCGCACAGTCCAACCGGATCGCTTCAAGTATTGCAGGCAAGTACAAGTTGGTTTTGCAATTCAAGGGAATTTGGGCGATTCCCCAGAGGATGGCCCTGTAAGGCAGGCGAGAATACAATGGGTTGTCTGCCCCAATGTATATCTATGGGGAGACCATGGGCAGGTGCGAGATGGGATGGATTGGCAGCCTCATGAATCACAGGATCAGCAAGCAAACAGGACAGTACCTTCAGGTGAAGAAGCGATTGCTGCAGGATGGTTCGAGCGGTGAGGCGACAGTAGACGCTGTTGCAGGTTTCTCTGTCTTGGTGACAAAAGAAAGGGACTTGGCTGGATCTGCCGTCATGCAGACGGACACCCAGCAAAGGATCTTTGCTGTTCTGGCTTGTTGACTCCTTTTCTAGGCTTGATTGAAGGACAGTTGTCGTGTGGTAGACTTTTCTCCTTTTTTTGGTCCTCGTCTTGGCTAAAGGGACATTGAGAAGCTGGCTCCAGTCACTGCAGGCTTGGGGAGATGCCGACAAGTTCCAGGCGAAACCACGCTTCAGGAAATGTTGCACTGCAAAAAGGCATAGGACTCCTGTATCGATGATTTGCAGGCTGTGGAGGTCCGAGCTCTTCCAGGGATGGCGTAAAATACAGTTCATTGAAGGACTGTTTGGGCCCACCAGTCCAAGGGAGGAAGTAGTCTCGATTGGAGCTTCCCTTTTTCTCAGAAATTGATGTCGGGACAACAACGGTTACTCAGTGGGCTCTGGCGGTTGCTGGAAGTGGCTGCCGGACATCCTTCCTTTTCTTCTATGGATCTTCAGTTACAGTGGCCGGCTCTGATTTTCAGCTCCAGGACCCTCAAATGTATCCAGGAACACTGGCCGAGTCCACCATTTAAGCTTCGGCAGTGGCTATCCAATGGGGACTGCCAGCCTCCCAGCACAAACTGGTTCTAGGCAGGTCACCTCCCTCGCTTCCTGGCCTTTCAGGCACTCGCAGAGCTATGGCAGGTTTTCCCAAGGAAGCCCGCAAAAGACCTAGCAGACCCTCCCCCACCCGGCAAGTTAGAAGAATGGCCAAGAAAGGACAAGTCATCGTGAACAGGACTTAGAAAAGTACAGCCACCATATTTGGTTAATGGTGAACTCTGTGTTGCTTACCGCAGCAGTGACAAAAAGTTGTGCAAAAACGTTACTGCCACCAGCCTGTCCGATCATTTTGTCACCTTAACTTTAAAGTTATTGGAGAGGCGAGGAAAGGGTTACACAGTTTCCCCTGAACACTCCACGTAAGGCTCTCGTAAAATAAAACCCAGGGAGTATAGAAAGTATCCCCTGCCTTGGATAACTGTGTTATCACAAGGAAAATGAAAGGTGGAAGCTCAAGGAGCTCCAGCAACACTGCACAGAAGGTGCTGTGTGCTGCAATAGAAACTCCAACAAGAAGTAACCGAGTTAAAAAGGGTTCCCAAAAGCAGAGTAAAAGAATGTGTGTGGAAATAGGTTCCCACTCACTCAGGAGAACTGGTCAAAATTCCAGGAGTCCAGCCAAATGTGCTGGGGACTCACTGGTGGGGAGGACTTTATTTAAAAAGGAAAATCTACTCTAACAACGTTTTCTGCTAGGCCCAACAGAACTGTACTACAGGAATACGCCTAGTCCCTTGAGGTCTTTGGGACCGATGGCTAGACCCCACAAGATTAACACCCCTCCTCTGACTTCCGTAACCTCATCTTTTAGGCTTCCAAGATCTTTGTATAATCTTGGGTCTCTCCATCACTTTAGGATCTTTCTAAGGATCAAGGCTCTAGGTTCTAGTAACTGGCTGCCCTTCCTTTTTTCCTTCTGCCTCCCTTGTTTCTCTCGTGCTACTTTCCTCCTCTCTGCTCCCTTGCTCCTCTCCTCTCCTTTCTTTGTATCCTCTCCCTTTCTCCTGGCCCTCCACACTTCCTTCTTTCTCTGCTCCTCCTGTCGTCCATTGGTTCTCACCCCTTAATCTCTCCTCTGCTGCCTTCCTCTTTTCCACCACTGATCTGCCATTCTCTCCCTTTACACCTCCTCAACGCTTCAGTTTACGCTCTCCTCTTTTCTTCATGCACGGCTGAGATCTCTCCCTTTTTCCTTCTTCTCCTGCCTTTTCCTCCTCCTTTTTTTCTTTCACCTCCTCGCCAAGCTGGCATATTTTTTTTTCTCTTCCCCTTCTCAGCCAGTCCTCCCTGCACCTACTCCTTTGCTGCACCCTCCCTCAGACTACTAACTCCCCCCGCCCCCCCGCCCGAACTCTTGCCTCTTGTGGCAGTGCACATTTATATTTGCGTGGTAACAGGCTGGGGCTTGGGAGTGCTCTGCATGGTGTGCTTGGGCTTGGCCATTGGGTAAGTATTAATACATTGTAGAGCACCAAGGGACCACACAGGTGGTGACAGTGCGCGGTTTGAGAACCTTTAACATAACATGATCTGCAATTTCCCCAGCTGATGAGCATTTCCTGCTGGACTACACTGCGACTCCGCTTGCTGAAGTAATATAGCTGAAGTCTGCCATTTTATTTCCAGTTGGCCTGTTGTGATAACTTCTTCCCCACACCCTCGGCCCCCACGGTTGGAAGCGAGCGGGGCCTGGGCCCTGGGGTCTATACCTGTGCATGCCGCGCACAGTCTGATGCCTATAAAAGCACTGCCGCCCATCATTACAGGGCTTGTGAACTTGCAGGGGTGGGGCAGGCTCAGTGCAGGTTCCAGAGCCGCATCTTACGTGCTTTTTGGGGGGAATTTGGGGTTCTCGGTCAGAGGATTTCCTACAAGCAAGGACCCCACCCCTGTTGTATGCATGTGATGCTTGTAAGCCTGCCTCTTGTATTTCGCTGCCCCCCTGTTGTATGCATCTGCTGCCTGTATGCCTGGCTTGTATTTCACTGCCCCCCCCTGTTGTATGCATGTGGTGCCTGTATGCTTGCCTCTTGTATTTCGCTGCCCCCTGTTGTATGCATCTGCTGCCTGTATGCCTGTCTTGTATTTCGCTGCCTCCTGTTGTATGCATGTGATGCCTGCATGCCTGCCTTTTGTATTTTGCTGTCCCCTGTTGTATGCATGTGATGCCTGCATGCTTGCCTCTTGTATTTCTCCTCCCTGTTGTATGCATGTGATGCCTGTATGCTTGAATCCTTCATCGTGGTGCCCCCCCCCCCCTGAAAGAAACCTTCTCCTGCCATCAACGCCTTGTTGCTGATGCTTCGATTTGACTTTTGGACTCATGTGACTCATGTTGGTTCACCCATCTCGAATCTCGTCGTTCTCATGCTGGACTTCCTTAAGAATCACTTAATCATGATGGCCTTGAACCATGCTGTGCCCATCTACGAATTGAAACCTGGCTTGCACTTGCTGATCTCTTGCAACGTTGTGTTCAGTACTGACCTCTGCAACTTGATTTGCTCTTTCCACTTGCTTATGTGCTCTATAACTCTGCATTTTGCCAGCTTTGCTTCTTCTCTTTCGCCACACTTGCCGCTTCTCAGCCTTCTCTTCCTCTCCCTGTCTTTTCCCTCTCCCCCCCCCACTATATTCTATGCACTTACTCTATCAGAAATGTCATCAGACCTAGTATGATACTATCTTGTTTGTCCCCCGTCCCATCTTTTGTCAATCTCCAGCACTACCAGAAATGTCGTCGGGCCTAGTATGATAGTCGCTTGTCTGTCTCATCTCCTACCTCCCCCTCCTTCCCTCCCTCCCCTCCTTCTCATTGTCAAAGCTCTTGCACTATCTGAAATGTCAGGCCTAGTACGATAGTTAATTTCACATTCTTAATGTCTCAAGGCCTTGTAAGAATGTCATTGTATTGTCCCTTGCGCCCTTCCTTGCCTTGAAGTGCTTTGAAACATGTGTGTATAGGCTCTATACAAATAAACAATCAAGCAAGGCTAGTGAGGGCTTGGGAAACCCCAGCTACCACCACTGGGGACCACATCAGAGCTGCCCAGCACCCCAAAGGTCACCTCACTCTGACCTCATAGCCTGTCGCTTGTGACGTTGTCACGTTAGACTGATGAGCAGATATTGCCCTCATTACGAGACTGCTGGTAACCTGAGTTACCGGCAGCCTCGCCTTACCGTTTTCGCTGCCCGATTGCACGGAGAAACAGTAAGTTCCCATTCCCGTGGAGTCCCATGGGAATTGGGAACCCAGTGAAGAAAAGTCTGCCAGTAGGGACCAGAACTAACGTCCGGTCAGGCCTGCTGGTAGTTCAGAGCCCCTACCGGCAGGGCAGGTCAATACAATCAATGGTAACTATACGGCAACTATAGGCCTGCCTACGCTGTGACAAGACATCAAAGCCTTGGAATAGTTTGTAGAGTCAGTTCACCAGAGGCAGAGACGGTCTCAGGTTTGGTGCTCAAGGTCCCGGTGTGGAGGGAGACTTTGTACCCACTGGAGCGAGGTGACCTGCCAGTGAGGTACTACATTGCAGCTGTCCTCAAGCTGTCACTGACAGTCACAGTTCTGGTCACTGGGAGATGTAGGTGGGGCCCCCACAGCTCAGGCTAGCCTGAGGTTCCATGGAGTCCCAGGGGTCTTGGTGTAATGTTTTGGTCTCGTTTGCCATGGTGGACCTCTATCTGTTACCAAACACTGGTCTCCGGGTGCTCCCCCCTCTGGTCGCGCAGTAGGGTGTCTTCTGGGAGCAGCGTGTCCTGGAGGCCTGCACCTGTTGGGTTGAGGGGAGGAAATGCTGCTTTCATGGTTTATTCTTGAAGTCCATTATCCACAGATCTGAGCAGAACTCCACCTTCAATGTGTGATCTTGGACAGATGCATCAGCAGTTCTTCCTCCGGTTCCTCTCTGGTTTCAGGCCATCTTCTTGGGTGCTTCGAAACATCGCCACAGCGATTGACCAAACTGAGGTGCATACTCCTCTTTCTTTTAGGACTATTGAGAGCTGGGTGCAAACGCTGCTTTCGGTCTCAATCGTGCATCCCTTCAAATATTTGGCAGTACCTGCTACACACGAGGCCTGCGCATTCAAATGTTCCCAGTGAAACACACATGAAGTGGCTCATCCTTGGACCCAGGTGTCTTATTCAGTCCCGGCCACATCTGCTCCTGGCTGCCCCTGTCCCAGGATTCCTGAGCAGGCAGAGGTCATGCCCATACTTGGCATATTTAGTTGTGAAATTCCTATGGGATTTCCCTAGTGCACCCACAGCTAACTGGACGATCTAGGAAGTCCCTGAGGGCGTCGGAGAGATGGAGCGCTGGCCTGCCCTCACCAGGGCAGGGAGAGAGCCAACAGTGGGAGTACCCTCGCTCTAGTGAATCGGCCTGTTGGAGTAGGGAGACTGGGCTTGAGAGGTGGGAGCCCCTTGAAAGGCTGAGGGATAGGTGTGCAGGCACCCCCACTTACACTGCAGGCCCCTATTGTCTGTTTTGTAACATAATTTTTGTAACTACACTGAAAACGTGAATTCTCTTGTCTCATTGTCATAGTGTTCGGACAGTATTTTTCTAAAATCCACCTAAGTGAGACTTTATAAGACTATCCCTTGGCAATACAGAAATTCCAACTCTTAGTATAAGACTGTAAAACTCAAAGTAGCAATGGCAGAGCAGCCAGCCGCATTTTAGGAGGGAGAGAGGGCTGTAGCTTGGTACAAAGAATCTGTAGCATACATATAGTCCAAATAAACTATCCACAGATCTGAGCAGAACTCCACCAACATAATACAATATAATACTCCATACAATATATACACTGATATATTGTAAGAATTGTTTGTTTTATGTATACACAGGCAAAGAGAATTCTTTAGAAAGGTAAGTACTATTATAAGTCATAAACACAATACAAAAACAACACAATACGTATGGTAAGAAAACCAGAGTGTATAACCATATTTAGAATAGCAGCATGCAGCTCAAGGTCAGTAAAACCCAGTGTTACACATTTAGAATAGCAGTATGCAGTTCAAGGTGAGTTAAACCCAGTGTTGCACATTTGGAATAGCAGTATGCAGTTCAAGGTGAGTTAAACCCAGTGTTGCACATTTGGAATAGCAGTATGCAGTTCAAGGTGAGTTAAACCCAGTGTTGCACATTTGGAATAGCAGTATGCAGTTCAAGGTGAGTTAAACCCAGTGTTGCACATTTGGAATAGCAATATGCAGTTCAAGGTGAGTGAAACCCAGTGTTACACATTTAGAACGGCAGCATGCTTTTCAGTGGCAGTAAAACCACATTATTTGACGTTTAGAATGACAGTGTGTCATTCAAGGTGAGCAGACCCTATTGGTAGTGACCTATGTTACTTATTCTGTTTCAGGAAAAAGCAGTTACACTAACATTACTTTCTAGAATAGTGGAACACAGTTCGTAGGTAAGTAAATGACGTGATACAGAGAATAAGGACTGTCCAAAGCCAGAGAGGGTGCAGGGTGGCAGGTGGTGAAACCGTGAGGCCTGAGCTGAGGTGTGTACAAGGTGCAAAGGCTAGAGCTCCATTGACCTGGGCCCTGAGCGTGAAGGCTCAGAAAGAAAGGAAGAATGGAAAGGCAAGAAGAGAGGGAAATGGAGACCGAGAGAGAAGGAATAAGTAGCAATGAGGGAAAGAGAAAGGGGGAGAGAGAGAAACCAGATCGAGGGTAGATGAAGCCATAGTCCGGATTCCAGTGTGGCAATGGAAAAATAACACTGGCCCACCATTCCGACCCAGGAGGGCTCATCCAGAATCCTAGCCAGGAATGGACAAGGATCATAAACGGACATTATTAAGAATGAACCTGAGATTACTTGAAGGGGCCAGAAAGAGAGCATAGAAAAGAGAGCAACTATAGGGCTTTGGGACCTTTGGCTCCAGGACAATTGGTGCCCAAAACAGACCCTGCCTTGCAACCTGAGGTAGTGGGGGGCGTTTCATCTCATCCCCTCTCCTGGGCCACCCTCTTGACTTGTCCTTCCTCCTCCTCAATGGCAAACTTTCTTTGCTCTGATCTTCTCGCCACCTCTCATCCCCTCTCCTGGGATGCTCCCACCCCTTTCCTTCTCCTGCCTCATCCTCAATGCCAAACTTTCTTTGCCTCTGATGTTCTCTCCACTACTCACCCCCTCTCCTGGGATGCCTCCCCTTTTCTTTCCCTCCTTCCTCCTCCCTCCATTTGAAACCACCAGCATCTTCCTGAGAAGTCTTCCTTCCTCCTCCTTTACCTTGCCTTCTTCATCCACTCTTCGGCTCTCTGTCTCTGATCCCTTCCACTCACTCATCACCTGTACTCGCACAATTTGGGGTGCTCCTTGCCTCTTCTATTCTGGTGCCATGTGGGGAATTGAGGTAATATGGGCTTTGCCTGATTCTGCAATAGTTCCGACCAGCTGGCATCTTTGTCACTGGCAATCGCCAGTTGGCTAGTTGTGTGTTCTCGGTTTCTTCTTTCTGCCCAGATCCTTGTGCACGTCTGAATATCTGTACCCCCCGACCCCTCCACACCCATCGCCCCTTTTACACCATCAGGAATGTCTTCTCCGCCCTCATCCTCAGTAGGCGGGACTACTGCTTAGGCCTCATCATGGGACTCCTTTACTCCACTTTACCTGCAACCTCGATCAACCTCCCTCGATCCTCACTCACCTCTACATACCACCTCCATCTGGGGTGACTGTCTCAGGAGCAGTCGCCCACTCTTGTTAGGAACTGATGGTGGCAACAGTAAGACAGACACAAGTGATCATAGTTAAACAGTGTTTATTGAACTGTATAGGCAGGTTGGAAAAACGCCTAATCTAAACCTAAATCTAAGGTGGGAGTAAGCCACGACCATCAAATAAAAAATAAGGCAGTCCTAGTGGCGTCTTGTCAAATAAAAAGGGCCTATACTAAAAACAAATATATATATTGTCAATCCTTACAACTAAATACAAGAAGAGTGTGGGATAGGGTTCACAAGAAAGAAGTGTTCACAAATGTTAAGTCAGGATGTGGTAGTCAGTGGGGGTGTGGGGGGGGTCTCCCGTCCCTACGTTTTGAGCACTGGACAAGGCGGGACTCCGGATTACAGCACATGCTCGAGCTTTCCCAGCTTTCCATTCTCCGGTATCGGGACCTCCACTGGTTAAGTCTCATTTCTACAAAAGGTCTTGCCTCTGAGGACCTGAACTGTTCAGCATAACAAACAAAATGTTCCTTTCTGTATGTAGGTTGGGTGATGACTTTTCACCCCTTGACCCCCCACTTCCAGGCTCCGACCCTTCTCAAATGTTTAATTTATTCATTTATATGATGCGCACCGGACCCAGGAGTATCGGGGCGCAAGCAGTACAGACAATGCAATGCTTAATTTACAAGTTACATAGATAGTTCTAAACAGGACATATAATTACAAGGTAGTACATAGAAAAGGCATAACTAATACATAGGTATGCACTACAAAAGTAGGTGGACATGGCAAATATATAAAGAAAAATATACACAGGTACATACTTGTTTAGTGATCATTTGCCTTGAGCCAGTTGATATAACTAAGTCTAAACCTTGGGTAGGATTGATCCGTCCTGAGATGGTGTGGTAGGGAGTTCCAAAGTTGGGCCGCTTTGACCTGGAAGCTGTTAGCCTCCCTCAGTCGGTTTCACTGCAGCTTTTCCCAAAACAATTTCACCTGTGGCATTCACAAGTCTTAATGTCCTTTTAGACAATCCACTGTGGACATCCCTCCGCTGGGTTCACTCTAGCCAACCACACAGTTCCTTTTCTTTTCTTACTATGCGTAATTCATCTCTCTTAGCTTTCCAATAACGTGCCGGTCAAATACTTTGGACTGTACAGGAGGTTTTGTTAGACCCCTGTATGACCACTTTGACCTTTTCCGCGCGGCTCTCCTAGGGCCTTCAAGTATTGGTAGTTTCAACAGTAGGGGAATCAACCAGTCTATCAATTGAGTACCCACCTGGTGCACTACCCCTCTGCAGCTGGATTTCGACCTTAATTTGCCATTTGCAAGCTTCATTCAACACAGCTCGGTTTCTTATCGGTCCTCCCTTTGACTCACTGTCTGTGATGAACCGCTTGTCTTTTCTTTGGTCTGGTGTCAAGGACGGTACCACGGTAGCAAGTGTCTCCCTGTCCTGATTATCAGATAAGGAGGGCTCAGTGTACCTTTGGTATCTGCTGCAACACATGCTGGCTATTGTTTATGGTCCGATTCCTTTCTGGGAGCCTTTTCGGGTCTGGGTCGGAAAGGGCAAGGTTGCTTCTCTCCTTGTCGCCCTTCAGTTCTCTCTGCTTTTCTTCTCCTCTTGAACTGCCACCCTGGGATAGCTGTCTCATTGTGCTGTTTGCCTTGCTCGTAGTGTGCTCTCGTGTTTCACCTTTTATCCCTGTGGGGAAGGGAAAGGGCCGTCGGGTGTGTGATTTTGGTCAATTGCCTGGCCCTTGTATTGGGACATGTCAAGAAAACGGCTCTGGTGTTAGTCCGTTGTCTTTTGTGGTGTGCAAGTGTTTGTGTTGTAAAAGAGGGGTGGGGGGGTAGAGTCTCTGATTATCCTCTGTGGTAGGATGGGGAACCATGTTGGCATATGTAAATACTCCAAATGTTGTCTATTAGCTCCCTCTGTGAGTGTGGCAGCCAATTGGGGTTGCTCAGAACCCGGGCGAATCTACCGAACCAAGCCTGGGTTCTAAGCAAGCTGCTCACTGCTTGCACATGCCCTGCATCATCCTCCCACCCCACCCTTCAGTACTGTGCCCCCGCACTGCCAAACACCCCCCAGAAACCTTCTGGCCTCACTCCAGAGGCCGCCTCTGCACTGCCTCGCTGGCGCCTCAGCATGCAGGAGCAGCTCTGTGGCAGAGAAGAGGGTGGTGTCTGGAGGTGAGGGAAGTGTGGCAGGGGACTGGCAGGGGTGGGAGTTCTGGCATTGTGGCAAGCAGTAGTGCTGCGGGAGGCACAAGGCATGTGCGAACAGTGCGCTGCTTGTTCAGTACCGAGGCTTTGAGAGAGCCCCTGCTTTAGTTTCAATGTCGGCCATTATTGGAGCTTTATTTTTTCATTGCCCTTACCACGGGTCGCACGCTTACAAAGACTTGTTTTTAGATGAATTATTGCTCCGAGTACCCCCCAGTAAACAAATGTGGTGTTCTGGTAGTAATAATTAGCCATTTCACAGGCTGTGCCGAGTAATAACGGCCCAGAGACCCTCATTAAATGCCCTTGCTGCACTCTGTGGCCCTGGGCGGTTACTACACAGTGCAGCCCATGGAACTGGTCGTTATTAGCCTGTAATCATTGTAAGGTCCATGTCACCCTCCTTTTGCTGTCCCCATGTCTCCCTACTACTCCAGGTTAAAGTG
Organism: Ambystoma mexicanum; assembly: GCF_040938575.1. Taxonomy (NCBI): domain Eukaryota; kingdom Metazoa; phylum Chordata; class Amphibia; order Caudata; family Ambystomatidae; genus Ambystoma; species Ambystoma mexicanum. The sequence continues at coordinate 75,353,539 of NC_090929.1, read as the reverse complement.
TGTGTTCTTGCATCTCATTTACTTATGTACGGCCCCCACACTTGATGCCAATCCTGTACCCAGCTTCTGGTTGGAGCTCTTAAATTTAAAATGCACCTATACAAAATGGGTTTCAAGGCGCAACAAGACAAAAAAAGGGGTGGGCACAGGGGTGGCAAAAACAGTCCTACTAGGCCTTGTCATTCGGATTGTGCTAGTGCAGTAACCAGAAGTGCAGGGGGTAGAGGGGAGTGCCGGTCAGAGTGGAAGGGCCCCTGGGTTAAGCAAGTGCCAGGGGAAGCAAGACAGACCGAGCCAAGGGAAAGCAGAGCGTGCAAGGGAAGAAGGTCCACGTGCTAAATGTGAGGAACCGGGCTTGGAGGGCTTAATGGTGCAGACCCGGCCAGGCTAGTGCAGGGGGAGGGACTACGGAAGGGCAAGTACAGGAAGAGGGGGCCAGGTGCAGGGGTAGGTTAGTCAAGGAGGGCCTGGCAACCTGGAAGAATCTGACGGAACCAGGTGGCCTTTCAAGAGGCAGAGGGGGACATTAGCAGGGAAGGGAGAGAAGGAAGGATGAGAAAAGGAAGGTCTTGAGAAGCTTCTGGAACTTAAGGAGATCCAGAGGGAGTCATCTGCGGAGGAGAGCGATCTACCCCCACTCTCTGCTTGGAAAAGCGTCTGATATGCAGCGAGTTGGTGCTAGAAGACCGAAGGTCTCTAGCAGGGAGGCATTTAGGGAGAGAGAGTTGGATGTAGCAGGGGTCCCAAGCCCCAGAAAGCCTTGAGGACGATGCAGAGGGTCTTGAATTTGATCCTTGCAGCAACCGGGAGCCAGTGGAGTGATTGTAGGACTGGAGAGATGCAGTCCCTGGGCTTGGGCCAAGTCCTGTTCTGGATTAGTTGAAGGGGGCGAAGGGAGGAATAAGACAGGTTGAGGAAGAGGCTGTTGCAGTAGTTTAGCCTGGAGAGGACCAGACCCCTGGAGACATTAGTTTCTGGGGGAAGGTGAGGAAAGGGAGAATGCCTCTGAGGCGGTTCAGCTTGAAGTGGGCTTTCTTAGCAAGGTCCATGATGTGAAGAGAGAAGGAGAGAGAGGAGTGAAATATAACGCCAAGGTTTTTTGCCTCACGTGAGGGTGAGGGGAGGGGACACATGGAGGGCGGCCAGAGTGAAGGAGGGAAGGAGGGAGCTGGGGTCCCAATGAGTAGGATCATTAAAGCAGAGATCATTAGCAGCACATCATGCCTGAATAGCAGGCAGACAGTCGGGAATGAGAGAGGAAGAGGAGGTGGTAGAGGAAGGAAGCTTCAAGGAGAGCTGTATCTCATTCACATGATGTTATTTATAACGCACCTGTATACAAGTGTTTCTAGGCGTGACAAGACAAGGTAGGGAAGACCGAGGGTGGACAAGACAATCTTACTAGTCCTTGTGTCATGTGCATGTACGAACGCAAATTACAGGGGAAACAGAGAGTGGGGAAGTGCCAGGGAGAGGGGAAGGGGGGGGTGCAATCCGGGCAGCATGGCTCTGGGTTAGTGCAAGGAGGCAGGGGACTGTAGGGTTACAGTTATACACCCTAAGTGCGCAGTAGGCCCGCAGGCAGTGCAAATGAGACAGATCATGGAGGAGCCTTTTACCGAGTTAGACTCTGAGAGTGGCAAGCAACCAGTCAGCACAGCAGACAGATCAGTAGGGGAGAGGGAGAGAAAGCAGAGGAGAAAAGGAAGGTCTTAAGCTGTTTACGGAACTTCAGGTGGTCCGGCTCAAGTTTGGGAGGGGCAGGGAGGCAATTCCAGAGGGTGGCACCTGCAGAGGAGAGATCTACCCTCCCACTCTCTGCCTGGAGAAGCATGTGACCCTCAGAGAGTTGGAGTTGGAGGTGGCTCAGCGAAGGGCTCGAGAAAGAAGGTTTTTTGCAAGAGAGTTGCGGACCCTGGCCCAGAAAGCCTGTAGACGATGCAGAGGGTCTTGAACTTGATCCTTGCAGCCACCAGGAGCCAGTGGAGATATTTCAGGGCTGGAGAGATAGTCCCTGGGCTTGAGGCCAAGGACAAGTCTCTGGATTAGTTGCAGAGGGCAGAGAGTAGAGGAAGGCTGATTGAGAAGGAGGATGTTGCAGTAGTCCAGCCTAGAGAGAGAGATCCTGGGCTCTGGAGACAGTGAGCTTCTGGGGGAAAGAGCGAAAGGGTAGAATACCTCTGAGGAGATGCAGCTGGCAGTGGGCCTTCTTGGCAAGGTTTGTGATGTGAGGCGAAAATGAGAGAGTGGAGTCGAAGATGACACCAAATGTTTTTTGCCTCAAAGGAAGGTGAAGGAAGAGTGCCAAGGGAGGGTGGCCAGAGTGAGAGAGGGAAAGTGGGAGCAGGGGTCCAATGACAAGGATCTCCATCTTACTGGCATTAAGGCAGAGATCGTTGGAGGCGCACCAATCCTGAATCGAGGATGGACAGTCGGGAATGAACGAGGAAGGAGAGGAGAGTCTGAAAGAGAGCTGGGTATCCGCATAACACTGAAAGTTGGAGAAGGTAGGTGGGCCAAAGGGGCCAAGTAGACATTGAAGAGCCAGGGTGTGAGGATAGAGCCCCTGGGGGTAGAGGGGGAGGGAAGGAGGGAAGAGGGAGGGAGAGGGAGAGCGAGGCCACTCCAGGGTCTCATGGAGTCGATTGATCTGGGTGGCGTGATTGACTGTGTCAAAAGCAGAGGAAAGGTCAAGGAGGATGAGGACAGAAGGAAAGCTGGAATCAAGATTAGTGGCCGTGTGTAAGATTAAAATGCAAATAAAAAATGAGTTTGTGTCTGTGCCTCCCTCTCTAGGTGGCATTGTCCGGGTGTCTTTCTATGCTTGCCTGAGCCCCATGTTTGTGGAATACTTCAAAACGTCTTTACGTCAATGTGTCATTGTTTCTGCACTTTCCCTTGTACATATGTTGTTGTGTACAACCCGTTTGTGTTGGGTTGGGATGTTGTGTTGATTTATACCGTGCATCGCTGCCAGTTTGATGGTCTTTGTGTGCGATTGCTTAACTGCTTTTGAGGCTTTAGTTCAATGTTTACTTGCGTTTCAGCATGTGTGTGTTTTTTGCATTTGTAGTTTTTGTCTGAAGCCATGTTAGTGTTGCATTATGTGAGTGAGTGTTTGCGAGTGGCGGTGCCTCGATGGCTGTAGGATGTTGTCTAGCCCTGGGATTGTGTCTTCAGTATTGTGGGTACTGATGTGGGGGCATCAGTGTTGTTATTGTACTGCTTGTTGTGTTTCCATCGTTCTTGGGGCCCCTGCTCCTGTGCCCTTGTAATGGTGCTGCGCCTCGTGAGCTTGAATAGGCCATGTCTGTTAGTGTGTCCTTGCCTTTCTCTGGTTGGCGGTGCTCCCATCACCCTTGCATGTAGGTGTGATAAGACAAGGCATTGTTGTGTGCCCGTAGCTTTTGTCAGTGTGCTCCTGTCTCTGCGAGTCGCTTGGAGAGTCTACCTGCAAGTCTGAAGATTGTGTGTCCCGATCTGTGTGTCAACATCCCTGTGGTATTGTCTCCGTGTTGCAGTCCCTGATGAGTGGCCCTGTGGCTGTGTGCAGTGGCCCTGGGTGTTGTGCACCTCTTTCTCCGGCAGTGTCTCCCCATCTGTGAGTGGCCCTGTGGCTTTTGTGCAGTGGGCATGGGCGTTGTGCACCGGTTTCTCCGGCAGCGTCTCCCCATCCCTGTCAGTGGCACTGGCCCTGTGGCTGTGTGCAGTGGGCCTGGGTGTTGTGCACCGGTTTCTCCGGCAGTGTCTCCCCATCCCTGTGACTGTGTGCAGTGGGCCTGGGTGTTGTGCACAGGTTTCTCCGGCAGTGTCTCCCATCCCTGCGAGTGGCACTGTCCCTGTGGCTGTGTGCAGTGGGCCTGGGTGTTGCGCACCGGTTTCTCCGGCAGCGTCTCCCCATCCCTGCGAGTGGCACTGTGCCTGTGGCAGTGTGCCGTGGGCCTGGGTGTTGCGCACAGGTTTCTCCGGCAGCGTCTCCCCATCCCTGTGAGTGGCACTGTCCCTGTGGCAGTGTGCCGTGGGCCTGGGTGTTGCGCACCGGTTTCTCCGGCAGCGTCTCCCCCATCCCTGCGAGTGGCACTGTCCCTGTGTGCAGTGGGCCTGGGTGTTGCGCACCGGTTTCTCCGGCAGTGTCTCCCCATCCCTGCGAGTGGCACTGTCCCTGTGTGCAGTGGGCCTGGGTGTTGCGCACCGGTTTCTCCGGCAGTGTCTCCCCATCCCTGCGAGTGGCACTGTCCCTGTGGCTGTGTGCAGTGGGCCTGGGCGTTGCGCACCGGTTTCTCCGGCAGCGTCTCCCCATCCCTGCGAGTTGCACTGTCCCTGTGGCTGTGTGCAGTGGGCCTGGGCGTTGCGCACCGATTTCTCCGGCAGCGTCTCCCCATCCCTGCGAGTGGCACGGTCCTAGTGGCTGTGTGCAGTGGGCCTGGGTGTTGTGCACCGTTTCTCCGGCAGGGTCTCCCCATCCCTGCGAGTGGCACTGTCCCTGTGGCTGTGTGCAGTGGGCCTGGGCGTTGCGCACCGGTTTCTCCGGCAGCGTCTCCCCGTCCCTGTGGCTGTGTGCAGTGGACCTGGGTGTTGTGCACCGGTTTCTCCGGCAGTGTCTCCCATCCCTGCGAGTGGCACTGTCCCTGTGGCTGTGTGCCGTGGGCCTGGGCGTTGTGCACCGGTTTCTCCGGCAGCGTCTCCCCGTCCCTGTGGCTGTGTGCAGTGGACCTGGGTGTTGTGCACCGGTTTCTCCGGCAGTGTCTCCCATCCCTGCGAGTGGCACTGTCCCTGTGGCTGTGTGCCGTGGGCCTGGGTGTTGCGCACCGGTTTCTCCGGCAGCGTCTCCCCATCCCTGCGAGTGGCACTGTGCCTGTGGCAGTGTGCCGTGGGCCTGGGTGTTGCGCACAGGTTTCTCCGGCAGCGTCTCCCCATCCCTGTGAGTGACACTGTCCCTGTGGCAGTGTGCAGTGGGCCTGGGTGTTGTGCACAGGTTTCTCCGCCAGCGTCTCCCTATCCATGCGAGTGGCACTGTCCCTGTGGCTGTGTGCAGTGGGCCTGGGTGTTGTGCACCGGTTTCTCCGGCAGCGTCTCCCCCATCCCTGTGAGTTGCACTGTGCCTGTGGCAGTGTGCCGTGGGCCTGGGTGTTGCGCACAGGTTTCTCCGGCAGCGTCTCCCCATCCCTGTGAGTTGCACTGTCCCTGTGGCTGTGTGCAGTGGGCTTGGTTGTTGCGCCCCGGTTTCTCCTGCAGCGTCTCCCCATCTCTGTGAGTGGCACTGTCCCTGTGGCTGTGTGCAGTGGGCCTGGGTGTTGCGCACCGGTTTCTCCGGCAGCGTCTCCCCATCCCTGCGAGTGGCACTGTCCCTGTGTGCCTCTGTGTCAGTGAGTCTAAGTGTTGCTGGGTGTCTGCGTACACACAGGGAACATGTCATTTAAGATTCTGTCTGTAAGCTGCTGACAGCCAATCGGTATTTCCTGAAGGCCGCGTTAGATGTCAGACAGGTACACGAAGAAGCCCCGAACCTGCCTGTCTGCGGCCTCCATCACAGGCGCTCTGCCTGCTCGCCAGGCTTGCCTTCATCCCCCTCATTAGGCCTCATTACCTGCACCGGCTCCTGGCGCACAGGTGCGCCTGGCTGCGGGGGTGCCGGGGCGCGGGCTGACATACAGGCGGGCGCCCTGGAAATAGATGCACGCAGGTTAATGAGGGGACCCAGAGAGAGATGGATTGGGTGGCGGGCAGCTTGCCGCCTGCAGAAGGCCCATTACTCCATCCTTGGCCCATCTCCCGCTCCGCCACATGTCACCAGCCTTCGACTTCTGGAGGGGCCGTGCTGGCGCCGCCATTTCTTTTTTCACGTGCGTCCCTGTGTGTGTACACACACACACTGGAGTTTGTTTTTCTTTTTTGTTTTCCTATATAAAACGTATACATCACAATAACGTCGTTTGTGGTTGGAAGCCAAAGGGCCAGCACGCACACGTTCCCTCCTCACCACCGTGCAAAGCTCCTTTGTGGGCTCACTGCCTAGTTCCGCCTGCACATGAAAATGAAGCCTCGGCGAAAACATTGCACGCAGATACGCAGTGTAATGTGCTATGTCAAGTTGTACAGAGAAGATAGCTCGGGGGCAACGCGCTCGCCCTGGAAGCAAGACGACGCAGGGCAGCACAGGTTCGATCCCCGGGTCCGCGCTTAGAAACCTCTGGGTATTAAGCGCGTTATAAATAACCTATCATATTATATATCAATCTCGTTTCTAGGGGCTCTATACTGTGACCCTGACTCACTCGATGCTTAGCTTTGTGTCAATCATTGTCCCTCACCTTTCCCCCAATGGAGTATATCCTTTATGCACACTTTAGCTTACCTCACACTACCAGAACACGCAGTCACAACACATTTCAAATGTGATCTCTTGCATCAATGCCCTGGTTTTAGTTGCATGTTTTTGTCAAGCTGTGTAGCGGTGCAAGCAAGTTGAGGTTTCGTTTGTAACGTTGTGGACTTCGTATTAGGGTCCCCGCCCCCCCCCACACACACCGCTCCCAATATGGGGGGGCGCAACGTGCTTGTCGCGGAAGCAATAGAATGCGGCGCAGCACGGGTTCGAATCCCGGTCCCGCGCTAAGAAACCACTCGCTGTTATATACGACGGCTGGAGAAGTCATCGACCGTCGACTGCTGCACGACGGATCTGGGCCTCGGTAGGCCGCTGGCCTCGGCCCGGGCCTAGTAGGCCGCTGGCCTCGGCCCTTACAAGTAGGGAGAGTGGGGGGTGGTACATACTCTTCACTCTTGATATATAGTTACATTTATATATATTCCTACACTTAGCAGCCCGCTGCCTTAAGGTGCGTATGGAGGGTACCCCTTTTCAATTCTGCCCCAAGTGCAATCGCAAATACCCTTGGGTCGACAGGCACGCCACGTGCAATCTCTGCTTGCCGAGGGATCACCCCGAAGCGAACTGCAGAGCGTGTAGTAGGTTTAAACCTAAGACACTTAAGGACCGTTCGACAAAGCGTTGGGCCCACCACGCCAGGCAGGAGGCCATGGCAGCGGAGGGCGCCTTCAGCGATGGCAGCGACGCCGTACTTTCGGACGGCGAGGGCATTACGGCGTCGAAAGACAGCCGACGAGCGCAGGTCCCCGACCTCGGAAGGTCGTCCGGCAAGGCGGCTATGGGGAAGACCCCCGGCGACGCAAGCGCTACACACCTAACACACACTAAACACACTAAGACCAACCGGACCTCGACGACGTCGACTTCCCGGAAAGAGGCACAAAAAGAACGGTCCGACTCGGTGTCCTCTGGGCGCTCTCGATCGAGATCGCCTCACGACGCAAGGCAATCATCCACTCTTGCCAAGAGTGCCTCGCTACACACACTAACGGAAGTTCGATCGTCGGGAGACGAAGACGACTTCCACCCCCAGGCCGCGCTCCAAGATACCGAAACCGCGGTTAACACCAGTGAGGCCCCACGCCCGAAGCACACAGATACCTTTCCAGACCCTCGACGCCAGGCGTCGAAAGTCTCTGGGGCCCCCAAGGGACAGGGAAAACATTTTTCCACGCACGGAGAAGGGGGGAAACAGCGGAAAGCACAGATGAGGACCTGGAGGAGGGAGAAGATGAGCAGGAAATTTACAGAGTAGATTCCCCAGTACAAAGCGAAGCCCCAGTTACTGACTCTCCAGTTGATAACCAGCCCCTCCTTAACGAGGTTCTCGCTCGAGCAGCGGAACACTTCCACATCGACACCCACGGTGTACAGGAGGAAAGGGACTTCGCGGAGGAGTTTGTAGGAGAGAGAAGACCGGTCGCTCAGACCATCCCTATCCTCAAATCCATCCAACGAAGAATAGATCCTTCCCTGGTGAATCCTAACCTCACCAGAGCTGTCAACCCCAGAATTGAAAAGATTTTCCGGGCAGCCCAGTCTGACCCTCTGTATATAAAGGGACATCTTAAACCAGATTCCCTAGTGGTGACCAACACTAGAAAGAGGGCTGGCACGCCCTTATCTTCATCAGAAGCTCCTCCCGACAAGGAGAGCAAAAAACTTTACGGGTTTGGCAGAAAGGTAGCCTCAACGTCCGCCTACCAAGCAAGGATTGCGAATTCCACCACCCTGTTGGCTAGTTACAATTGCCATCAATGGGAAGAAGTCGCGGCGCTCATTGCCTCTGCTCCAGAACCGTTAAAGGGCCAGCTGGCTCGGATCTCGGCAGAGGGGAGAGCCGTGTCTGGTTGCATTTTAAAAGCAACTTTCGACGCCGCTGACAACGCAGGGAGATTGATAGCAGAAGGTACTGTTATCAAGAGACATGCGTGGTTACGGCAGTCGGGATTCAAGACAGAAACCCAGGCTTCTTTAATAGACAAGCCAGTGGAACCCGACCTATTGTTTGGGAAAGCGGTCGAAGACGCACTTAAAAATGCCAAAGATGAATATGAGACTCTCAAATCCCTTGGCCAGCTTACCAACAAACCCCCTAACCAGAGGGGGAACAATAATTTTCGTCGCCCACGCGGCCAAAATTCACAAAGAGGCAACTATGCCCAGGGACAAGGTACACAATGGAATAACAACCAGCAGTCTACCCAGAGTTACGGCAGGGGTAACAAGAGAGGTCGTGGAAGAGGCAGAGGCAGCCCCAACAAGGGCGGTGGCACGCCTCCACCAAAACAGTGACGCTCAGTTCAGGGTCCCTTGCCACGCAACCCCAGTAGGGGGACGCATTTCCACCTTCACCCAGGCTTGGGAAGGGATCACCTCAGACAGATGGGTGCTGTCAACAGTATCCGCAGGATATTGTATAGAACTACTGCAGCGTCCCCGGAATCATCCTCCACGACAAAGAGTGCACTCCCTAGAGCATCAAAGGATCCTTCTCGAGGAGATCGCCATTCTGCTAGAAAAGGACGCGATAGAACTCGTCCCAGGACACCAGGTAAACAAGGGTATCTATTCAACTTACTTCCTTGTGCCAAAGAAAGATTTGACAATGCGCCCAGTATTGGACTTACGGCCTGCCAACAAATATGTCAAGCCCCAAAAATTCCGTATGACCACGCTACAAGAGGTAATCCCCCTCCTAAAAAGGGGGATTACATGGCAACCTTGGATATGAAAGATGCTTATTTTCATATTTCCATGCTCCCAGCGCACAAAAAGTACTTGCGCTTCAAGGTGGACAGTCGCCACTACCAATTCAAGGTACTGCCCTTCGGGATAGCTTCAGCACCAAGGGTATTCACCAAGGTACTGGCGGTGGCGGCTGCACACCTACGCAGGGAAGCAATCCCGGTGTACCCTTATCTGGACGACTGGCTCATAACGGGGGAAACCCCAGGAATTTGCAGGTCAAACATTCAGAGGACTATCGACCTCCTCCACGAATTAGGCTTCTCCATCAACGAGAAAAAGTCAAGTCTGGTGCCAGGCACCTCAAAACAGTTTCTAGGAGCTATCCTAGATACTCAGAAAGGATTGACCTTCCCTTCGGAAGAGAGAATTCGGAATATACTTCTGCAAATTCCGCATTATCAGTCAGGTCAACAGATAACAGTACGCAAAGCTATGCGGTTACTGGGCATGATGGCGTCATGCATTTACCTGGTCCCCCACGCGCGTCTGCGCATGCGTCCCATGCAGGAATGGTTGGCGAAACAGTGGTCTCAGGCAAGTGGTCATTGGGACGATCTAGTGGTCGTTTCGCCAACACTCGTACAGAGCCTACACTGGTGGACAAGAGAGAATCTCGCAAAGGGGAAACCCTTTTACGATCCCGAAGTACAAGCCGTGGTGACTACAGATGCATGCCTGACTGGGTGGGGAGCTCACCATCTCCACCACACAGCTCAGGGTCTCTGGTCTCACTCAGTAGCCAAGAACCACATCAATCTGCTAGAGCTTCTGGCAGTATTCCGAGCGCTAAGGGCGTTCGAGCCCCATCTACTGAACTTGTCGGTGCAGATCAGGACGGACAGCACGACAGCCATGTTCTATCTGAACAAGCAAGGGGGGACTCGTTCGCCAAATCTGTCCAAGCTTGCCCAGAAAATATGGATATGGGCACTCAGACGGAACATCTTCCTGTCATCGCAACATGTTCCAGGGGAGCTCAATTCCCTAGCGGATGCTCTAAGCAGAAACTCCCTCCCAGAAGAACACGAATGGGTCCTTCACAGAGACGTAGTAGAAGATCTCTTCTCTCAGTGGGGTTTCCCCACTATAGACCTATTCGCCACAAGCGAAAACAAACAATGCCCAGGATTTGCATCCAGGTTCCCCCAGCCGGACTCCCAAGGGAATGCCCTGTGGATGAACTGGTCAGGGATGTTTGCGTACGCTTTTCCACCAACTCCTCTCATCAGGAAGGTGGTGTACAAGATGAACAAGGAATCTATGACGCTCATCCTAGTTGCTCCCATGTGGGCGAGACAACCATGGTTTCCACACATACGCAGGATGGCGGTGTGCGAACCCATCAGACTCCCAGCCTGGTACAACCTACTGTCCCAGCAACAGGGTCAAACAGTGCATCAGGAACCCAACTCTATGAACCTAGCAGCATGGCTCCTGAAGTCATAGAGTTTGGACATCTCAAATTACCACAGAGGTGTATGGACATTCTAAAGGAGTCCAGGAAACCAAATACAAGGCACTGTTACTTTGATAAGTGGAAAAGATTCGTTATCTGGTGCCAGAATAAACAAATCAACCCGGTTGATTGCACTCCTTCCAACGTTGTGACATACATGCTCCACCTGCTGGATGCAGGGTTGGTTTTTAACTCGCTGAAAGTACACCTGGCAGCCCTCTCGGCTTACACCACATCCCATAACAAGGTCTCGTGGTGGAAAGTACCAGTGGTTAAAGCCTTCATGGAAGGAGTAAAGAGACTTCACCCTCCTATTTCGAACCCACCGCCAGGATGGGACCTCAACGTGGTGCTAGCTAAGCTCATGGGACCCCCATTCGAACCCATGCATAAAAGTAGTCTCAAACACCTGACTTATAAAACGGCCTTCTTAGTAGCCATTACCTCCATAAGAAGGGTCAGTGAAATTCAGGCTCTGTCAGTGCAGGATCCTTTCTTTACTATCCACAAGGACAAACTGGTTTTACGCACACACCCTAGGTTCTCACCTAAATTCATATCCAAGTTCCATGTAAACCAGTCCATCGAGCTTCCGGCTTTCTTCCAGAACCCGCAAAGCTCGGCTGAGGTGAAACTACACACCCTAGATGTGCGTAGGGCGGTCCTATACTATGTAAATAAAACCAGACCGCTAAGGAAAACAGATCAACTGTTTGTCTCCGTAGCTACAGGCAGAGAGGGGGATCGCGTCTCTAAGGGCGCTATCTCGAAGTGGATTATCAACTGTATACAGCTGTGTTACTCTCTTTCTGACAAGACTCTGCCTTTTACGCCAAGGGCCCACTCTACTAGAGGCATTGGTGCCACTCTGGCTTTCATTGCAAATGTTCCCCTCGACACCATTTGCAAAGCGGCTACTTGGAGCTCTATTCACACTTTTACTCAGCATTACTGCATTGACACTCATTCCAAGACAGATACACAAGTGGGACAAGCGGTTCTAAGACACCTGTTTGCTCATGACCCTTCTCACATCCCACCTCCTTCTTCTGGTACTGCTCGCTAATCTATGCACAGCATGTGATCTAAGCAGATTCCACAAGCCTCAGAAGGGATACATTACTCACCGTAATCGTATTTCTGATGCTTGTATCTGCTTAGATTCACATGCGACCCACCCTTCCTCCCCTCCGAGAGAAGGCGCATGATTGCTTGTAGTCTTACCTTTTCTGTCTATCTGCTTGGATTATCTGTACTCACGCTACTCCTCATGCTTCCTCATGTCAGAAAAAATACAATCTGAGGATCCTACACGCGTGAGGGATCTTGGGTACAGTGGACGTCACACTAGGGATAGTATTACTGGCACGCCTGTGTCGACGCCCATTTTCGACTTTCGAAAAACAAACTGTAATACTCCGCAGCTTCCACTAGATGTCGGCCTATGCACAGCATGTGAATCTAAGCAGATACAAGCATCAGAAATACGATTACGGTGAGTAATGTATCCCATATATATTTCTTAAACAAGCATGTCATTTAATCAAGTTACAATATATCCAGCACTGAAATTTACAATTAAGAGTGTTGGTTTTCAATCATCTTCAGACCGATCATCAACCCGATAACCTATGTTCCCTTTGGTTGCGCGCTTTGAAACACACCAGCCTCTTGCATGAGCTCGAACTCCTTCATGGCTTTATAGTTTTTGTAAAAGTTGGCATAAGCCTGTTTCCTGGGTTCTGCTACACAAAACTACAAAAAAGAAAACTGTAATGTTTTGCTTGTTAAAAAGGCGAGACATTAAGCACATTTGACCTCCTTGTAATAGAAGTAGTTGCACCACTGAGACTCAGTGGCTGATTTTATGTATGAATGAATTCCCCTCTTTTTAGCGCTATCACCAATTCGCAGGGTGGCCACTTGCAGCAGACCAGGGGACCGACCACCTGCTCAGCAGAGGCCCTTCTAAACCTGGAAGCTCAGTAACACCCACCCGGGACGATCAGTAGGAGCAACACATAAAAGCCAAGGATTAACCAGTGTGAACATGTTTTCATTGTACAAGTCTAAAAGTAATCCGAAGACAGCACAGGTCTCGCCCGAACCCAGGTGCGAGTAGCACTCTAATGACCATAATAACATAGATTCAAGCTTCAAATGATCCACGACTCATATTTACTTGACATCCTAGCGCGGCGTAACCTGGTTTAGCCCAATCTTGCTTATCTAGGGTGTGTTCTGAATCCCATTGGCAGCCTGTGTTTTAAGATGGGGGGAAAATGTGTTTTCATCGGGCAGGGGGGGGAAGGGGTCATTGTCCACTGAAACCTGCAGCGCTGGTTATTTACTCTCGTGGTCTCTAACTGCCCTTTACCTGTCCTCTTTTCAGTACAGTGCCCCCAGCTCCCCAGCGGAGTACATCCACCGCATTGGCCGGACTGCGCGGATCGGCCTCCGTGGTAGCAGTCTGCTGCTGTTGACCCCCTCCGAGGCGGGGTACGTGCACTCGCTGGCTGCTCATAAGATCAGGTGAGTGCCCGGAATGGCTCCATCCCTCTGACCCACTCTTCTGTACCTTAGGTCCTCTCCTGCTGCTCTCATGTTGTTGCCCTGTACTCCTTTGCCTTTATTTCCTGTCCCACAGTTCTCACTTTCCCCTAAAGTGGCACCAATTTTTGTTGTCTCTGCAGTTTCCTATGCGTGTATGCCACTCCCCAAAATGTCTCTTCACTTATTGGCAGATAACATGTTTTTTTTTTATCGGGCCCAACACATTTCTGTTACCCCAACTTTCTAAAGTCCTACCTTCACCTTCGCCCCCACTGCAAAATCCGCCTGAAACAAAAACCATACCTCAAAAAAAAAACTAGGGGGCTCCCCCTTCTCCCACCTAGCCACAAAAACCTGGAACAGCATCCCGAAATAAATGACAAACACCAAAGACCACCTAAAATTCATAAAACTATTCAAAACCTGGCTCTTCAAAACCACAGATTCAAATTGAAAAAACTAAACAATCAAACAGGAAACGCGAAGAACAGAATGACAGAATTTAGGATGACACTGACAACACCCGGAACTGACTAAGGGAGACTCCTACAATATCAAGAGAGACCACACTAGGTCGAATAGGGCACAAGCAACACCTTATGAGGACAGAAATTAGCATGCCAGGCCAACTCCATCCAACAACCTCACCCATTCCATAAACTCTACCTGGTACCATATTTGAATAAGAGTTGTGTGAACATTAGCAGTTGCCACACTTGAAGTAAGTTGTGGACATTGGCATGGTCCGGGCCCGGATGGAGTTGTGAATGATGGCAGGTGCCGCACCTGCACATAGTTGCGAGCATTGGCACGTGCCATGGCTGGAAGGGGCTGCGAGCGGTAACCTGTGTGTGCAGTTGGATAAGACTGGGAATGCCAACCACTGCCACATCCGGATGGAGTAGTGTTGGTTAACCGATGTCGTGTATTGACTGGATTCACAAACACCTGCTTGCCCCTCCTACAGAGGTGGCCGGGGCCGAAACTTGGACACGGTTATGAATGTGGGTGGGCGCCATGTGTGGGAGGGGCTGTGGGTGTCGGCCGGTCCCAGATCTGGATGGAGGTGCGGCGATGCTCACGCGCCCACCTGGAGAGAATATGGAAGTTTAGCGCTTCGCTTCCAGACAGCAATGCCAATTAACCAATCCACTAACAATTTCACCCTCTGCATACACCTCTCAAACTCTAACCAAACACAACAAATTTCACCACACTGCAACAACAAACCACACATAGACTCGCACAACAGCACATGGCGGCTACCGACCGGAAAACACCCCAAGCCCAGTTAACGTTGTTAACCGGGTTGAGCATCACTGCTCTTTTGCACTTTTCCAAGTTATTCCCACTAATCCCCCCCCCCCCGCCTCTCCCCATCTCCCCTTTTCGGAGCCAGCGGAGCGCCAGAGGACCACTCCGGTGGTGATAGTGCTTGGTACAAATATTCATTAACATGTCAGGCAGGAGGGTGTGACTTGGAAGGCGGTCACATTACTACATGCATTCAGCCATGTAGTCTCATGAAACATCCTAGGATCCGACATGAGCCAGATGGGAATGTTCTTTTGTAGTAGCATTATGTAAGGACAAACTAAAGCAATCCTTTTAGGCTCAAGATCGTATGTCAAAGTAAGGGCCACCCGGTAAGGCTCAAAGCAAACTTTTTTACCATTCTTAGTAAGGGCGGATCATGGGCCTTTCTGGCAAATGAACATAACACCAAATGGGGAGATAGGTGCTAGGGGGGGGGGGGGGCCTGCGCAAAAAAAATAATAAAGAAAATTGGCTCCCACGATCTTGTTTCAGCGTGTAGCGAAGCCTCTAGTCTCCTTGGCGATGTGCTTGTGCCGCTGTCGTCTCCTTGGAGGTGTGCTTGTGTGCGCTGCCATCTCCTTGGATGCGTGCTTGTGCTGCTGGCGTCTCCTTGGATACGTGCTTGTGCTGCTGTCGTCTCCTTGGCGATGTGCTTGTGCCACTGGCGCATGGCGAGGACTGCTTTGTAGTGGATGTCCTTCTGTAGCATGCCTTAAAACTAAGGCTGTAGAAACAGAAAGACAGGAGACCAGGCTAAGGTATTTACAGGGTCCTCTCTAGGCCTCCAACCACCTCCCTCCACCAGTGTCCTGGTTCTCCAGCTTTTCAATCCATTCTCTCCCTCTCCGAGCTGCCCCTCATGCCTGGGCGACCCTCTCTAGTTTTGTCCTTCTCTCTCCCTGCACTCGCCCCCCACCTTGGCCCTCCCAGGCTTTCCATTGTGTCTTCTCTCCGCCTCCCACTGCTGTTAACTCCCCTGATCTTCCTTTCGCCCCCCCCCCTCGTATTCCAGATGATTCTTTGTTTCACTTCTCCACGCTGGTGACCCTTCACTTGAATTTTCTCCTCACTATTCACCTCCTTAGGAAAGTCGACATCAAAGGTTCTCTGTTCACCCCTTCTCCCGTGGTTTCTCTCCCCACCTTCTGGCAACATCTCTGTAACCAGAGCTAACTTCGAAATCTTTCTCTTACAACCTTCTGGGTCCATCTCTCCCAGCCGCCTGGTTGTCACTCTCCCCATCCCAATGAGTCTTCCCAGCCTCCTAGGTTTCTCTCCCCCTCCAAGCTTCCTGGGTTAAGCTGGGGGAGAGATAAATAGGTATATCTTTCCTTTCTGCCTCCTGGGTTCTTCTCTCCCCCTAACCCCCGGGGGTGTCCCTCTCCTCATTTAGCCTCCTGGGTTGGTTTCTCACCCCCCTGCCTCCTGGGTTGGTTCCTCACCCCCCCTAGCCTCCTGGGTTGGTTCCTCACCCCCCCTAGCCTCCTGGGTTGGTTCCTCACCCCCCCTAGCCGCCTGGGTTGGTTCCTCACCCCCCCCTAGCCTCCTGGGTTGGTTCCTCACCCCCCCTAGCCTCCTGGGTTGGTTCCTCGCCCCCCTAGCCTACTGGGTTGGTTCCTTGCTCCCCACTAGCCTCCTGGGCTGGTTCCTTGCCCCCCCACTAGCCTCCTGGGCTGGTTCCTTGCCCCCCCACTAGCCTCCTGGGCTGGTTCCTTGCCCCCCCACTAGCCTCCTGGGCTGGTTCCTTGCCCCCCCACTAGCCTCCTGGGCTGGTTCCTTGCCCCCCCACTAGCCTCCTGGGCTGGTTCCTTGCCCCCCACTAGCCTCCTGGGTTAGTCCATCACTTACCCCTAGCCTTGCATGCTCCTCTCCCCCCCAGCCTCCCAGGCTCCTCTCTACCTCCTAGCCTCCTGCGGTCCTCTCTTCCCTCTAACCCCTGGGTCCCTCTGTTTCCCCCCCCTGGGTCCCTCTGTTTCCCCCCCCCCTGGGTCCCTCTGTCCCCCCCCCCTGGGTCCCTCTGTCCCCCCCCCCTGGGTCCCTCTGTCCCCCCCCCCTGGGTCCCTCTGTTCCCCCCCCCTGGGTCCCTCTGTTCCCCCCCCCTGGGTCCCTCTGTTCCCCCCCCCTGGGTCCCTCTGTTCCCCCCCCCTGGGTCCCTCTGCCCCCCCCCCTGGGTCCCTCTGTCCCCCCCCCTGGGTCCCTCTGTCCCCCCCCCCTGGGTCCCTCTGTCCCCCCCCCTGGGTCCCTCTGTCCCCCCCCCTGGGTCCCTCTGTCCCCCCCCCCCCTGGGTCCCTCTGTTCCCCCCCCCCCCCCTGGGTCCCTCTGTTTCCCCCCCCGGGTCCTTCTGTTTCCCCCCCCGGGTCCTTCTGTTTCCCCCCCCGGGTCCTTCTGTTTCCCCCCCCGGGTCCTTCTGTTTCCCCCCCCGGGTCCTTCTGTTTCCCCCCCCGGGTCCTTCTGTTTCCCCCCCCGGGTCCTTCTGTTTCCCCCCGGGTCCTTCTGTTTCCCCCCCCCCCCGGGTCCTTCTGTTTCCCCCCCCCCCGGGTCCTTCTGTTTCCCCCCCCCCCGGGTCCTTCTGTTTCCCCCCCCCGGGTCCTTCTGTTTCCCCCCCGGGTCCTTCTGTTTCCCCCCCCCCCGGGTCCTTCTGTTTCCCCCCCCCCCGGGTCCCTCTGTTCCCCCCCCCCCCCGGGTCCCTCTGTTTCCCCCCCTCCCCGGGTCCCTCTGTTTCCCCCCCTCCCCCCGGGTCCCTCTGTTTCCCCCCCCCTCCCCCGGGTCCCTCTGTTTCCCCCCCTCCCCCCGGGTCCCTCTGTTTCCCCCCTCCCCCCGGGTCCCTCTGTTTCCCCCCCTCCCCCCGGGTCCCTCTGTTTCCCCCCCTCCCCCCGGGTCCCTCTGTTTCCCCCCTCCCCCCGGGTCCCTCTGTTTCCCCCCTCCCCCCGGGTCCCTCTGTTTCCCCCCCCCCCCCTGGGTCCCTCTGTTTCCCCCCCCCCTGGGTCCCTCTGTTTCCCCCCCCCCCTGGGTCCCTCTGTTTCCCCCCCCCCCCTGGGTCCCTCTGTTCCCCCCCCCTGGGTCCCTCTGTTCCCCCCCCCCTGGGTCCCTCTGTTCCCCCCCCCCTGGGTCCCTCTGTTCCCCCCCCCCCGGGTCCCTCTGTTCCCCCCCCCCTGGGTCCCTCTGGTTCCCCCCCCCGGGTCCCTCTGTTTCCCCCCCTCCTGGGTCCCTCTGTTTCCCCCCCCCCTGGGTCCCTCTGTTTCCCCCCCCCCTGGGTCCCTCTGTTTCCCCCCCCCCTGGGTCCCTCTGTTTCCCCCCCCCCCCTGGGTCCCTCTGTTTCCCCCCCCCCCCCTGGGTCCCTCTGTTTCCCCCCCCCCCCTGGGTCCCTCTGTTCCCCCCCCCCCTGGGTCCCTCTGTTCCCCCCCCCTGGGTCCCTCTGTTCCCCCCCCCCGGGTCCCTCTGTTCCCCCCCCCCTGGGTCCCTCTGGTTCCCCCCCCCGGGTCCCTCTGGTTCCCCCCCCCCGGGTCCCTCTGGTTCCCCCCCCCCCGGGTCCCTCTGGTTCCCCCCCCCCCCGGGTCCCTCTGGTTCTCCCCCCCCCCCGGGTCCCTCTGGTTCTCCCCCCCCCCCCGGGTCCCTCTGTTCCCCCGCCCCCTGGGTCCCTCTGTTCCCCCCGCCCCCCTGGGTCCCTCTGTTCCCCCCGCCCCCCTGGTCCCTCTGTTCCCCCCCCCCCCCCCCCCGGGTCCCTCTGTTCCCCCCTCCCCCCCGGGTCCCTCTGTTCCCCCCTCCCCCCCCGGGTCCCTCTGTTCCCCCCTCCCCCCCCGGGTCCCTCTGTTCCCCCCTCCCCCCCGGGTCCCTCTGTTCCCCCCTCCCCCCCCGGGTCCCTCTGTTCCCCCCTCCCCCCCCGGGTCCCTCTGTTCCCCCCTCCCCCCCGGGTCCCTCTGTTCCCCCCTCCCCCCCTGGGTCCCTCTGTTTCCCCCCCCTGGGTCCCTCTGTTCCCCCCCCCCTGGGTCCCTCTGTTCCCCCCCCCCTGGGTCCCTCTGTTTCCCCCCCTGGGTCCCTCTGTTTCCCCCCCTGGGTCCCTCTGTCCCCCCCCCTGGGTCCCTCCCTCTGTTTCCCCCCCCCCAGTCCCTCTCTTCCCCCTGGCCCCCCTAACCTCATGGGTTTGTTTCTCCCCGCCAGCCTCCTGGGTTGCCCCCCCCACTAGAATCCTGGGTTGGTTCCTCTCCCTCACCACCCCCCTAGCCTCCTGGGTTGGTTCCTCTCACCCCCTGCCCCCTAGCCTCCTGGGTTGGTTCCTCTCCCCCCACCCCCTAGCCTCCTGGGTTGGTTCCAACCCCCCCTCCACCCCCTAGCCTCCTGGGTTGGTTCCTCCCCCCCACCCCCTAGCCTCCTGGGTTGGTTCATCTCCCCCCTCCCCTAGCCTCCTGGGTTGGTTTCTCTCCTCCCTCCTCCTAGCCTCCTGGGTTGGTTCCTCACCCACCTAGCCTCCTGGGTTGGTCCATCTCTTACCCCTAGCCTCGTAGGCTCACCCCCCCAGCCTCCTGGGCTCCTCTCTTCCCTCTAACCCCTGGGTCCCTCTGTCCCCCCCCTGGGTCCCTCTGTCCCCCCCCCTGGGTCCCTTAGCCTCATGGGTTTGTTTCTCCCCCCCACTAGCCTCCTGGGCCCCTCCCCACTAGCCTCCTGGGTTGGTTCCTCTCCCTCCCACCCCCTAGCCTCCTGGGTTGGTTCCTCTCCCTGCCACCCCCTAGCATCCTGGGTTGGTTCCTCTCCCCCCTCCCCCTAGCATCCTGGGTTGGTTCCTCTCCCCCCTCCCCCTAGCCTCCTGGGTTGGTTCCTCTCCCCCCTTCCCCTAGCCTCCTGGGTTGGTTCCTCTCCCCCTCCCCCTAGCCTCCTGGGTTGGTTCTTCTCCCCCTCCCCCTAGCCTCCTGGGTTGGTTCTTCTCCCCCTCCCCCTAGCCTCCTGGGTTGGTTCCTCTCCCCCTCCCCCTAGCCTCCTGGGTTGGTTCCTCTCCCCCTCCCCCTAGCCTCCTGGGTTGGTTCCTCTCCCCCTCCCTCTAGCCTCCTGGGTTGGTTCCTCTCCCCCTCCCCCTAGCCTCCTGGGTTGGTTCCTCTCCCCCTAGCCTCCTGGGTTGGTTCCTCTCCCCCTAGCCTCCTGGGTTGGTTCCTCTCCCCCTAGCCTCCTGGGTTGGTTCCTCTCCCCCTAGCCTCCTGGGTTGGTTCCTCTCCCCCCCACCCCCTAGCCTCCTGGGTTGGTTCCTCTCCCTCCCACCCCCCTAGCCTCCTGGGTTGGTTCCTCTCCCTCCCACCCCCCTAGCCTCCTGGGTTGGTTCCTCTCCCCCTCCCACCCCCCTAGCCTCCTGGGTTGGTTCCTCTCCCCCTCCCACCCCCCTAGCCTCCTGGGTTGGTTCCTCTCCCCCTCCCACCCCCCTAGCCTCCTGGGTTGGTTCCTCTCCCCCTCCCACCCCCCTAGCCTCCTGGGTTGGTTCCTCTCCCCCTCCCACCCCCCTAGCCTCCTGGGTTGGTTCCTCTCCCCCTCCCACCCCCCTAGCCTCCTGGGTTGGTTCCTCTCCCCCTCCCACCCCCCTAGCCTCCTGGGTTGGTTCCTCTCCCCCTCCCACCCCCCTAGCCTCCTGGGTTGGGTCCTCTCCCCCTCCCACCCCCCTAGCCTCCTGGGTTGGTTCCTCTCCCCCCTCCCCCTAGCCTCCTGGGTTGGTTCCTCTCCCCCCTCCCCCTAGCCTCCTGGGTTGGTTCCTCTCCCCCCTCCCCCTAGCCCCCTGGGTTGGTTCCTCTTCCCCCTCCCCCTAGCCTCCTGGGTTGGTTCCTCTCCCTCCCACCCCCTAGCCTCCTGGGTTGGTTCCTCTCCCTCCCACTCCCTAGCCTCCTGGGTTGGTTCCTCTCCCTCCTCCCCCTAGCCTCCTGGGTTGGTTCCTCTCCCCCCTCCCCCTAGCCTCCTGGGTTGGTTCCTCTCCCCCCTCCCCCTAGCCTCCTGGGTTTGTTCCTCTCCCCCCTCCCCCTAGCCTCCTGGGTTGGTTCCTCTCCCCCCTCCCCCTAGCCTCCTGGGTTGGTTCCTCTTCCCCCTCCCCCTAGCCTCCTGGGTTGGTTCCTCTCCCCCTCCCCCTAGCCTCCTGGGTTGGTTCCTCTCCCCCTAGCCTCCTGGGTTGGTTCCTCTCCCCCTAGCCTCCTGGGTTGGTTCCTCTCCCCCTAGCCCCCTGGGTTGGTTCCTCTCCCTCCCACCCCCCTAGCCTCCTGGGTTGGTTCCTCTCCCCCTCCCACCCCCCTAGCCTCCTAGGTTGGTTCCTCTCCCCCTCCCACCCCCCTAGCCTCCTGGGTTGGTTCCTCTCCCCCTCCCACCCCCCTAGCCTCCTGGGTTGGTTCCTCTTCCCCTCCCACCCCCCTAGCCTCCTGGGTTGGTTCCTCTTCCCCCTCCCCCTAGCCTCCTGGGTTGGTTCCTCTTCCCCCTCCCCCTAGCCTCCTGGGTTGGTTCCTCTTCCCCCCTGCCCCTAGCCTCCTGGGTTGGTTCCTCTCCCCCCTCCCCTAGCCTCCTGGGTTAGTTCTTCTCTTCTCTCTAGCCTCCTGGTACCTCTCCCCCCACTGATGGGTCATGCTCCTGGAGAGGTCTTGCAGTTTTAATGTGCGACTGGGGGTTCCTTCATGTGGACGCTCGTCTCTCTGCTTACCACACCCTGGCGTGACCCATCAGTAGGACTTCCGTGGCCTAGCCGGTCTTCTGCGTATGTGTGTGTGGAGACCTTGTGAGGAGACTAGTTCTCTGCTCGTCTTTTCTGGCCTTGCTCTTCCCCTGCCCCCCCCAGTGCCCCCCTGGTATTTTTATTTGATTTCTGGACCCATACGAGGGGAGCTGAGCGTGCGGCTCCTACCAGCTCCATGGGCCCATCCCCTGCCTCTCCGCATGTGGCATGGTGTGTGACTTTTTGTAATTGTTCATTTGTACAGTGCTTAAAAAGGGCTTCAGAATGATCTAAACAGAAAATTAACTAACGTACTAGGCCTGACCGCATTTCACCTCCTAGTGCAAGTGCATGAAGTGTAACAGACGCAGCCAGGTTAGGGAGGGGAGGCAAAGGGGGGACAAGACCGACCTTACTAGGTAAATTCAGGCCATGCAAGTGTACAGACGGAGGTGCAATGGAGGGGAGGGGGGAGAGGGAAACAAGTGTGCCCAGTCTAGCAGAGCCCTGGGTTCAGTGCAGAGATGTTAGCTCTCTCATGGAACATAGATGAAGTGCAGTACGGGTTGCCGCTCTCTTGGAACGAAAGCTGAAAGTGTGGTAGTGCTGCGCATAGTGCAGCGGCCCGGAGGCAAGTGCAAGGACTGGCGAGGTAGCCTGGGACCTGTGAGACTCTGGAGGTGCACCATGCGACCAGTCAGTAAAAACTGAACCGAGTTAGGAAGGGAAGGAGGAGTAAGGCAGGAGAGAAAGAGAGCAGCTTAGCAGGGGAGAGGGAGAGAGAAGGATAAAGCGAAGAGGAAGGTCTTGAGGAGTTTCTGGAACTTAAAGAGCTCTGGCTCAAGGCAGGGAGGCTGTTCCAGAGGAAGGCACCTGCAGAGGATACCTATCCGCCCCCCATCCCCCAAGTCTCTGCTTGGAAAAATAGCTTACACGCAGAGAGTTGGAGGAGGAGCTGTAGTAGGAAAGTATTTAGGAAGAGAGCATTGTAGATAGTGCGGGCCCTGGCCCCAGAAAGCCTTGTGGACTATGCAGAGGGCCTTGAACTTGATTCTAGCAGCCACGGGGAGCCAGTGGAGGGATTTCGGCGCCAGAGAGATGCGGTCCCTGTGCTTGAGGCCAAGGATGTCTTGCGGTTCTGTTCTGGATGAGTTGTAGCGGGCCAAGGGTAAAAGTAGGCAGATTGAGAAAGAGGCTGTTGCAGTAGTCCAGCCTAGAAAGAACTAGGGCTCTGGAGACGGTGAGTCTTTAGGGGAAGGTGAGAAAAGATGGAGTACCTCTGAGGAGGTGCAGCTGGTAGTGTGACTTTTTAGAGATGTGAGAAGATAAGGAGAGTGTGGAGTCAAAAAAGACTCCCAGGTTTTTTGCCTCACTAGCAGGTGAGGGCGCAGGGCCAAGGGAGGCCAGCCACTGGGAAATTGGGAAAGCAGGGGCAGGGGTCCCAATGACGACGATCTGTCTTACTGGCATTGAGGCAGAGATCGTTAGCAGCACACCAATACTGAATTGTGAACAAACAGTTGTGAATGAGCGAGGAGGAGGAAGAGGCCGAGGGTAGCCTGAAGGAGAGCTGCGTGTCATCTGCATAACACTGAAAGTTACAGGTAAAGGCAGAGATCCTGTGGGCCAGAGGGGCCATGTAGATATTGAAGAACCATGGGGATAGGTTAGATCCCTAGGGGACACCACAAGTAGAGAGTGATAGAGAGAAAGGTCCCATGGTCCACGTGGGATGGACGGTCCGAGAGAAAGGAAACGAGCAATGCCAGGGCCCGATCTGTGATACCCAGGCAGGGGTACGAAGGACACAAAGGCAGAAGAGAGATCGAGAAGAATGAGGACAGGAGGAGAGTTAGTCAAGATTTGAGAGCAGGTCTTCACAGGTGTTCAGAAGAGCAGTTTCCGCGCCTCTGGATGCTCCAAAGCCAGACTGATGGTCATGGAGACAACCAACTGATTAAGTGTGGCGGGTGTGCTGAGAGATAGCTAATTACACCAGGAGTTTGCCCAGGAAAGGAGTGATGGAGATCGTGCGATAGACAGGATAGAAAGGTCAGAAGAGGATTTTTTGAGCAGAGGGTGCACAAGAGAGTGCTTGAGAGAAGTGGGGAAACCTCCTGTGGCGAAAAAGTTTGCAGAGGTCGGCCACGGCTGGAGCAAGATAATCAATGTCCTTTATGGTTTTATGAGGGCATGGGTCAATCTGTTTGGAGGCTTTCATGGACCGGGCTTGTCTAGGGACCACAATATTTGCCACAATAGGAACGGGGTGGGTTGAGAGAAGAGTTTACCAACGCACAGGCAAGTCCATCCACTCCACATTAAAGAGCGGATCGTCTTTAAAACGCTCGCCCTTACACATAAATGTTTCCACAACACGGCCCCTTCTACCTTGCACAGAGAACCCCCTCTACCTTGACCCGGAGGATTCGTGCAGGAGGTTCTAGCTTCCCTGTCGTGGCCGCGTCCCACGGGAACGCTCTACCACCCCACATCAGAAGTATTGATTCGCATTTAGCCTTGCGAAAAGCCATAAAAAAGATGTTGTTCATATAAACTAGTCCACACTGGCCCCGCTCTATTGCCTAGGCTGCCTATTACTACTAGCCATTTGATGTAACCTCCATTGTGAATGTATGATAATCCAAACCTGTAACCACCAATGTATTCTACTGAGTTCGCATTGTAAGGCTACACACTTACTGTAACCAAGAGTAAAGTACCTTCCTGTAACGTAGACATTTTCTTGCAACAGCGCCTCGATGCCCTTGGGCTGCTAGTGTGCTCTACAAATTAAAAAATAAATAAAACAGCACCAGAAACAGCATAATTTCATGTGTGCTTGTATACGTGTAATGGGTACCAGGCTCTCAATTCATTAATAAAGCTATAAAAAAAAAACTATAACGCAACAGCAGAGTGCAGCAATGAATGTTCCAGGCAGACTGTCGCTCTCTGCGCAGACCCGCATTGACTGCAGTCGCGGGATCACTGCGCAGACCCGTATAGACTGCATTTGCTGGGTCTCTGCGCAGACCTGTATAGAATGCATTCGCTGGGTCTCTGCGCAGACCCGTATAGACTGCATTCGCTGGGTCTCTGCGCAGACCCGTATAGACTGCATTCGCTGGGTCTCTGCGCAAACCCGTATAGACTGCAGTCGCTGGATCACTGCGCAGACCCGTATAGACTGCATTTGCTGGGTCTCTGCGCAGATCCGTATAGACTGCAGCCGCTGGCTCATTGCGGAGATCCGTATTGACTGCAGCCGCTGGATCTCTGCGCAGACCCTCATTTACTGCAGTCGCTGGATCTCTGCGCAGACCCTCATTGACTGCAGTCGCTGGATCACTGCACAGAACCGCATTGACTGCAGTTGCTGGATCACTGCGCAGAGACCCAGCGAATGCAGTCAATGCAGACCCTCATTGACTGCAGTCGCTGGATCTCTGCGCAGACCCTCATTGACTGCAGTCGCTGGATCTCTGCGCAGACCCTCATTGACTGCAGTCGCTGGATCTCTGCGCAGACCTATATTGACTGCAGTCGCTGGATCTCTGCGCAGACCTATATTGACTGCAGTCGCTGGATCTCTGCGCAGACCTATATTGACTGCAGTCGCTGGATCTCTGCGCAGACCTATATTGACTGCATCGCTGGATCTCTGCGCAGACCTATATTGACTGCAGTCGCTGGATCTCTGCGCAGACCTATATTGACTGCAGTCGCTGGATCTCTGCGCAGACCTATATTGACTGCAGTCGCTGGATCTCTGCGCAGACCTATATTCACTGCAGTCGCTGGATCTCTGCGCAGACCCCCATTGACTGCAGTCGCTGGATCTCTGCACATGACAGTGAGCACGCTTTTTAGCACTGTACTCGGGCAGCCCACACTTGAGTACCTACCCCTGGCTGCACCTAGACTGCTCAAGGATTTCTAGTGTGGCCCATCCAAGCCAACTTAAATACTTCCAGTGTGTTTTTATTATCCATAGATTTGTTGAATTGAAATCCATTTTTACTGCTTAATACAGTATAGAATATAGAACAAAATAGCCATTTAACAGCAGCAACAGTGTGGCTGTCCTGCTATGATCAGAGGAAAGAGTCCTGGGTATTCGATTTATTGGCGGTTGTTTCATTTTACATTACTTACAAAAAAGTAATGGGCGCCCACACTGTCACCACCCACATCAGTATAGTTACTTGGAGGCTCAGAAGGGCATATTTTAAGAACATTAAGACCATAGAATGCTGCTGTGTGGCACGTGTTTCCCCACTCGGGCTTGTGGGATGTAACCAGGTTGGGTGGATAATTATCGTGGGTTTAGGCACCGCTTCCCCACAATCTGGGTTTCTTCCCCCTCTCCACAGCATTTGGGGTTCTTTTCCTCTCTCCCCTGCCCCTATGTGTGTAAGTGTGTGCCAGTGTTGGAATTCTCCCCATTCTTCAGCACCTATGGCACAGAAAGCCGAATACAGCCTATGCATGCTACGTGGGATATAACGTAGCTCCACACCAACGTACTCCTAAAATGGGACACATACATATTTTTGAATACACACTTGCCCATTAATGTTTCGTGTTAAGTTGTTCCCAAATCTGCAAGAATGTGCCTCAACCGATGTCTTCCATGTATAGAAGTAGAAACCGTGAAGGACCGCCTCAGTCGGGTACGCTACACTTTTACTGTCGTTCCTCGATAACTACCTTGCTACGTGGACCTAGTGTTGGCTGATGCTCTTGCATTCATGGTTCCACATGAGCTCCTACTGTCCAGACTAACAAAACTAGGATGTGGAGGCAGAGGCTTGGAATATATATTCACTCCTCCTTATCTGGTCTGCAAGGAATGGTCTCACTGCCCCCTTTTACCTCCAGAGTATGGCCGCTTGAGTACGGAGTAAAGGGATTGTCTGTATCGCCCCATTATTTAATATTTACAATCATTCCCCTCCATCAGTTGAAAGACCTTTGGTGTCGCGGCTTAACATTACGTCAACGACACACAATTCTTATATGAAGCACCGACAATGGACAATCCCAAAGACGCTACTGTTAGTGCAGTAGTAGATAAAGAAAAAACATGCTCTGTGAGTGTTAATAGTGAGGACAGCTTCAGGTCCAGCATGAAAGAAGTAGGCATTTTTTAAAGCACAAACCATTTGTTTGGGATCTTGTGCAGGGAAGCCCCTTGCTGCTCACTGAGCTCTCACCAACAGCTTCATGTTCTGCCAGTTGTGTTTTGTAACTGGCCTGTACTCTATCATTTGTGTGTGCACTTCTTGTAACATGGCGGATGCCTCATTGTGTTGTGTTGGTGTATTTCTACTACAGTTGTGTTTTCAAGGTGTTTATAATTTGTCGTCACACTCATTTTGCATTATTGTCCCATCAGCTCATTTTTCAGTCGATTTTCAGTTTTGAACTAAAGCCTCCTGTGTTGACACAATGACCACAATTGTAAGTCTACACCATTTGCATTTAGACACTGGTTGAGCTACTTCCATAACTGGAGTCAAACGACTGTACCTGAAACAGATAATAGAAATTAATCATGGAAAAAATGGTCATGTCTAAACGTTGGAGCGACTAGAGATGCTGGCTTCAGTTCTGACACCGTTCCATCATGATGTTCTGCACGTAGATCGGTCTAGTAGCATCTTTCCAAGATGCCCGCCGCCGCTTTTATCTAAGCTGCCAGAGATCTTTCTCTCGATGCAACCTTTGCTGCTAGTTTGGGTCAGACGCTGTTCGTAATTCTCCCACTCTTGTTTTCCTTGCCGTGGCTCCCTTGCTCTTGCATCCCTGCACTTCTCCACTTGCTGCTGCTCTGGGTTCCCCATCGCCTTGCTCCCACCCGCTCTACACCATCTTCGAGTCGGACAGTCTATCCTTTGTTATTTTGGATCCCAGTTCATGGATTCTTTGAAGTGTATTCCTGTAAGACCACTGCCTTTCATCAGAAGGAACCATCAGTCCCTCCCATAGTTTTTTGTGCACTTTTTCCCTGTGTGGGGCAGTTTTCAGGGAGTCCCTCCTGCTTAGCTTGTTGCACAACCAAGCACGGTGGCCTCCGGCATAGACCGTCCTTAACACTTCACCAAGAATCCGACTGCTCCCCGCCCTAAGGAAAAGAAGAGAAAGGAACAGACTAAAAGGGAAACTCTGGAAGACTCTGAGGATCCTGAAACCGAAAGACCGGAAGTGAAGCGAATATGATCTGCAGGTGGCTGGAATAATTTACTATCTTTTCTAGGGATGCAGTCTGATTGCTAATTCCACTGAGGAGTGGCTATGCCAGTGAGACAGTGTTGCAAGGACTTGTATACCTCATTCCGCCGCAGAGCAGAAGCGAAGCGAAAGTGATCTGCAGGTGATCTTGGGTGTCAAGGCTGTCGGGCTGTGGGAGGTCTGTATGTGTGGTGACTGCAGGAAGTATTTCCTTTGAGCAGCATTGACAAACCCTGCCCTGCAAGCCTCCACCGTTACTGCGCTTTCTGTGCCGTGTGAACGCCAGGGGCTGAGCGAGCCTCAATCCAGCTGATTCGGTGGACTCTGTGAACAACGTAGCTCCAGAATATCAACAGACGGAGAGTAACGACTGGAACAACGGAATGGAGGATGGTGATTCTGAAGAATGTCAGAGAAGAATGTCGTAGGCGGAGTATGGAGCAACAGGATCCCACCTCAAAGGGCGCAAATAGTTTGCACTGCAGCGCACTAACGCAGATTATGTTCAAAAGACAGAAAGCACTAGAAGTACTGACAAAGGGGGGGGCCTAACACAAATAACAATAGTGCTGCTCCGTGTGAGGTCTCGTAAGGAACTACCAATACCTAGCCATTTAGACTGGTAGGTTTCGATCGCCAATGCCATTCACTGTGGCGGTCGAGATTGCGGCGTGTACTGGAACTCACATTAACATTATGCAAAACGGACTGTCAGCTACACTTGGAAAAAAAGTACCCGACAGTCCGAGAAAAATGAGTAGATCACCCGAGAAAGGCAACCAAAATACCAAAAGTTTGAACACCAAAAGTGATATGTATGAATTAGGAACGCAAATGCCACACATGGAAAAAGCAGCCGAAAGAAATACAGAAAAAGGGCAAGTTAACACAAACGTGGGCCAATTGGATGTGGCAATACAGCGTTTGGATAAATTAATCACCAAAGAATGGGAAACGCAGATGACGGTTGAGAAAGTAAGCACCACCAGAATAAATGGGGAGAAACAACAGACGCTGACATACCAAAAAAAGAAAGCATGAATGGTTGCAGGGTGAGCAGCCGCCAGCAATGATATCCTCCAAGAGAACCAATATCTGGAAACCATTCGGTTTAAAACTAAAACGAGCGGCACATGAAGAAACCCAGACATGTTAGGACAAAAGTCATCCATTGCTTGATGAAAGAACTACTGCACAGGCACCAGGGGGTCCCGCTACACTGAATGTGAAGGGGCCGGACGATCTGCCTGAAATATCCGATTACCAGGAGACCAATAATGAATAAAATGCACTTTAGACATAAACACAGCTTTGACCAGACTGTATGTGAACAAAAGAAAAAAAAAGGAAAGAATTAAGTGAACTCAAATATAGATAGGTGAGCACCTAAGAAAAAGCACAGCCAAAAAGATGCAACAAACACAAAAATTGGCAAAAAAATTACAAAAATAGGATGCAACAAATTGGTGCTGAAAAAATATTATATAACATCAGGAAAAAGAATACTGCTGAAATATGGTCGCAAATTAACAACAAGGACACCACGGAAGAGGCAATCTTAACTAATCCAATTTCTGCTAAGGAATGGATTGGTCACTTCTCAAAATGTTATGATCTAAACGTAGAAGAATCGAAACAATGGGTGACTAAAACCAGAAATTGGAATTTTTTACGAGTGGATCAACAGACTATATTCGAAGTAATAACAAAACTAAGTCCAGAGCACCAGGCCCAGATGGCCTGACAAACTCCCAACTGAAAGAAAATCCATCAGAATGGGCCAGGATATTATCTCCTCTATTCTCACATATCATCAACAAGCAAGGTGCAGAGAAGCTGGAATCTTGCAATCATCATGCCCATTTTCAAAAAAGGAATAAGATCTGATCCACACAACTAGCGACCCGTCGCAGTATTAGATGTGGTGGGTAAGATATTTGCAGCATTAGTGTCAAAAAACTGAATAGTGTAAAAAAACTGAATGACTGTAGCAAAGAGGTGAATCAGCAGGATAGGTGGCAAAGTGGTTTCACCAAAGGAATTGGTGCATCATTAAACATATTTGTAATTAACATACTAAAGGCACAAGCACAAAGAGAAAAAGAGAAAACAATTTGCATGGCGTTTATTGATCTCACTGAAGCATTTGATAGAATTGACCGTCCTAAACTATGGAACAAACTAATGAAATGGAGTTGCCGATTACTAATACTAGAGGTGATCCAAGAGTTATATTCCAAAACTTCAGTACACATAAGATTGGATCGAGCTGGGACATTAACAGAAAGCATCAACACAAACAAAGGATTAAAACAAGGCTGTCCCCTAGCAGCAGGCCTATTTAACAACTTCATTTCGGACATACAATATGCATTCAATAAGATTGGATGCTTTCCTCTGAATATTGGAGGAATGAAAATAGAACGATTGCTATGCGCCGATGACACGGTCCTGCTGGACCAAACGCAAGTGGGACTGCAACGACAACTTGAAGCCTTGGAAAAATACACGCAATCCAATGGGTTAAAGAGGAGTCCACAGAAATCCAGGATAATGGTGTTTAGAGAAAGAAAAAGCAAACGCCAAAAAAAAGATCTGTACCTGGCAGCTAGATGGGGGAAAAAGATTCCTTCAGCATTTACATATTTGGGAGTATTATTAAACACCTCGAATACGGGCGAACAAAGGCTACTGATGCTGAAAGCAAAGTGAAGAGCCTGGCAAGCCAGGGGAAAATCCTGATGAAGAAATAGTGTAAATTTACAATCAAACCGCTGATCGAGTTTTACAGACTAAAAGTCGCACCCATATTAACATACGGAGCAGAAACTGTATTAGAATTCAAACAGGAAAATTGGACAGGTATGTTTTGGAAGAGTAATGAGAGTCCCAATTAGCATGCCAATGCAAGCATTACGAATGGAACTTGACTGACAGCACTAGAGACGATAGTCACATTGAAAACGATAGCACTGTATCGTAAATGTTTGGAGGTTCCTGGTATAGGAGGCTTCACAGTTCTTAACGAAGCAATGACGAAAGAAGCTGACGTTACGTTAACAGAATGGAAGATATGCCAATCCATAATTAGCGATCTGGGCGAAACAAAGGTAGGGCTAATTGAAAATCCAGAAACAAAGATGAAATTATATAGAGTGGACTGGATAAGGGCACAAGACGAGCGTCAACGTCTCAAATATTATGGCAAATCATTTGTGGAAAGTCAAAAATTAAAGAGACTACCACACTATTTGGAGCAATTACCAAACTGGGCTTTTCGAGAACCATATCCACGATTCAGGCTAAACCTCTTTCCCGCGGGAGAAATCTTGAATGTGAGGTCAAAAGACAAACTTTACATGTAGATGGAGCAAGAACACGGATATAGTGGAAACACTAAAACATTTAATTATGTATTGGCCAGGTTTAGAACATAAACGAAAAATGTACATGGCAGACACTATTAAAAAGTGTGTGGAATAAACAGATGAAGACTGGTGGTTGGAGCTTCTGGGAGGCCAGCGGATCACACTCGTCCTGGCGCTGGTGAAATTGCTAAGGGACGTATTTGACAACAATAGAGAAACCAGAAGTAGCGAAGAAAAAGGGTAATATGAAGACTTTTATAGATATTGTGCATTTTTTAGCCACAAATCTTGAATTATGAATGTGATAAAATGGCTAAAAGATTTTGAATGTAAAAATCAAATGATGCCAATAAAAAAAGACCTTTATCTGAGAGGACTTCTGAGAAAAATGAAGACCTGAACAAACAATGCTGGTGCTTTAATAATAGATCTCTATAAATAGGGGCATTTCTGAGACACCATTGACTTCAGAGTAAAGATTAGAAACACTGTTTTAGGCCTGAAAATCTTTCAAATGAGACCTTAGAAATTCAACTGTGTCCACAAATAGATATTGAATTCTTTGTGTACTTCGTTGGCACCCATCTTGGTGGCTTCCTCAATCCTTCACGCCACGCACCATTGAGTGACACCATGGAAATTATTAATCTATGGGTACGTTCTGATGACACACCCAGCCCCACCTTTTCCTCACTGAAAGGGCTATGAGCGTATGCTTGCTACCCAACGATACTTTTGCATACAGCTGGATGCAAGGCAGAAGCCTAAAAACGGCCCCCTATCTAGGCTGAGATTAGGGGGTGCAAGTAAACCAGGCAGCATTTTGCCATTTAATATCTGGTCTTCAGCTGGGAGCATGACCTCGACGACCTCTGTCAGGAACCTGAGCGATCTTGTGGATGCTGATTTACCGATGGGGACCCAAGGTCGCTGCAGTCATTAAGAAGGTGTTTTTCACTTTAGGAGTTCTGAAAGAAGTCATCCCTTAACCCAATTTCTCAAGTAAAGTCCAGGCAATCATATCTTTAGTCCATCCCATTATGGGCTACTCCTACAGCATTCGCTTCGGTCCACTTAAACTTGAATCGGCTGCAAATTCTGTAACATGGCTATTGTGAGGTCTTTGGCGTTTTTATGATGATATACCAGCTGGCTGGTATCTCTACCGACTGCGTGTTGAGAGTACAGTTCAAGTCCCTCTATGCTGCTGAAAATGCCTTGTACTTTTCTGGACCTATAGTCACGCAGAGGAAATTTCAATGATGAGTCGTATCCTTGCTGCTCCTTAAGAGCAGCAACCGCTCTTTTCTCTGTCTCTGTGACAAGATTAAGGCTCGTAGGTGAACTGTATTCGGTTTTTCAGTGTGTGCCTCCACATTCTGGGACTCCTTTTCCTGAGAGGCATAACCCCTTTTCATTTCAGAAGAGCTCCCAAAACCATTCTATAACCCACGCAACTGGAAGTGTGATGATCTTTATCCATCAAGATGTGCTCCTGAAAACGCTCCATCGTACCTGGTCAACGGCGCTAACAGATCGTAACCTGTCACTGACCATTAGCACCATACAAAGCAAAGTATAAGAGAAGAGCGCATGGGCGAAATGACAAGTTACGAGATTGCATAGAAAGAATACAATGAGAACTTTTTACAATGCAGGTAACCACCAAAGGAGAGGGGGAGGATGGAATTATTTGAAAAGGCCCACAGCCTTTCTTTCCAGCCTAGCTGCATGTACTGCACTGATGGTGTCCATGAAACACCATTCATTTGGCTTGAGCATTTCCACACTGCATGTCTGCATACTGTGAAAAACCTGAGGATATTCTCACTCCTACTCAGCTTGGACCCTCTATGCAGGTGGCCAGGGAAAGGCCATCACTATTGGATCCTGACCCCCAGGGTGGACAAGTGAGGCAGGATCACCTGGGTGGAGGACCCTTGAGGATTGAAAGTGAGGTTCCTTTGAGTGAGACATGGTATCCCCTTTTCCTCAGGATAGTCAAGCTGATCTTCCCCCGTCATTTATGGTTCACTGTAAATGCATTCCACTTCTCTCCTCCCTTTAACATGCATGACAATATTGAGATGAAGAAGAAACTAGGAGCAATGAAGATTACCTGTATTACCCATTCAAGTACTGGGACGAAGAAGAGGCCTGTAGGTCAGGCATGTTCCACCAATTCACTGAATTATGGCTAGGCAAGGCCAACCCTTAACCACCTGTATCTGTTTAGTCCAGCACAGGTGAAAGCTGTGGCTACATACAGAACAGAGAGCGCATGTCAGAGCAGGGACCAGAGTATGGGTCGGATTCACATCGGTAGAACCAGCCGAAGGAGAGGAGAAGCCGAGATGCCAGGATGCCAGAGGAAACCCTTGGGATCCTGCTGAACAGAAAATGTGGGTCAGAGGTCCCACCCATGGGAGGCGGCAAACAGGCACTGCATCGAGGCGGAGGCGAAGCTTCATATATTAGCCAGTGAATGCGAAGAGAAGCACCCAGATATTTGACGATCCCTATAGAGGAAGAAGAAAAGCAAAGGATCGGCCAGAGGAGCTGCTAAGACTGGGTAAACGTCGTGGACACTTATACCTGTGGCGCTCAAAGGAGGCAGTACAGGTGATAGCGGTCAATGCAATATGACTGAACTGAGTGAAAGTAACGGCCCGCATGGCATGAAACTGAGCAAGTTTTAGAGGAGGAGCCAAGTACCTCTACTGGAAGTCCTGCCCCCCCCCCCCCCTTCTGCCTATATGTTGGCATCCGGAAATTGCGACATGCGCAAAGCCAATAATGGTACCTATACCACGAAGAGTCCCTGAAACAAGGTATCCATTGAGAAAACCCTATATGTATCTGCAAAGAAATGAGTCTTCTGAAGGAAGTTCCGGAAGATGTGTGAAGATGAATGAAAGAGAAGACTGGTGACATCACATGAAGCAGAAATGACGCCCCCAGAAGAGATGCCAATGAAGAAAGTATATAGACTTTATAGAATCTGATGGCGAAATAGCAAATCAAGCAACATTTTGGGAGCAAAATGAAGATTGCACGTGTGGAGGAGCACTGTAGAAAATGCAAAGCCATTTCACAAATGTACAGATGCAGTAACGCAAGTTAAATGTTAAAGGTATTTGTACCGCACACCGTCACCAACGGAATTGGTCCCCAGGCACTCTGGCGGATGTGTAAACAATAAGGTGGGATGGGTTAGTAAGGTGAAGAAGAGAGTAGGATAGTGAGAGGAGTGGTGTTCTGTTGGCAGCTTCAGCTCGATATACACCAGATACTGAGCTTTGGTGCAGGTATTGGATCGGTGTCAGTCTGCGTGTGCTGTTGTTCTGGCTTATGTGGTGTTGCAGTGTTGTGAAGTGCGTGCGGCATGTGGTGCGAGAGATGGTTGTGTGAGAGAAGTATGCAGAGTTTGAAGTTATATTGGTTAGTGAGTTACCTGACCTTTAGCATGCTAACATTCACAGTTTTCTCTGAGTGTGGCACTTGTTGGCCTTCTCAGTCTTATGTAGAAGCGGTGCAGGCCAATGTTCAGAGTTCTAACTAGGTGTGGGCATGCTAACATTCACAATCTTATCTAGGAGCGGCGCAGGCTGGTGTTCAGAGTTCTAAGTGTGGCACATGCTAACCTTCAAGTTTCATCTGGGCGCGGGCATGCTATCCTTCAAACAAAACCTATCTAGATGCGACACAGGCTAATGTTCACAATTCTATCTAAGTGTGGACATGCTAGTATTTACAATTCCATGTAAGTGTGGACGTGCTAATGTTCACAGTTCTATCTAAGTGTGGACATGCTAATATTATGGCACTCTGTCATTGGGAGGTAAGATAGAGTGGCAGTGGTTTTCTGGAGTAGAGTAATTGCTCCACTCCCCACCCATGCCACACTCAGTTTTTGTTGGTGTCTGTTGACTGCTGACTTCACTGGCTTCACCTGCAGACACATCTTGGAGCCGCCAATGTAGGAGCCGCCCTTGGCCTTGGGGTCCTTAGCCGCAGGGGCTGCCGGGCAGAGGGCTGCCCTGGGAGGGTTTATGATATTTGGCCAAGAGACCAATCGGGGTGCTCGGGGAGGGTTGGGAGGTGAGATTGGGCTGGGGAAGGAGGGTGGGCAGGAGGAAGGGGACTGGAGCGCCGAGCGCGCTAAAAGCCATTTTCAAACACTTTTAAAGTGTTTTAAATGGTTGTGTGGCCATCTGGGGGCAAAACTCACCGTGGGCAGCATCTTCGAGTGTGATGGTGGTGGCGAGGACGCCACGCTAGTTTTGTTTCCATTTCTCCTATTTTCCTGGGTTAGGAGACCAATCAGGGGGCTGGGGGAGGGTTGGTAGGCGGGATTGGGCTGGGGAAGGAGGAAGGGGACTGGAGCGCCAAGTAGACAAAGTAATCCTAAGGCTGGCTATACGTAGTGAATAGACTGCAGGCAGTGCCGCATATATATATATATATATATGTATATATTGGTGTATAAAATCTGAATGTTCCATGACGCATTTTTAGCAAACTTGGACCCTGTGAATGAAAGGGCTGGAAGTGTAACGCAGCAGAATAAAACAGTTGGCAATGGAAGATTCGAGAAGGCTTGCCTGACCCAGTGTCAAGTGTCTGGGCAGCCAAGAGCCTGGTTATCTACTTGAAGATACAATGAACGTGAGACGCGAGCTGAACTCTTGTTTGAGGTGTAATGGAAAAACACTAGAAGTGCCAGGTTTTCTTCATTGAATAGTATTAAATACAACGAAGGAGCTCAAAACATGGTCTCTTCACATGGGCAGATGAAAATAAACTTTGGGGCAAGCTACACCGAGACCAGAAGATAAAGCCCTGCCTTCACTCCCTTTTATTCTTAGGTACAGTGAGCCTTTGCAAGGCCGAGTTCAAAGACTAATTGACTGGCAGACAGCAGGAGTGATGAGGGATGTTGGGCTAATTGAGTGGGAAGGTAGGACTAGGCCAACCCCCTAGCACCTGGTGTACCAGCTTGCGTGCTGCTAGCAAGTGGAATATTCCAGAAGGGTATGAGTGTGCCAACCAATTGTAGAAGGCCACATAGCAAGGAGCCCTACAGTTTGAGAAGCCAATAGAACATTGTGTATTCGTCTGACACGGAAGATGACTTGCTCTTGGGCTGGGCTTAGTTGACCACCTGACCTTAGAGACCCAATCGCGATCGCCGCCCTTATAGAAAGTATACTTGGATGTTCCCTTTAAGCCTATCTCATCCCCTGGTAGGTTTTCTTATTAGTATGTCACTTATGATGAATTTTTAGTGTGAAGTTGTGTTTTTTAATGTAATGCTTCGAGAGAGACTCTTGAGAGCGAATGCTGTGCGACGTCCGTTGATGCCCGTTGTACTCCTTGCTTTAACAAGTGTAATTTAAAGTCGCATTTTTGCCAAACTTCCCGAGTGGGTCTGATTGTTGATGTATGAGTAAGATCTGCACCCCCATCCATCTCAGATACTGTTACCTCGTCTTAAAGGACCGCCGGGTTCACTGTTACTACTATTGAATACTGAACTGTAATAAATATACTGAATTAAACAAAATAAGTTTAAAAAAAAAAGCAACATATCGCAATGAACGAAAAAGGACCACATTGCTCAAATTGAAGATTGAATTGAATGAAGCAAGTGAAAATAACTGATTAGGAATAACTGATTAGGAATAACTGATTGATTGAACTGAACAAGACTCACATTCATTGAGCAACGTTTGCAATGCAGCAAATAAGCTGACCTTTAACTTTGAACACAGAACTGAAAGACAGAAGCCAAGTCATATTTCATTGAAAGCAACACAGATAAACTGAACTAATGATATGAATGCAATGTTTTAAGATGAACCAGCCTTGATGAACATTTAAGCAAAACTCAAAAGGAAGCTAAACTGAAGTAAAGATACAAATGTGTTAAAATTGTGAAGCTGCACTTTAAGAAACTAGCCATTAAATCCAATATTGAACTGTGAAGGAAACCTGAATCTTCCCGGTTGCGTGACCTGTAATTGGTGGACTGTGTGGTCTGAAACTGCACCTGTAAACAAGGAAGCTTGCTGTGGTGAAAACAACTCTTGGTAGCCATCGGACTTGGGTAAGGGAACCCTGAGTTGCAAAGTCCAGTTGAACGACTAAAAGATGGAATATATTTCCTTATTGATATTGACATTAAGCTTGGGGAAGGGAACACTGATTTCTTTTGTGTCCTGAAACTGTGTTGAACTTGGGGAAGGGCACACTAACTATTATAGAACTGTATTTCCTCTAATGTTCAAAGGAGGAGAAATTGAACTTTCTAGTGAACTTAGACATTTGTGAGAGAAGGCTAATGAGTAAGCCAGAACTGGAAGTAGCTCAGAACCTTGTTTGGAACACTCTTTGATTTTAAGGTTGATGTCCCTGCACATGGTTTTCTATCATTTGTGAGGGCAAGCATAGGATTTATGTGCTGACAGATTTTTGCATTGAACTTACTGACATTGACATTCCTTAGTTTCTTCAGGTAGGGAGCTCCTACCTTAGCAAAGAGCAAGTTGGGCCTTAATCCATCCTGACTTTTATTTAATAAAACGTTGCTCAACTTTGAATCTGATGTCTGTCTCCTTCCACGATGCCAACCTCACAATACCAAAACACCACGCGCAATCTCCATAGGTGAAGGCACCACCAAAAGCCACATCACCATCAGTCTGGAAACAGACAACTGCAAGAAGGAAGAAAAACCAGAAACAAGCATTGTCCTGCTATGGAGCCCATCTCTGGAGCAAGCGGCCAACGAAAGATCAGACCGCCCCCTCCATCCTACACTTCAGGAAGGACACGAAGACCCTGCTCTTCAAAGTACATGCCACTGATCACTCAACCCTATTGCTCCCCCTCTAGAGTACACCCTGCTCTTCTGCCACCTCAGATCACTACGTGTAGCCCGCTTTAATCCACTGGGTGTCGCCCCTTTGCACAGCTCTCCGTAGCTTCCCAGCTCGGCTTGCGCTTTATAAATCCCAGGCATACCTGAGGCAGCGGGAGCTTCGTCATTGCAGGGGGAAATCGTCTGATGCGCCGCCCCTGTCTCTGACGGCACTTGCTTTATATGACCAGCCAAGCATGAGACATCGAAGGTGAAGAAGTGTGCAGGTAATGGCAGGTGGCAAGCTGAGGCGCTGAGCCTCTCTGGAACAGGACTGAATAACGGTGCCATGGTGTGCAACAAATAAAGCCCCGTCACTGGATCCTTCTGCGTTCCCATGTATCTACTTGCACAAATATACGTGCATCGGCCATTACCACAGTATGCCATTCACTATTATGAAATGGACACAAGAAAAGAGCGACAGAGCAGACCCTAAACCAACACCACCAACCGAGAACACCCAGTCTGCTCTCTTTACACCATTTATTTGTATTTTCTGGACAGCACAATATACCCCAGACATTGTCAAAACACTTCACATAGGCGCCAAGCTGAGGGTTGCACTTCTCCTGCTGAAGTCCTTTTCGAGATGACCGATGCTAACACGTTGGTCTTAAACTCTGCAGAGGCTCCACTCGCGCGCGTTACCTGTATGTCTTGCGCCTTACAGTGACTATGTGGGGCAGCGCTTTACCCTTGTTCCTCAGGTCCATTGCTCCCCTGTCTCAAGTCTGATTCATTTTAAGCAATGTAATTACTGTTTGGCTTAACCAACGTCAACAATATAGAATTAAAAAAAAGAACATCAAAAACAGGCTCCGCAGTAGCCCAGTGAACCGTTGGTTACGCGGTCCGTGACCTTTTTAAAAAAAAAAAAAAAACTGGCAAGTGCACTTCGCTTGAGGGCGAGTCATATGAGGAGTGTATCCTTGGGGCCCTCCCTCCTCATCAGGTTGGAATGCACACAATCCTGGCACCCCTGGTTTATTTCTTGTATATTTTTTTATAGCACCGATGTCTGGAGTCAATGTGGCACGGCTGGCCTGTGACTTCAAGGTAGCCAAGCAGGCTACCATGATGAAAACACAGGCTGGAAGGCATTTCATAAAGGTGTCCCTGCCGGCTAGGTCACAACTTGTCTAACCCCATTATGCCTTTGAATGTATTCTGAATGGGGAGGTGGGGGGCAATAGGACATCAATGAGCACAATACAGTGTTGTTGGGGAAGACACCCATTATATGCAGATCCCACAGCACCTCAGGGATGGGGTGGGCGGCCTAAGGCAGTGGCGACTGTCCTCAACACGTCACATAAGCCAACCTCTACATAGTCGTGCCTCCCGTCGCACAGATGTGACCGGTAGCTTACAAAAGTAGGGTCTTGGTGGGTGGACTGTGGCCCTTTTCTGTTTGGGGTTGGGGTAATATTAAATATGAAATGCACCATTTTTTGATGTCTCAGAAGTAGTGCAGGGAATATAAAAGTGGGCACATGACAAGGGCTTTTGCAAAGGGCAAATGAATGGCTTGTTAGCTTAGTCAACGCTTCAACTTGGGTATGAAGCTGGCAGGAAAGGTATCGAGTGACGATGGGGCAGGAAATAATAAAGAATTAATTTACAAAGATGAAAAAATATTGCAAGAAATAACAGAGTGAGTAAAAAATACCTAATAGCTGAAAAAAATATCGAAATAAAAAAAAGAAAATGTAATGATAGGGGTGGGTTTTAGGTGTAAAAAAACAGATTTTGGTTCAAATTGGGATGAAGTGGAGGGAGACGAGGAAAGTTTAGGAGTAGGAGAGAGGTTCAGGGGTCTCCCCCCAGCCCCCGAAAATAGGTCTTTTTACAATGTGCATTGTGAAAGGTATTTCAATATTTTTTCATGCAATATTTATTACACTATAATTGTTCGTCACTGTTATTTCTGCAATAAAATCAGTGAACCGGCAGGAAACACTATATAAAACCGGATAATATTACCCCACTAACTCCTCCGATCCAACCGTTTTTTCAAATCGAACCCACGTACCTTGGACGATATTTAAGATTACTGACGATTTCCAGAGAGGTGAATCTCCAAGTGCTTATTCCGACGCTTAATGGTGCTTCAATCTATCCGTTCGTGTATATGTAGCGGAGTTGTATTATTACAATTCTAATTCAATGTTTTCAAGGCCCTTTTTGCAAGAAATTGCCATTAAGGGCGTGTCAGGCCCCAGCTGGGCATCGTGTGGGTACCCTTCGGGGTTGCCCTGCTTGCTAAGACCGATGCCCACTCCTCTCCATCGCCCAGTGTCTCCACACCATCACTGGAAGCCCAGAAAGCGAGCCAGTCCCACTGGCTTTTATCCACCCATCAGTCGGGCACTGCACCCTGTCTTGCCCTGGGCAGTGCCCTCGCTCGCTTTCATGTTATTCTCGACGTGAGCTCTGCCGATGAATTTCATTTCTCTTTCTACATTAGTATTCTTTTTTCTTAGCATTTGTATGGGCATTTATGTGTTTTTAATTGTTGTGTGAAAAAAATGACATTTCTATAGTTTTATTTTATAAACCAATTCACGATTTTTAAAAAAAAACCTTGTTTAATATTTTGCGTGGTTTGAAATCTCGGCTTTCTTGCCGTTTTGTGCCATCACTTATTTTGATGAGTGAATGCATTCGTGCATGTCCTCCCCGCATGTTTGCTATATACCTGCACACATGTCAAATATGATTTTTGAATTAAAACAAAAATTAAAACAAAATCGGGCAAGGCCACCCCTTTTGTCACTAGGTGACTATGGGAGACGCCAAAAAGCCGCATGTTTGGAGATAACTTTTTATTTTGCTGGCGAAAGAGATTTTAAATTTTCCCCAAAAGCTGAAATGGTTTTTCATTATGAAACACGTTACATGCTTTTTTCCTAAAGAATGTTTTAGAAAAAGCGCCGTTCCCCGAATTCATAAATAACAAAAGAGCTCAGAAACTGCAAAATAATGTAGCCATAAGCTAAAACCTAATAGTAAAATGCGGGCCGCGGGGGGTGGTGGGTCTGGGGGGGGGGGGGCGGTGGCAGCTTGGCGCGCGGCGTCTGCTAGATGAATGGGTCTCTCCATTATGAAGAGAGGCGCCAATGCATCGTGACGGAGCGCGCAGGCAGCGGAGGGCGCGCAGCGGCTGCACGCGCGCGCGGTCACGAGGCCCGATGGAAAGGTCCTTCCCATCACTACTTCCCATGATGCCGATGCGGGTGGCGGGGACCTCCCGCAGAGCCTGCGCGTAGAAGGGTGCGTGTGGGCCAATGTCATAGCGCGCAGTGCGCTTAGGCGCGTGCTCGCGCGCTCCCAGTTCGGGCACCACAACCCCCATCGCAGCAGCGTTCTCTCCTTCGGGATTGCTGCCTCCGCTCCTTGCAACTACACCTGGACCAGACAACAGTGCCCTCTTGGCCTAGAGTAGATGTCACCATATATCCCCCGACTCATTCTCTCCTATATACACACATGATCCGCGGGGGCCCACCTGCTCAAGCCAAATACATGTTGTATGGTCCTTCGGAGAGCCAGCAGCCTTGCAGTGTGTGTCACACATCTCTGCACATGTGGGCGCAACTCCCTCCGTGGCAGGCATGTATACACTTAACTGTGAGGGGCGTACAGACGGCCAGCTACAGAAGAGTGCTCAAAATATACATGCACATCTGAAGACTTAAACAACCAAAGAATTGAAGCTGCGACTGGGAGTTCGTTTTGCATATCCCGAGGGAGAGCTCAGGTGGTCTAATGGTGGTCCCTCTTCTGCCCAAAGGCCCAGTGTACATAAACCCTAAAGTCAAACCAGGATTGAGAAGATCAGGCTCACCATATGGTAGCGAGGCTGAAGGCTCAGGCTGCACGCTATGGCAGACCATTGGGTGTGCTCCTTAAACAAGGGAATAGATACAATCGCAATAAATAAGTGTTTTTACAGTTTGTTATAAAAGTGACAGCTACTTTTCTGTGCATATATCACACATTTATACATAAGGCTCGAGGCTTTATTGTATTTATTTTCTAAACATTTCCGTCCATGTTTTTCCATGTTTATTTTTGACACTATTTTTTTCTCTTAAAAAATCAAGCGATAACTTTTATTTGTTATAAGGCAGTTTAAAATGTAAAATCCACGTGAACAATCCCCTCCTGTGCTTGGACTACTCTGAATGTGTTCAACTTCCCTAAAGAAACTGTGACTACTCCAGGAATGTTCTAAACGGCAGGTCTTCTGGGAAGCCAGTGACCACCGACTGTGTCCCAGGAAGGGGTCTGAAACTCCAACAGAGGCGATGGCTGGAAGGTCTGGAATGAATCCTAACCTCTGGCACTGCTCTGGGCACCCCTCCAGACCATCGTTCTTCACCTGCCAAGCCATTACAAAAGGGGAAAAACTATATGCAATCCAGGCTTGGTCCCACCCCAAAGGGGCAGTCCAGCCCGAACTGCTAGGTCACATCCCTTCTGCGGGAGACCACGAGCATCCCCAGACATGTTTGGGCCTTGTTGGGCCTCATCAGTGAGGAGTAGCTTGGGTCTCTAGGCCCAGCAGGCACGGGTCCCACGGCTGCTCATACCCTTCCCTCTCAGGGCGACTACACCAAAACAAGAGGTGATGGCTGGAAGGTTTTGCGTCAATACGAACCTCTGCCATTGCTCTGGGCCACCCTCCAGACCGTCGTTCTTCACCTGCCAAGACATTAAACAAAGGGGGGAAAAAGCATGTGCAAATCCGGGTTGGTCCCACCCTGAAGGGGGCAGTCCTGCCTGAGCTGGCCAGTGCAGTGTCCAACATGTGACTGTCTACAGAGGTCGGCAGCTGGTGAAATGCCGCCATCTCACTTAACAGTACCACTCACGGCAGGTTAGACATCCGGCGTACGTTGGGAAGCGCGGAGGGCTGGGGCAATGTTTTTATTAATGAGGGGAGCCAGCACTGCAAACTTTACACTTGAGGGGTTCAGTATTGTACTGAGAAAATTGGCATTAAGTACCAAGTGTTTATACTTTATGGGGGACACATGCCCCCGGGGAGGTGGTGAGTTCAGGGATCTGGGGCTGGTTTAGGGGCTGGAGGACGAAATGGTTGAATTGAGCACTTGTGTGCCCTCAGATCTGATTGACAGTTCCTGGCAGGCACTTTTATTTTGCCCGCCGGCGGCGCCCTGAAGATATCAGCTGGTTCTGCCCCTGACACCAATCCACAGAACCCCTGCATACATCCTGACATGGACTCCTTCCAGGATCCATTTCCTGTTCTTGCAGAGTCAGAATGGTGCATTGTGGTCCTCCGCTTTGAGAAATCTTGGTACACGTGCAAGGCTGTGCGGTCTTCCATGCTCCCCTACTGCGCAGGACTCTTGGTACTTCTCGCCATGCTTGCTTTATAAAACCAAACCAGAGAGGATGATCCATTTCACTCTTTGCAGCCTTGCCTTCCCTCAAACTAAGCAACAACCGGGGTCAGGAGGCGACCAGGGTCAGGAGGCAGAGCCCTGAATTCTCAAAGCATAGACCAGGTTCAGGAGGCGGAGCCCTGTATTCTCAAAGCAACGACCAGGGTCAGGAGGTGACCAGGAGGCGGAGCCCTGAATTTTCAAAGCAACTACCAGGGTCAGGAGGCAGAGCCCTGAATTCTCAAAGCAACGACCAGGGTCAGGAGGCGACCAGGGTCAGGAGGCGGAGCCCTGAATTCTCAAAGCAATGATCAGGGTCAGGAGGCAGAGCCTTGAATTCTCAAAGCAACGGCCAGGGTCGGGAGACGACCATGGTCAGGAGGCGGAGCCCTGAATTCTAAAAGCTGGCCCATCTCCCAGTTGCTCTCACCTGTGAACCACAGGCCCTTAAAAGCGGCCTGGGTGTTTTTAGTCCATTGTTGCAGCGACTGCTGTTCCTCTGGAACGTTCTCTCGTAACCATATCTTGAACCTTTTGGTTTCCCTGCTCTAGTTATGGCGAGCCAGCTGCACTCCGTGCCAGCCCGAGGCCTGGTCTGTAAACTCCTTTCCCCGGCTTGGAACATTGGTTTGCCAGCTCCTGGTGCAAGCTTGAAGTGTTTGCTTGCAGACTTCTTGTGTGGTGCTGATCCCTGTGTCCCCCGGTCTCACTTGTAGCACCACTTTCACGTTTCCAGTGTGCATGTTTTGTAACCGAGTTTGGTTCCTTGTTGCCATTCCTGATGCCCACCCTCCAGCATTCTCTTGTCCCTCAGCTGTAAGAGTACCCCCGCTCCGTGAAAGATTACCGTCAGTTTCTAGTGTCATTTCATGTGTCTGTTTTTAAGGTTCCTCTTTAGTTGGCGTTTGTTCCGGAGTGAGGGAGCGCTCTGCTCTCCAAAGTAGTTTCCTGCGTGTTCCCTTCTTTCCTGCTCTACCTGTGCCTTCATTTGTCTTGTATTTTTCAGCCCCTGAATGAGGTTCTATAGCAGGGATCTGTAACCTGGGCTCTCCAGGCGTTTGGGACTGCGACTCCCATGATCCATCACCATTGACTATGCTGGCTTAGACTGGTGGGATTTGTAGTCCAAAACCTCAGGAGAGCCAAAGGTTTGCAGATCCCTGTTCCATAGTCACAGTCACTAGCTCCAAGGCGCAGCCCGGCTTTTCCTTGGGACTCTGCTCAATATTTGCTTTCTACTTTTCCCTGATTAATCATTTTCACTCCATGTGCACTTGTGATATGTCTGCCTCCATGTGCTGCCTATTCCAATAATGGCTTGTGAGCGCTTCCTGCAGGTAAATTGCATCAGAGCTTTATTGCCCTTCAGTCTGCTACGCGTTGAGGGTCCACACGACGGTTCGGCGAGGGGCCTCGGGTGCGGCGGGTGCTTTCAGGTTTGGCGAGGGCCCTCGGGTGTGGCGAGTGCCCTAGGGTTCGCTGAGTGCTTTCAGGTTCGGCGAGTGGTCTCGGGTGCGGCGGGTGCTTTCAGGTTTGGCGAGTGCCCTCGGGTTCGCCGAGTGCCTTCAGGTTCGCCGACTGCCCTCGGGTGTGGCGAGTGCCCTGGGGTTCGCTGAGTGCTTTCAGGATCGGCGAGTGCCCTCGGGTTCGCTGAGTGCTTTCAGGTTCGGCGAGTGGTCTCGGGTGCGGCGGGTGCTTTCAGGTCCGGCGAGTGCCCTCGGGTTCGACAAGTGGCCTCGGGTGCGGCGGGTGCTTTCAGGTTCGCCAAGTGCCCTCGGGTGTGGCGAGTGCCCTGGGGTTCGCTGAGTGCTTTCAGGTTCGGCGAGTGGCCTCTGGTGCGGCGGG
Organism: Ambystoma mexicanum; assembly: GCF_040938575.1. NCBI lineage: Eukaryota > Metazoa > Chordata > Amphibia > Caudata > Ambystomatidae > Ambystoma > Ambystoma mexicanum. The sequence goes on along the minus strand of NC_090929.1, from coordinate 75,308,615 downwards.
TGCTTTCAGGTTTGGCGAGTGCCCTCGGGTTCGGCAAGTGGCCTCGGGTGCGGCGGGTGCTTTCAGGTCCGGCGAGTGGCCTCAGGTGCGGCGGGTGCTTTCAGGTTCGCCAAGTGCCCTCGGGTGTGGCGAGTGCCCTGGGGTTCGCTGAGTGCTTTCAGGATTGGCGAGTGCCCTCAGGTTCGGCGAGTGGCCTCTGGTGCGGCGGGTGCCCTCGGGTTCGCCGAGTGCCTTCAGGTTCGCCGAGTGCCTTCAGGTTCGCCGACTGCCCTCGGGTGTGGCGAGTGCCCTGGGGTTCGCTGAGTGCTTTCAGGTCCGGGGAGTGCCCTCGGGTTCGGCAAGTGGCCTCAGGTGCGGCGGGTGCTTTCAGGTTCGCCGACTGCCCTCGGGTGTGGCGAGTGCCCTGGGGTTCGCTGAGTGCTTTCAGGATTGGCGAGTGCCCTCAGGTTCGGCGAGTGGCCTCTGGTGCGGCGGGTGCCCTCGGGTTCGCCGAGTGCCTTCAGGTTCGCCGAGTGCCTTCAGGTTCGCCGACTGCCCTCGGGTGTGGCGAGTGCCCTGGGGTTAGCTGAGTGCTTTCAGGATCGGCGAGTGCCTTCAGGTTCGGTGAGTGGCCTCTGGTGCGGCTGGTGCTTTCAGGTTCGGTGAGTGCCCTCGGGTTCGGTGAGTGCCCTGGGGTTCGCTGAGTGCTTGCAGGATTGGCGAGTGCCCTAAGGTTCGGCGAGTGGTCTCTGGTGCGGCGAGTGCTTTCAGGTTCGGCGAGTGCTTTCAGGTTCGGCGAGTGCTTTCAGGTTCGGCGAGTGCCTTTGGGTTCGGTGAGTGCCCTCACGGTGCAGATCTGAGACTGTTGTAACCGTTGGAGCGCAGGTCGGTATTTAATGAAAATTGATCGGGGAGGTCAGGTGGGTCCTCCATTACGCCCTCTCCGGCTATGCTAACTAGGACCTTGCCCCCCCCCCCCCCCCCCCCCCCTCCCGCACTGCACACAGTTTTCTATAATCGGGCAGTTTTTAGAACTGCTGTTCAATGTGGTAATTTATTTAAAAAAAGATCTCGCTCAATTATTACCTCTCAAATTTCCTTTGATTTTTTTTTTTAGATGTTGCTTTAGCAACTATTTACTTAGAAAATTATTAATTCTCACATTTTCATTCATTTGAAATTGTCCCCTTTTTGAGGTACAGTATTTGTTTTGGGGTTTTGTGCCTATATTGCCGGTATTGTATTGTATTGACCCCACAAACACTCACCTGAGCATGTTCGAATACCTCTAGGGTTTCAATATGTACTTTTCTTTAGTGATGGGGAAAACATTTTCAAGACAGACTTTTCAAGCACAGTTTCCAAAGGGCATTATTAAAAAAGGTTTTGTTTTTTTTCCCCTGTAAGAGGACGGATGATGACATGCTGACCTCACGGTAGCCCCCTAGTTCGCTGCTGCTCTGATACTGATATACATGTTACATGCGTGTCATATGACAGTATAGCATGTGCCAATGCGCTCTTGCGCTCTCTGGCTCTCTCTTGGTGTCTTTCGCTCGCTCGCTCTCTCTCGCTGTCTCTCGCGCTCACTCTCTCGCTCACTCTCTCTCGCTGTCTCTGGGTGAGAGTTGCATTGTCAGATGGCTGTTTGGTAGAGCCTCCCCAGAAAAAAAAACAAATCTTGAAAGGGGGTGCTGTATTTCTTTGCTTTGAAAGCAGAATGAGGGCAGTAGTGTCAGAGGCCTCCCCAGAGGTGTGGAGCGGCCTGGTATTGCATTATGTGCTAACAGGTCTCAGTAGGGGCCTGAGCAGCAAACTGAAGCGTCCGCAACTGCATTTCTTACTTTTTTCTGTTAATTATTGTTTGAGCATGCACAGGATCAGCAGCACCAACCCGTCGCCAGGAACCACAATGCAACATTCTTTAGTGTTCACCGAAGAATCGGACTACTTCCGTGGCCCTTTCCAAGAAGGAAGGACATGAGACGACATTGTGTTCTCTCCCAAACAAACTATTTAAAAGCAGGACATTAATTGCAATATGGCAGGCTGGCTTTTTCTACAAGTGTACAATGTTAATTTCGAGGGGATTGGGTCCTCCGACGTATTCCATATCTATGACAGTAATCACCACAGCTGTGCTGCTTTGGAAAATCTTTCTGCGTCGATACGCCGCCCTCGAGGACCTCCGCTGACGTCACTGGATGTTAAAAGTAGGACTCATGACGCCCGTAGCCTCCGTTCCGTTTTTTCCGCGAACGTGTTCGCTTCAGAGATCTCGGCGCGCCTCGACTCTTTGGAGTTTCTGTTCTTTCGATTCTTTGAACCTGTTCGTTTGTGAAGTTAAAGTCCTTCGTGATGTCTACCTCTTCTTCCACCCCGCGTCCGGGCTTCAAGAAGTGCGGGGACTGGGGGTCCAAGATGTCGGAGACTGACTCGCACGACACCTGCCTCTGGTGCCTCGGGGAGGCCCATGACACGGATGATTGTGTCGACTGCCAGTCGCTTACGTCCAAAGCCTTGCGGGAGCGCAAGAAGAAACTGTCGGTCAGTAAGGTGTCCAAGCCCCGGAAGTCAAGGTCTGCGGGGCTTTCGACGGACGATTCGAGGGGCGACTCTCCGCATCGTCGTCAGAAGTCCAGTGGGTCTCAGTCCAGGAGTGGGTCCTGCCACTCCTCTGCCTCTTCGAGGCACTCACGGAAGCGCCATCATCGGTCGCCTTCCCCATCCCCATCCTCATCCGAGGACTCCACCCGTCGGCGGGTCGCTTATCCCACCAAGCATGCAACGCCGGAAGAATGGGCTTCCTTCGGTAAGAAAATGCTAGCGATTCTTGAATCGCAGGGCACTGGTCCGCCCGCGCCTCCGAGTGGGGTCGGTCGTGGTCGGACTAGAGACACCGCTCGTACGCCTTCGGGCTCGGGTGGTCAGCACGATTCGCGGGAGCGGCCCTGCTCAGACAAGGGGAAATCATTCTAGTCACGCCCGTTCCCGGTCCTCGACACGCTCGAGACCGTGTGAGTCTGTGATGTCTTCGAGGAAGACGTCGACGCCTGTGGCGCCGAGGTCGTCGAGGGACGCTCTCAAGGCTCCGCCTCCGAGGAAGTTGTCGACGCCATCGGCGCCCAGGATGTCGAGGGACACGCTCGGGGCTCCGCCCTCGAGGCCTGTGTCGACGCTGTTGCGGCCGCGTTCGGCGTCAACGCCGATTCACTTGACACCTTTCGAGGCTGTTTCGACGTGGGTACCCCGGGGCACGGTGGAACCCCCTAGAAAGGCTTTGGGCAAGGTCAAGCATGGCTTTGTTCCCCATTGTGTGCCCTCTTTCCGCCATCTTGAGTACATTTCGGAGATGGATGAGGGCTCTGATGATGGTATGGTTCCTGATACGGTGCCAGATGAGATTCTCTCGGGCCATAGCCAGATTGAGAACCTGCGTCAGTCCCTGCACAACGCCAGTGGTCTGGACACCTCTCCGGAGGTGGAGTTTTGTAGGCCTGAGCCTGGCACCCATGCAGACTCCCCGTACCGGCGCCTTATGTCTATAGTCACCGAGTACTTGGCGTGGTCTGCTCCCCTAGGGGATTTTCTTCAGGATGACCTCATGGATATCCTCGACCAAGGTCCACCAACTGACCCGGTACTGCTGTTCCATATGGCTCTACAGAGGAGGGTGGTGGCGGCTTGGACTGCTCCGGAGAGTCTCCCGGCAGTGGGCAAGTCTTTGCTGCGAAAATACCACCCAGCCAGTAGCAACTCCTGCTACTTGACCAAGCACCCCACTCCGGAGAGTTTGGTGGTGCAGGCGGCTACGGCCCCAGCAAAGCAGACGTCGTATCCTACCATCCCTCCTGATAGGGACGACAAGCGTTTTGATGGTTGGGCGAAGAAAGTGTTTTCTTCAGGGGTTATGGCTGTTCAGACAGCCAACTCTGTATGTGCCTTGTCACGTTTCACGCACACTCTTTGGAACTGTTTCCTTAGCGGCTGAACATGTTCTCGAAGGGGACGAACGAGATGGTTTTCTTGCTATGGTCCAGGATGGCAAGGATGCCATGTGTGAGGGCGTTCAGTCGGGTTTGGACATGGCAGATTGTGTCAGCCGGTCCATGGCGGTGAGCACCATAATACGCAGGTTTGCGTGGTTGCTGAAGTCGGGGTTTGCTCCTGATGTGCAGGCCCGGCTCCTCAACATGCCCTTTGACGGTGAACATCTTTTTGGCAGTGAGCTTTGAGAGGTTGCAGACCTCCAAAGCTGCAGCGAAGTCGTTGGGCGCTGCAGTTCGCCAACCTCTGCCTTTTTGTCTTAGGGGACAACAATGGAGGGGAGGTTCCTTTCGTTATTACTCATCCTTTGGTAAAGCGAGAGGAGCTGCCAGTCAAAGGGGCCACCGTAGGAGTGCCAGAGGTGGAAAGCAGGGTAGTCGAGGTGCCAAGGCCGCTTGGGCAGTTGCCTCTTTGCCCTCAGGCAACGCTGCAGCCGCTTCAGCTCCGTCATGAGGCCATGTCCCATGGTGCGCCGGTTGGGGGAAGGCTGGCGCAGCATCTTGTCGAATGGCGTGCCATTACTTCAGATGTGTGGGTTCTGGAGATCATAGCCCACGGCTATTGTCTTCCCTTTCAGCAGAGGCCTCACGACAATCCACCGGGGAATCTCTCGTTGCAGAGTCCGGATCCGCTCCTTGTGCAGGAGGTTCAAGCCCTGCTGGAGAAAGGCGCCATAGAACTGGTGCCTGTAGTGGAGAGGAACAAGGGATGGTATTCCCCTTATTTTTTGATTTCCAAGAAAGACGGGGGATTGAGACCCATCATGGACTTGCGCGGTTTGAACAAACTCCTCAGGAAGGACAAGTTCAAGATGGTTACTCTTAAGTCCTCCAGGCCCTTCAACTTTAGGACTGGTTGGTGTCTCTCGACCTCAAGGATGCTTATTTTCATGTGACGATCCTACCAAAGCACAAGAAGTACCTGAGGTTCGCGGTTGGCGACTCGCACTTTCAGTTTTCGGGTCCTGCTGTTCGGATTGACCTCCGCCCGAGGGTCTTCACCAAGCTCATGGTGGTGGTGGCAGCGCATCTCAGGAAAGGGGAGATTCATGTCTACCCCTACCTGGATGATTGGTTGATCAGGGCACGCTCTCCCGAGCAAGTCCTGGATCATCTGTCCGTCACTTGCCACTCCCTCCACAAGCTGGGCTTCTCCCTCAACTTAAAGAAGTCCCACTTGACGCCAACTCAAAGGCTCCAGTACATCGGAGCAGTGCTCGACACGTCCCTGGGGTAGTGTTTTCCTCCCCAGGTGAGGGCTCGTCACATTCAGCAGATGGTGCACAAGTTTCAGCATGCCCAGAGTCCCCCAGCGTTCGAGTTCTTGAGATTGCTCGGCTTCATGGCATCCTGCATTCTTCTGGTGCCAAAGGCCAGGTTGCGGATGAGATCTTTGCAATGGGCACTCAAGCTCCAGTGGTCTCAGTCCTCCGGCAGGATGTCGGACCCTGTTCAGGTGCCGTCCTCGGTCGCCCAGGACCTTCTGTGGTGGGCCGTCGAAGGCAATCTGATGAAGGGGGCTCCATTTTGGCTCCCCTGGCCGGAGGGGACGATTGTGACGGACGCATCCCTCACGGGATGGGGAGCTCATGCCAACGAGTTGACAGTCAGTGGTCGCTGGTCTCCGTCGGAGTCCAGACTCCATATCAATCTCTTGGAGCTGAGGGCCGTCAGCCATGCCCTGAAGGCTTTTCTGCCGACTGTGCGAGGAAAGAATGTCCTGATCCTGACGGACAACACAGTGGCCATGCACTACCTCAACAAAAAAGGGGGGGCAGGGTCACTTTCTCTGTGCAGGGAGGCAATGCAGCTCTGGTTCTGGGCAATCCAGCAGGAAGTTTCGATCTCGGCAGTTTATCTGGCCGGAGACTAAAACGAGATGGCGGACTCTCTGAGCAGGCAGAGCGTGATCCCTCACGTGTGGGAGTTGGCTCAGGAGATTCTCCTGGAGATCTTTGCCCTTTGGGGGACCCCTCAAGTGGATCTCTTCGCCTCCAGTGTCAACCGGAAGTGCGAAAGGTTCTGCTCGTGGGAATTTCCTCCAAGAGGAGCCTTAGGAGACGCGTTCGTGGTGGAGTGGTCATTCCCACTGCTGTACGCGTTTCCTCCAGTCCCTGTCATCCCGGAAGTGCTGTGGAGGTTACAGAGGTTCAGTTCCCGGATGATCCTCATTGCTCCGGCATGGGCCCGGAGAACGTGGTACCCGGACCTTCTCGACTTGTCCATCTGCCCTCCACGTCGTCTTCGCTACCGAGACGATCTGCTCTCACGGGAGGGGGGTCAGATTCTCCATCCAGAGGTCAGATCCCTCAACCTTCACGCTTGGTTTCTGAAAGGTTGAGGTATAAGGATTGGGACCTCCCTGAAGACATGATGGAGGTGTTGCTTTCGGCCAGAAGGCCCGCAACAAAGTCCCTGTACCGTTGCCGTTGGAGAAAGTTCTGCGACTGGTGCAGGGTTAAGAATGTGGATCCTTTTGCATGTGACATTCCCATGGTTCTCTTTTTGGCTTTCTTTGGCCCACAGGGGCTTGCAAGTGGGTACCGTTAAAGGTTACCTGGCGGCGCTGTCCATATTTAAGCGCTCGTCTGAAAAGTGTTCTTATTTTAAAATCCCTTTAATTTCTCAGTTTCTAAAAGGGCTCACTAATGCGTTCCCTCCGTCACCTTTCCAGGTGCCTGGTTGGGATTTGAACCTTGTGCTAAAGTTTCTGATGGGTGCTCAGTTTGAGCCTTTGCATTCGTGCCCTTTGAGATTGTTAACTCATAAAACTGTATTTTTGGTTACGGTCCCTTCCGCTCGCAGAGTGAGTTACAGGCACTTTCATTTAAGCCACCCTTCACTGTATTTCATAAGGAGAGGGTTGTCCTTAGAGTTCGTCCTTCCTTTCTTCCGAAGGTGGTGTCGGAATTTCATTTAGGCCAGAAGGTTATTCTTCCGGCATTTTATACTCCTCTGCATCCTGGTAAGGAAGAGGAGAGGCTCCATAGGCTCGATCCTAGGAGAGCTTTAAGCTTTTATATTTCACGCATGTCCCGGGTCAGAGTGGATGATCAACTCTTCATTGGTTACACTGGAAAGCGTTTGGGACAAGCTGTGACTAAGCAGACTTTGTCTCGCTGGATTATTCTGGCAATTTCTGAATGTTACCGCTTGGCGGGTAAGGACCCTCCAGTCGGCTTGCGGGCCCATTCTACCAGGGGTATAGCTGCCTCTACTGCCATACAGAGGGGTATTCCTATTCGTAACATCTGTGATGCAGCCACCTGGGCTTCGGTCCATACTTTTGTACGTCACTACTCCCTCGATTGCATCCATGGGCAGGATTTGGCCTTTGGTAAGGCAGTCCTGTATTCAGCAATTTGATTGGGCATTCTAAATTTCTTTATTCTAAATTCTTTTCCCACCTCCTTGCATTGGTACTGCTTTGGGGGTCTGTCATAGATATGGAATACGTCGGAGGACCCAATCCCCTCGAAGAACAAGTTACTCTCTTACCTTTTAACGTTCTTTTGATGGGATGGTCCGACAACATATTCCATATCGCTCCCTCCCTGCCTTCCCCGCTACAGAATTTCTTATGCGATTGCAGCTTACGTTTCCGCAAGGCTTTGTGTGGTCAGACTGGCAGAAGACTGGTGCCACACGTTCTGGGGAAAAAACTACAACTGAGGCTACGGGTGTCATGCGTCCTACTTATCACATCCAGTGACGTCGGCCGTCCGCGGCGTATCGACGTCATCGACGCAGACGCCGAAAGATTTTCCGAAGCAGCACAGCTGTGGTGATTACTGTCATAGATATGGAATACGTCGTCGGACCATCCCATCGAAAGAATGTTACCAGGTAAGAGAGTAACTTGTTCTTCTAATGATGTCTTCCAGTGTGTGCTGTAGTCATAAGAGCATTTCACCTGTAACTGGGCATAGCACAACATCAAAATGTAGAATAACCATATAAATAATATTCAGGTAGGTTATCATTCCAGGACTGACTCCCTGGCACATTTCTGTTGTACTCTTTCAAATACTCCTATATGAAGGGGCAAATTACACCAATGAGGGTTTGTGGCTGCTTTGCGTAAAATTGTTGAGAACATATAAACAACCCAAGTTCTTCATATTTGATACATGACTATGATAAAGGTTTTCCATTCTTGTCTCACTTCATGCAAAATGCACACTGGGCTTAGTGCTCATTTAATATGTGAGAACTCTAGCCCTAACCTTGTAGATCGTATGCAACCTTGACCCATATGCACTCTTTGGGACAGCTTCAGCATTTGGTTGAGGATGAAATGCCTGCACCCCGATGGCTCGTGTTTATTTGAAATCGCAGAGGATACACCTCACCTGCACACTTCCCTCAAAATTTGTAGGCTGTGTATCGCTCCGACTCTGTTCCAATGGCTACAAGAGTGTGCAGGCTTTTCCAGAGATTACTCACGCCGATCAGACAGGCTTTATTAAAAATAGATCTGCAGGGGACAATATCCGAAGAGCCCTGGACCTGGTAGACCTTACCTCCCGGGACTCCCAGAAATTGGTGTTGATGGCCCTCAACGCTACCAAAGCGTTCGACAGAGTTGATTGGGCCTTCATGCGCCACATCCTGGAGGCCTCTAGGTTTGGCCCGGCGTTTCAGGCTATGGTCCTAGCCAATTATAAATCCCTGAAAACCCGCCTTAGAATTAATGGCTCCCTCTCTGACCCAATTCCCCTGACCTGAGGGACCAGGCAGGGATGCCCACTGTCCCTGCTTCTATTTGCATTAATCATGGAACTTTTTTCCCAGAGAATCGGATTGAAGAATAATAAGGGCCTCCATGTTGGCCCCTCCCAACATAAAATCGCCCTATACGCGGATAGTGTCTTGCTGACCATCGCAGAACCTCGTTCCTCGTTGGGGCATGCTCTCTCCGAAATAGGTAACTACGGGAGGGTCACAGGCTTCTCCATCAACTTTGGTAAATCTGTAGCTCTGGATTGGACTATACCTGGACGAATGGGACTCCCTGGGCCGGTTATGCCCCATTCAATGGAAAGGTAAGGCAATCCCCTTTCTGGGGGTACAGGTTCCCGTGAATCCAAAGGAAACCTATCGCGCAAATTTCCCCACCCTCTAAAGAGCTAGAGGATGACCTGAAGCGTTGGGCGTCTCAGGAAATCTCACTGATGGGGCTATTACGGCCTGTAAAATGAACCTCCTTCCCAGATTTTTGTATGCCTGTTCGTCCCTACCGGTTGCAATCCCATTGCCTGCCCTCCGCAGTCTTCAGAGGAAGATGCTCTGGTTTATCTGGAAGGGAAAAAGGGCCAGGATTCCTCAAAATACGATACTGGGTAACCCAAAGCTGGGTGGACTGGGAGTCCCGAACTTGCAGGCCATTTCAAGCGGCAGCACAGCTAGCGCACACCCAAGCGTGGCACATAACTACTAATTGCCCTAGATGGGTGGCGATGGAACAGTCCCGCTTGCCCCCCCCCTGCGCTTTCTTCCACACGTCCCACCCCTGCTGCAGCGCCGATGGGACTACTTGTTATCAGCTACCAAACACACCGTAGGCGTGTGGGACTGGGCCCTGAGACGTAAAGGGATCCCGAGAGGTCTGGGCCCCTCCTCCCTGGTGTTTCACAACCCGGCGTTCTCACCCAGGATAAATCCCCAGAATTTTAAAAACTGGATCGCAGGGGGCCTGGAAACACTAGAGCAGCTTTTCGAGGGAGGCCTGCCCCTCACGTTCGAACAACGTAAGGAGTCCTTGCAGCTTCAGAAAAGGGACAAATTCTCCTACATTCAACTTCGCCACTGGTGCTCTCACCCCCAAACTCTCCAGGCGGCGACATGCACTCTAACCTCCCACTCGACCCGGTGAAAGATCTCCGCCCTATACAAACGCTTTTTGGGAGACTTCCTCGCCCCAAACACCCGATGCATGGTACAATGGGAGGCAGACCTGGGGCACCCGGTAGAAGACCAATCCTGGGTGGATATCTGGGCCCGAACGTATTCATCTTCCTCTTGCATCACCAACAGAGAATGTGCCGACAAAATTCTGCTGCGTTGGTACTACAACCCCCGCCCACTCAGACTTCATCATATGAATCGGGCCCTTGACCCTGCTTGCTGGAGACTGTGTGGCCAACCAGGCTCCTTCTTCCACATGTGGTGGGCTTTCCCAAAGGCACAACAGTATTGAAAACAGTGCCTGGCTTCCGTTGAAGAGATCACCCAGGTAGCTCTCCCTCTGGAGCCTGAGCCCATTTTGTTGGGGACCCCAGTCCCATGGATCTATTCGAGATCGGGAAGAAGAGCCAAACTGTGGACTCGGTGCCTCCTAGCAGGGAGAATAGTGATCACCCGCTCTTGGAGATCCACAGAAGGCCCCCCTCATGCACCTCTGGTGGGGGAAGGTATGGGACATATTGATCGCAGAGAAAATAACAGCGGTCAGAGCGGGGCACCTGCACCACTTTCAGAACATATGGGCCCCAATATTAAACTATGACCAGAGATTCCCAGCCTTGACCTACATGCCACAGGTGGTCGGGAAAGCTCTGGGCGACGGGGCAACCCTCTGCGATGAAAGGGAGACTGTAAATGGAACAGAGGACACAAACAGCTGAAAACATTGGCCCAGTCCGGCAGTTGAGGGTGGGAGTTGGAAGATTGGGTATATGACATGTTGGACAATGCATTGATATGTAAGTTGTAATGTAACCACCCGGCTTTGCTTTAAAATAAACATATGTTTAAAAAAAAGTGTGATATATGTCCCTGTTTAGTAAGGCATTTATTTCATGATCCGTGCCCTGGATTTCTGTGATGTAATACCCAGTGTGATCTGCCCACTCAGTGTGCCCAGCTGCTTTCCCCTTTATCTGTGTTTCACTCCAGCCCCAGAGGTTTCCTCAGTCTGATTGCCTCCTTCTCTCCCCTGCTGCAGCGTCTCGGAACTCAAGATGGAGGACATTTTGGGGAGCCTGATGAATGAAGATCGGTTCAAGGTCAAGCGAAGCGTCGGCAAGGTGAGGGGCATATGTCTGCGCGCACCAGATGATTGGGTCCAAGGTTTCAGTGCTGTATAGAAACCCATACTTCTCACCTTTTGGTTTCTCTCCCTTTCTTTCTTCTCCCCTCATCTCTCTCCCACCTCCCGCAGGCCCCTAACTCAACAGATCAGTGCCCAGGCACCGGCTTGATTGCTAAATATTAAATATTTTTAATGTTAAATATTTCTTGGTGTTTTGCGTTTGTTAAAGCTCCCACCAACCTTTTGGGGTTAGGGTCTACTTTCAGGTTATTATAAATGAATTATGATAAAGGCTGACGTGGGTCTGGGGCACAGAGGAATGGCACAAAGAGTTGAAAGACCGCGTGTTTTCCTGCGCGGCGTATGAAGATGTGAGACGGTCAGGCCAGCGCTGCATCCTGCCCTCAGTGTGTCGCTAGGTCTGGAAAAGATCCGGGGCTACGCTAATGTCAGGACTCGGGGCTAGCTAGCCTTTTGGTTGTAGTCCCTGAGCTGGGACGCCTCTTTGCCACACGTCTTCACAGGTATATAGTGCCCAGCTCGCTATTGCTAATCCTGCCAAGAGGACGGTGCCTGGCGCTCTTCTTCCTGGTCTACACATGCATCCCACTTACATATGTCGGCTTTGCTCCTGGCTGCCCGTAGCCCAGGCTGCAGAGTAGCCAAATTGCCAGGGAACATCCTCTTTCCTAATTAATATTCACTTGCAGGAGCCTGGACATCTTGCAGTGTAGCATTGCTGCCACCATCTTCTGTTTCCCGCCCAGCTATATTGACATGATTACTTGACCAGGATAAGGTTGGGTTGCTTTTTTGACGCCCCACTCCGAAAGACTTCACGTCTCTCAGGGGGCACAACAGACCATGCAGAGTGGCATACCATTCACCAGGGGCAAAAGGTTGGTGAAGTAGTACACAGGCAGAAATGTTCAGGAACCTTTCAGAAGAGGCTGCTCTGGACTTCCAGCTACTAGTTGGATGACTAGTGAGCACAGGCCGCCCTCCCAAACTCTCTGCATTTCACTTGCAGTTTTTACATCAGAACTACTCTTGCGAACGCCAACCGCGGACGGACACTGCAGAGGCTGCTCCCCTGAGATCTATTCCATCGGCAGTATCACGAAAGCCCTTCTCGCGCTGCGATTGCAGTTTCACGCCACAACAGCTTGGTTTCATTCCAGCAGACTCGGGTCTATTGCTGGGTTTACATGAAGACGCATGCATATCGTGCCCGATCTGATGCCACAGCGAAACATCTATTCCTGCTTGGGTAATACTGTGAAGACAAAGCAACCCTTTTCGATTTTTTTCGGATTCACGGGTACCATTGATTAGGTTACCTCTGTTACCTTCACCTGTGGCTTGACTCGTCCCCACAGCGCTTCCTGAACATCTTCACCACACAGTTCTCCTCTTGTCCTGACGAAGGCCCTAGGAAGAAATGGCTCACCTAGCCCATTTATAGGGCTGAAACACCTGGTGTAGACGCATTTTCCACCAACACACAGTATCACCACTGTTAACTGTTTGTTTTCTCCAAGATATGCACTATTGACCTGCTGTTCATTTGTTCACTATTTGTTGAGCCTGTCGTCTACCTCCAGTAGCGACAGTAGTGATTGTATTACGTTTGTTATCAATACCACTATGCAAGAACAAAATCTTGCCTCTGTTTTGTTCTGATTGTGCAAATTACGATTGCTTGTGATTGTTGTCTTTTATATGATGATCAGAATGTAAAAAGTAGAAACTTAAATTCTATATAAACATAAAACCTTTGGAAACCACCGGTGTGATTCATTGCACCTCACTGTGCTGAAACCTTGAATGAACTAGAAGGGAGGAGGTCCCTCAATTTCGTTCTCAACCCTTTCATCTATGTTCTTTTCTTTGTAGTCCTTCTGGTTTGTGTGTCACTGTGTAAGCAGCCATTTTGTCTCTCTGAGGCCTCAGAATTGTGAAATGCCACTTTGTTCAAATGGAAAGCAGTTTGAGTCTGACGGACACCTCCCTCCACGTCCCTTTGAAACAGGAATTAACCTAGCCTTCAGGGCTATTAACTGGCTGCCAGGTGTTTGAATGATTCATGGGATGTGATTGGAGGGCTGGGTATTATGAGAATCTGTGGTGAACCAGAGCTTGTCATTGGACTATTGCCTGTAACTATGTCCTGCTCTAGGCATAAGAAGCTGGTGGTTCTGATCACCCTGCAGTGAGCTCTCTTGGACTACCGAGCTCCCTGAAGGTGTGCTGAGTTTCTTCCAGACCCCATGGCACCTACTTAAAGCCCCCCATTCCTTTGGTCTGATGGGGAAGTTGGATCCTCCTGCTCAGCAGCCTTTGTGTGCTCTGCCAGAAGCTCCTGCACAGTGTGCAGCACCGTGAAAGCCCCTGCTGGAAATGTACAGCTTTGTTGATGCTCTAGCCCAAGACTGTCCAGGCAAGACTGCTGAGCTATACTTCCTCCTTTACCCTGCCCAGAAGTGCTGAGTCTTGACCAGACCATCCATTGACCTGAGCTGCTGGGTTGGTATTGGCCTACCACGGTGGCGGTGTTCTTCAGTCCACCAAGGTGGTGAGGGTCCCCTCCTGTGTGTCTACTGACCCAGTCTGCATCATTGTTTGCATCCTTCTCTCGCGTGGACTTTTTGCAGACCTGCTGCTGGCACCTGAACCGCAACTTGTAGCAAAGCAGACATCCTAGTTCTCCTAAGCATCCTCGTCCCCTGGACGTTTCCTTCCATTTTCAGCAGCCTAGTCCACACCTTTGGTTTTTGTAGACTGTCTTCCTTGCTGGCTCCCATCTTCAGTGTCTGGGGGCTTTGCTTGCTCCGCAGGCACTAGAGCTGCAGCTCTGCCTGCGCCCCAGCTTGTGGGTCACGAGGGCAATCTCCACCCAAGGGCCTGTGCTTATGGGACCTGGGTCTGGATCTGCTATGGTGGGGTTCCTCGATCCCAGCTCGGCGGGGGCTCTCGGCACATCCCCTGGGGCCCTGAGAATTTGCTTTTTACTTTAATCGGATGCTGCCGATTTGATCTTGATCCATTAAAGTCTCTTGACAAACTTATCAAATAACTATAAACTTTTTCAGAATACCTTTAAAATTGTATTGAATGTTGCTTTAGATTGTGTTTTATTAATGTTTCACTATATTTATATAAACCACCTTTCTAATAAAGTAATTACCCGAATTGTAGTTAATAATTCATGCACAACTTTATATAACTTCGTGTGTGTGTATATACTTAAGCTATACTTTACTCCCATTGTACACCCATCCTAAGAGTGAAGCTTGACGGCTCCCCCGCAGCTACCTTTGTGCAAGTCAGGAATAACTAACAGGGAACCCTGCCTAAGACTGGGTTGAAGTGTGCACCTGGGGAAAGTTTCGTAGCAACACCCAGTTGTATATATTGCTGGTTTCCCTCCGTTCAGCGGCATCTCGCATTTTGTGATGTCATTTCATGTGATGTCATAGGAGCGTGTCAAAGGGCTGGTGTGTAAAATGGGGTTAGCTCCCCGTGCCAAGGGCTGGAATTGGGGGTACCGGCCCGGCAGCCCAAGTTATAGGCTTGAGTTATAGGCCTCATGGAACCTGATTGGCTGCGCCCCCCGCCCCGGGTGCTGATGATACCTCGCCATCCCTGTGATTTTAGTGATATGATGATCCTGCTTTAGGATGGTATGCAGTGATTATATCGAATCACAAAATAACTAATCCAGTCACACAATAACTAATCCAGTTATCATGAATCAAAAATAACGAATTCCAAAGTAACGAATTTGGAAAACAACTAAAAAAGGGGTTGGTAATGGGAATGGTGGTTTTGGGGGTGGGGGAAAAGTATTAGGAACCAAAAAAGGGGGACATTTGCGGGAGGTGGGACCCCCTTAAAAGTGCAAAAAAGGAATTCGTTATTTTGGTATTAGTTGTAATTGTATTAGTTATTTTGGATTCGATGAAATCACAAGCAACCCTTTAGGACTTGAGCATTTTAACGAATACAGGGTTCAGACACTGCACACTTGAGAACCTCAACATTCTTGAAGGTAGGACCTTGCGTTTAGTTTTGTTACAAGAAAGGAGAAAGAAGTAGTTACAGATTGCCAGTGCTCCAAATAAGATTTGGAAGTGGAGTATTTTATTCCCTATTTTTTAAAGTTGGGTGTAAAATGGTTTTTTCGGGAGTAAAAATGTAAGTCCAATTCCCAATGAGAATATTTTATAAGTGACTAGAAATATGATTTAATTGAAAAACAAATGTTTTTGTAATATTTATTTCTTTGCACATTAAAAGATACATGTTTACTTCTTCCAGGCGGCTATAACGGTTTCTTCCTGTGGCACTACTGGTCCATACATATCCATGGAGCCGTGAGGGTGAACGCAGGGGTGCAACATTCTACATGTCTTTTTCCTATTTTTTTGTTGGGAGTATTTTTACTCCCTATTTAAATTATTTGGGGGTATTTACCCATTTTTAAGGAGTAAAAGTGGCCGATACTCCCCTTATCTGTAGAGCTGAAGATTACAGAACATCTGTGCACCAAAGGGTGTGCAGCGTGTTACAGATCACAAACGCACACCTTGTGGTCGCTCTGTTCCTTGCCATGTTCTCCTTGCTGCAGGGTGTACAGTCGTCTTCTCCCTGGATAATGGCATATATTCAACATGGCCCACTCCATGCGGCATGCTGTGGCGTCTCTAGAGATCATTATTAGGGGGGCACAAATAGGGGGGGTGGGTGCACACACACAAATAAGCTAAACTATTAAACATATCTTACCAAGCTGTTTGTTGGAAAGGTGGTATTGTTCAGAATGGGTTTAAGACAATGAAAGGTTTGCATCAAGTCAATGAACAACCTGAAAGGGCAGCTTACATTTAAAGGTTGCAAAGAAACCTTCCAGGCATTTGGTCTTACAAGGGTTCTACTTTGTTTTTTATTTTGTTTGAACACGTGTTATCATCTGTAGCTTTAAATCAATAAATGAAGCCAATGCATAACAAAAGAAATGAAACTGTGATCACCCTTCAAACCGCCGACCCGCACCCCTGCCCCCTCAAGGTCCTACCCACAGCACCCTGAATAGCACCTCAGCCACGCTTACACACTTTGGTATATGTTCTATCCACGGGAAAAACTCGAGATCTGCTAGATGACAGCGCTGGGAGACTTGGGTATATGTTCTATCCACGGGAAAAACTCGAGATCTGCTAGATGACAGCGCTGGGAGACTTGGGTATATGTTCTATCCACGGGAAAAACTCGAGATCTGCTAGATGACAGCGCTGGCAGACTTGGGTATATGTTCTATCCACGGGAAAAACTCGAGATCTGCTAGATGACAGCGCTGGCAGACTTGGGTATATGTTCTATCCACAGGAAAAACTCGAGATCTGCTAGGTGACAGCGCTGGGAGACTTGGGTATATGTTCTATCCACAGGAAAAACTCGAGATCTGCTAGGTGACAGCGCTGGGAGACTTGGGTATATGTTCTATCCACGGGAAAAACTCGAGATCTGCTAGATGACAGCGCTGGCAGACTTGGGTATATGTTCTATCCACAGGAAAAACTCGAGATATGCTAGCAGTGCTGGGAGACTTGGGTATATGTTCTATCCACTGTAAAAACTCGAGATCTGCTAGATGACAGCGCTGGGAGACTTGGGTATATGTTCTATCCACGGGAAAAACTCGAGATCTGCTAGATGACAGCGCTGGGAGACTTGGGTATATGTTCTATCCACGGGAAAAACTCGAGATCTGCTAGATGACAGCGCTGGCAGACTTCGAGAAGTTGGTTCACATTGTGTGGGTTGTATTAAGGTTTTACTGTATTTATTTTTTAATAATGAAGAGTGAAACTGATGGCTCTGGTTCTGGCAGGGCACAGTATGTGATGAAGCCAAAGATGTGACATGCTTTGCAGTGTGTTCTGAGCGTATCCATGTGATGTTGCCGGGAAAAGGTTGCCATATATGCGACTTTTCTTATTGAAGGATGCTAGTAGAGTGAAAGGTTGAGTCAGTTGGGAAAGGTGGTGGTGGTTTGGGGCACAGCAGAGTCTTATTTGAATGTTCAGGCTAGACTTAAGCGGTAGAGTTGGTAATGCTGTGATCCATCGCAATGAGGTGGTGTTACTGTTCTGGGTCCATTTTTCTGGTGATCGTGGAATGGTCAGTGGTGCATCTCTGATGGGGGGAACACATTGTGGAGACACTCTACTAGGTTCCTCCCCAGGTGGTGGTCTTGTACACAGACAGTTTGCACATGTCAGTGAGACCGACACGTATGGGTCAATCTCTATTTTGGCCTGGTTTGCAAGCTTAGTGTTCTGATTGATCTTTGTGTCTAGTTTTGTGATGACTGTTGTTAAAATCCGAGTGACCCATCCTGTGTTTGTAGCAGGACTATATTTGAGTGGTTCTGGTGCGTCTTACAGTCCCAGCCTGGGGTGGCTGGAGGTTGAATGTTCCAATGGATGCAGTCTTTGGGGGATGGCATGCTAGTTTGTCTTTTGTGGTGTAGTGCGCAGCCAGGTTTTGAGAGATGTTTCCAAAGCCTAGTTGATAGTCCTCTGTTTGACCTGATCATTGGGTGCCATAGTTTAGTTAATGGGAAAGAGGAGAAGGATCTTTAAGTAATGAAGGTTATATGGCCAAGTCGACCCTGCCAGAATTCAAACGTGTGACTGCAGGGTGCACACAGATGTCGGAGGCAAGCGCTTGGTTAGTAATCATGCGGCCAGTCATCCTAAATCTGATATAATCCACCCACTCTACTCCTCCTCAGCAATAGTTAAACTGGCTCCTGATAGATGAAAGGTCAGTGTTTAAACTTAGGGCTTTACACCGTCCGAGAATACTGGGCTCAGGGCCCTAAATACCGACAGTAAGTACAAACTGCCTGGGAATAGGGGGTCCATTGTTGCAGAAAACCGGTCCTGCTGTGTGCCCCATCGGGGCAATCCCAGCAATCTCCGCAAGTCAGAACCCAACTGATCTCCAAGTAGGCAGAAGGGACACCCATCCGGCGGGTAAACTGCATCGAAGGATCTAATCGGGAAGGGACAAGCACAAATTTACAAAGTGAACTGCAGCCCCTCTCTCTTTCAACCAGATTATACAGGGAGAAGCAATTACCTGACGAGAGTCTTTGATGATCCAACAAGGTAACACAGAAAAGGACCAGGAAAAACCGACACAGTAGCACGGGACACAAAGCCAAAAAAATGTAAACGATCTCCCAGGCAGCACAACGACGAGACTAAGGGTGCTGCACAAGGTCCTGAAGTCTGGTGGACTCAGAACCCTATACCACTTTGCACAGGGATAAGGGATGCAGACTCGCCCTGCGTTCCTACCTAAGGTACCTTCAGCTTTCCATCTAAACGAGGAAATAGTATTACCTACATTCTTCTCTGACCCCGAGGACAAGGCTCAGAGTCTTGCACTGTCTGGATGTCAGGCGCGCTCAAATTCTATCTGGACAGGACCAAGAGCTTACACAAGTCGGACACACTTTTTTTGGTCACATTTGGGGGCTCCAGACCCCGCTATCAAGCATCCAAGGCTTCTATTGCACAGTGGATGGTTGCGGCCATCAAAGAGGCCTATGAGTGGCAGCACAAGCCGCTGCTAGCTAACATGCAAGCTCACTCTGTCAGAGCCACAGCCATCGCATTCCAGCGGCAGGTTCCGTGGCAAGTCGTAAGAAGGGCGGACACCCCTTTGGCTTTCTGTAAACATTACTGTTTGGGCGCAGGCTCCAAGTCGGACGCAGCCTTTGGCCAGGCGGTTCTAAGCTCCTTATTTGCTTAAGGAGGGTCTCGTCTGCACCCTGCGGCTACATTCAGTTGTAACCGCCCGTGCAGTGTGGAGGAAAATTCACTGTGGTGTCTGGATCCCTTAGTGATCTAAGAACTCGGGGTGTGGCCCGTCTTCTATTTATCAGCAATCTTATTTTGAGGTGCAGTGCCCCCTCCGTACAAGGGTTGGGGGTGGTGGTTTCCATGGGGACAGTCCATGGTACAGGGTGAGGGAGGTGGACACCCTTGCTTGGACCAGGACCGAAAACAGGGGCTAGATAAGCCTCTTTTTAAAAGGGAGAGCGATGTAGAACAAAACAAAAAAAAGACAGGATACAGTCAAATAAGTAAACATTGCTGCAGAGAGAATAGCAGAAATAAGGCCCAAAGTACTGCACTGAGAGCTTGACATGGAGTTATTATAAATAACGATCAAAGTAGAGGAGAAAACATGTACAAATAACTCGGAAAATCCACCCTGAAATAAAAGACAAGAAGAGAAAAAAGGACCTTGCAGAATGTCTGTGCTTTAAATGTGCAAATCAGACAGAAATGTGCGCATGTAGGGCATATAGAGAATAGGCAGAGTCCTATCTAAAAATACAGACTAGTTTTGTAGATTCTTTCCCGATTCCTTTGGTGACCAGTTTACCTTCTTATGTCGGGGAAACAGGTGATGTTCTCAACCGGTTACAAGATATCCCTTGGGAGGATCAATGTATTCTAGCCACTTTACATGTCACCTCTTTGTCTACGGTTATCAAACATGTTGATGGCATCAAAGCAGCACAATTCTATGTGTGCAGTAGATCTGCAACCTACACCAGGCATAGTGTGATGCTTCTGGATATGGTCTCATTTCTACTAGAACATTACTTTCTTTTCACTGGGGACATCTGTTTGCAATTAACTGGAACGTCTATGGGCACTATGTTTGCTCCCCTTATGCATACTTTCTAATGGGCTATTGGGAGGAAGTATATGTCCTCAATAACCTCTTTAAATAAATGGATTGACAACAATGGTGGTACATTGATTACCTTTCTTTTCATTTGGCAGAGTAGCTTCGAGGATCTACACTCATTTTGTGAATTTTTCAAAATGAATGATTTAAATCCTAAATTTACTATGAATTTCAGCATGGATTTCTTGCATCTGAAGATTTTGGTTATCAATGTATTGATTCATACTTAAATGTATTGGAAGCCAATGGTTGGCAATTCCATTTTGCAATCAAACTCTTGTCTCCCAATAGTAACATCACCAACACCCCTTATGCAGAATTTCCCAGGGCAAGAGGAAATTGTGCACGTGCCATTGTCCTTGAAGCAACTTGTGCAGATATGAGCCTCAGATTTTCTCAAAGAGGCTATTGAGGAAATTATCAAGGAAGTTAAACCAAAGATACTGTCAAGGAAGGTAAACTTAAACCTCACGCCCGCACCCGACAAGATCTCTTGAAGCAAAAGAAGAAGCCTTCTACTGATGCTCAAATTGTCAGTGTTGTTGCTGCATATGGCATTCTGGACAAACAAATGTAGAACAAAGTTAAAAAACACTGGCATGTATTATTAAAAGATGTAGATCTGTGCTTTATCAGCTGAACAACATTTCAGATCACATACACACATGCAAGGAAAAATTGGCGATTTAGTACCCATTAGTCATCTTGATGTCAAGCATCCTGATTGGCTACTCAAGTGGGCGGCTTCCCCTGTGGCTCCTGCAGTGTATGTAAATCTGTCACTAAGGACAGTGGTTTCAAAGTCACGGGGAACAGTTGGGTGCACCACATTACCCACCGCATTGATTGCAACTATGAATATGTTTACGGTTTAGTTTGTCCCTGCGAAAAGGTTTACAAAAAGAAAGCTTAAATTGTGAGTTATGCAACATTTGAGAGCTATACATTGTGTTGATGAGAATTACCCTATTGCCTCCATTTTGACGAATTCTATAACCATGACAAATCCCTCCTTAAACGGATTGTGTTGGCATCAATCGAATCTCACTGTGCAGAACAGAAACAACATTGATTCTCGGATTTAACAGCAACATTCCAAATGGTTTGAATGCCAGTGAAGGCTGTTGTGTTTTTCTGTAACTCTCTCCTCTTTTCTTATCTTTCAGTGTAGACACCAGTTCCTTCTGTTGTTTTGTCATTATTCTTGTCTGTTAGCTGTATCTTTATGTATTTTGTAGGGACGTGTATCAGTTATTCTGACAGTTCATGTTTTGTGCAATATTTGGTATATCAAAACAAAACATATGCTATATAGTTAACTTGGTTTGCATTGTTATTTTGTGAAATACTAGATGTCAGCGGGTGAATTGGACAGCTTTTTAGCTAATCGACTTATGAAAATTCACTTTCGTATTGAAATATTTTGTAGTAGTTTGACCGTTATAGTTGGATTTTTACATTTTTAAAATCAGTCATGAAGGCTCCTTTCTGATGTAGATAGTCTCGAAATTGTGCTGCTGTAAATTGCCCATTGCACTTTAACTGCACTTGTCACTATAGTGTTTGCAATTATGAAGGCAGTTTTTTGATGCAAACATGCTCTTAGGTGTGCTGCTGCCGATTGTGTATTGCACTTTAATTTCACTTGTCACCTAAGTGCTTCATTTTCACGCGTTGTACTTTTGTCACTAACTTCTGTTTTTTGTTGTTGTTGAAACTACATATTTGCACAATATATTCCGGGTAATGTATTTTAATGGGATTGAATAGCCAGTCCTGTTTTGCTGTTTTCTAACTTATTGTGATTATGCTGTGGCCTACCGCGAAACGTCAGTGCCTTTTCTATACTTTTAATCAACCGTAAAAGCTTTTTAAGTGACCACAGTTGCTACGTTATTGTGGCATGGCATTTTTAATGACACAGCCACCAGACGTATGTCCTTGAGTGGGGACACCGCCATGTATAGGCAGAGCCCGCGTGGACATGTTTTCTTATAGTATCCTTGCTGGCATTATGTGCAAAGCAAACATGCGTGTGTTCATATGTGGGAATATTGGCATATTTTGGTGCTGCCAGAACGGGCACAGCCTGCATGAAAATGTGTTTACACGGGCATATAATGGCATTATGAAGAGACATGTGTGGTTTATATCTCATGTGGAAGTTGGAT
Source organism: Ambystoma mexicanum (assembly GCF_040938575.1). NCBI lineage: Eukaryota > Metazoa > Chordata > Amphibia > Caudata > Ambystomatidae > Ambystoma > Ambystoma mexicanum. Next base: position 75,286,608 of record NC_090929.1, on the reverse strand, counting down.
AAGTGTCGCTTTTGCTTCAAGGGTGATTCAAGGGTGATGCTTGATTGGATCCCGGAGCTTTAGATGTTAAAATGAACAAAGTAACTAACTAGACCTGTAGGTTGCCTTTAAAGCCAATCACTGGCATGTGGTACCATTAGGTCCCCACGCAGACAGCCCTTAGCGGTGGAAAACGTTTGCCCCGCCCATTTGCTAACCTGGCCAGATAGCCTCCCCCCCCCCCAAGGCCTCGAAATGTAGGCTTTCTTGGGCCCCAGAGTGGGAGTCACAAGGGTGGGTGGGTAGGCCAGAGCCCGAGGCTCCGAGCACTGGACTCTCTGCCTGCCCCTTTTCTTGGAGGGATTGTTCACGTGTGCCACGCAGGCGCAGGCGCAGCGGCATCCGTGCTATTGCTGATCCGCAACGAAAGCTGCGGAGAGTGCGCGCCTTGCCTCACGCCCGTGCAGTTCCGCACACGCTGCTTGCGCACGAGCCTCACGCCCGTGCAGTTCCGCACGAGCCTCACGCCCGTGCAGTTCCGCACGAGCCTCACGCCCGTGCAGTTCCGCACCCGCTGCTTGCGCACGAGCTTCAAGTCCGTGCTTTTCCACACACACTGCTTGCGCACGAGCCTCACGCCCGTGCAGTTCCGCACCAGCCTCACGCCCGTGCAGTTCCGCACCAGCCTCACGCCGGTGCAGTTCCGCACCAGCCTCACGTCCGTGTAGTTCCGCACACGCTGCTTGCGCACGAGCCTCACGCCCGTGCAGTTCCGCACACGCTGCTTGCGCACGAGCCTCACGCCCGTGCAGTTCCGCACACGCTGCTTGCGCAACAGCACGCACAGTGATATATTTAGCGCACAAGGCGTTCCAATGAGCAGTTCTTGGAATTCCAACTTGAAAATGCGCAGCCAATGCCCCTGAATCGAAAACCTCAGCGACCTCTGCGGGTCAAGACGACACGAACTGCAGGCTCCCTCCCCAATCGGCGTGTGCAGGACCCCCGCTGCCCACACGGTGTCGCTGCTGTATTGGAGGGCCTGGATGCTTCCCTAAGCTCGTATACCCCGCATTAGCCCTAACGCTTTAGTAAAGGGAACTTAAAACCACCAAACACTCCACTAATTGATAGTCAGGTTTTTGCAAACCTATTCCTTCAAAAACCGCAAAGAATATTTTTAGGCTGAATTATTTCAAGAAGTCTATATATATCCAAAGGCATATGATTACACGGCAGTGCAACAATGACGTGTCTTAACAGCTTTAGCTCTTGTGTAAAAGGTCGCTCCAGCCAAATTACTCGTGCCTTTGACTAGCGTGCGTGCATGCATGTGTGTGCCGGGCCTGCGTCTCCCCGAACGTTACAATCCACCAAGGAACAGTGGGAGCTCGGTCAGGGGGATACAAAGCGGGGTGCCTTCAAATGAAGGTGGGTCTGGGCCCTTCCACGCAGCTATAAACTCTACCCGCGTGGCGGAGACCCGAATGCAGCCGCCTGTGGAGACCGTGGGGAGCGTGTTTTACTGGGATGTGTGTGTGTCTCTGTCTGTCTGACTCACTCACTCTTCACCGCACGCACGCACGCACTCCCAAAAGCTCGGGCCATTGAAAACAAGCGTATTGGTGTGACGAGGCAGGCTCGGAGAGGAAAAAAAGGCACAAAGACAGCGACGTAGACCTGCAGTGACGCACACACGCCCGCGGCAGGGTTTTTGCGTTAGTGCATGTGCAGGAAGGTTGTGTGGCTGCGGTGGTGTGCATGGGAGGGGGTGAGGGGCAGGGCAGAGTGTGTAAGAGCATCAGTGAGGCAGGCGAGTGTGGATGCAGAGAGCTGCATCGTGAGGTGTGTGTGTTTAAGGGGGAGGGGGGGCGAGCGCCAGCCCTCCCCTTGCAATATATTGCCATATTATCACTAAATCTCCTGACAGTCGTGACACCGCAGCCCGTCGTCTGTCACTTAAGCTGGGGAACTCTTTAATTTTCTCCTGGAGCTGGCAGCCGGCTGCCTTTAATTTGAGGGCTTTATTGGCGGCGTCGGCCCGCAGTGGCTGCCGCGCGCGCGCGCGCGTCTATTCTGAGCACACAGTTACCGAATGTATACAATAACCAGTGGGGCCGAGGCTCTCTTTACTCGCCGCTCCCGGGGGATTTACGCGCTTAGATGGTCCTGCCGGCCGCCTTGCAATATCGCCGCCCGCCTTCTCATTCACTTTAAATAGTTAAAATGCAAGTAAGGATTTGGGATGCGCGGGGATTTGTAAAGGCAAGCGAGAAAAGAACTCGAAAATGATGCAAAATATGAGAAACTTTCAGTATGGAGGGTCTCAGGTTTTTAATAAGCAATGCTTCCCCCGCCGGGGCTAAAGGTGAGATGGAGACTTTTTTAAACATTAATATATTGAAGCGAAAGGATAGAGACGGGGGGAGGGGGTGGTGGTTTGGGGGTTTGAGGGTTGTGTTGCCCGCTGATGCTGCGCCGAAAGGTAGGTTTGATGCGTTTCCAGCAGCCGTGAGTGTGTGAGAGATGGGGAGTTTGGGGTTCGGAAAGGTGGACGTGGGATTCTGGCCTGGCTGGAGATGTGGGCCTCACATGGGGGCTGGGTAGGACTATGCAGCTGGATAAAAGAGAAGGCAGAGAGCAGGGAAGAATAGAGCCATTCCATGCTGGAAGAGGGCTACGCGTGGGAGCCCCCAGGGGTCTGGTCAAGGCATGGACAGCTTCATCCTGGAAGAAGGTTACACGTGGGGGGCCCCCAGGGGTCAGGTCACGGCATGGGCCCCTTCATGCTGCAAGGAGGTTGCACATGTCATAAGGCACGGGCCCCTTCATGCTGCAAGGAGGTTACAAGTGGTGGACCCAGGGGCCAGTAAAAGGCATGGGCCCCTTCATGCTGCAAGGAGGTTGCACATGTCATACCCCGGGGTCAGTTCAAGGCATGGGCCCCTTCATGCTGCAAGGAGGTTGTACATCATACCCCAGGGGTCAGTTCAAGGCACGGGCCCCTTAATACCCCAGGGGTCAGTTCAACTGCACTAGCAATGATTATTGAGTAACTAGCAGGTTGAACAGTTAATTCCGAAGTCGGATGCAATGAACCGCTATTTCACACGTGATAGAATTGAGCCAAACGAAAAATTTGCGGCAATTTGCAGCAAACTTTTCAGCGCGCGATCACGGAATAAATATAAGGCGTTGGGATGCGGTTCTGGGTTCGCTGGAAAGCTGAGGATGTTAGCTTCAATTTGACGCTTACATCTTGTTTAAGGTGATGAAGTTATGAAGGTTTTTGTGGAGGTGGTTTTTTTCCAGAAAGAGTTCAAATTTTTCAAAAGAAAGATGCGCTTTTTAAAATGACAAACAAGATTTCCGGACACTAGGGGTAAACTATGAAGCCACATACTACACGACAGTGCAGCCACCAGCCCAGAATATTACTGGTTGATTTGGCCTGCCGAGACGCTCGCCTTTCTTCAGAAATATATTAGCGCAAAGATGATTTTAACATTACTATTACCAAAGGACTATAGGGTAAGAGAAAGAGTTCAGGCAAGACAAAAAGATTCTAACAATGCAGTTCTGGATATAAGAGAATGGGTTTGGATAGGATTACCAACCTGGACCCGAACATCCCCACCAACCATAGGCCTATCACCACTGTCCCCATCCTCCTAAAAATCCTGGACCGGGTGGTATTTCTGCAAATTCAGAAACATTTAGACGAGAACAACCGCCTCAGTCTTAGACAATCCGGATTTAGACCTAGACATGGAACCGTGACAGCCCTCCTAGACCTAAAGATTCAAATGGACGAGGCAAAGGATAAAGGTAAACTAGCAGTCCTTCTATTACTAGACCTATCTGCAGCCTTCGACCTCGTTGACCACCAAATCCTTGCCAAACACCTATCCACAGCAGCAGCATTCTCCTCTAATGCTTCTGATTGGATCAAATCCTTCCTAGCAGACAGCACTACCAGAGTCTTTTCACCCTCAGCCTCCGCAGACCCAACTCCATTACTGCGCGGCATCCCGCAAGGTTCTTGCCTGTCACCCACTTTATACAATCTTTACAAAGCTCCTCTTCGACTGCCTAGACAACTTCGGTGTCGTCTACACTAATTATGCCGACGACACCCAAGTCCTCATCCACCTTACTGGCTGCTATGACTATGACTCCAAACTACTCAATATCTATCTTGAAATTCAAGCATGGATGGCCGACAACAGCCTTTGTCTAAATGACGACAAGACAGAGTTGATGATCGTAGGCTCTTAGGCACGCCTGAGCAAACTCTATTGCAGATACTCCTCTTTCGTCATTGATGGCAACACAATCAGCGTCTCCAAAGAGATAAAAACCCTGGGGGTTTATCTTGATTCAACCCTCTCCCTCAGAAAACAGGTCAACAGCGTTGCATCCTATACAACCTACACAAACAAACTAATCTATAGTTGTAAATCTTTCCTATCCACAAGTAGTTGCTTATCGCTAGCTAGAGCACACGCTCTCTCCAAAATTGATTATTGTAACACACTATTCCTCGGCACCTCGGAACACAACCTCAACAAACTCCAGGTGCTTCAGAATAACTCCCTAAGAGCAGCACTCAGCCTCCCGAGATCCTGCCACATCTCCACACACAGACAAAATGCCAACTGGCTGCCCATCCGTGACAGAATTACCCTTCGTACTCTAGCCATCACGCACAAATGCCTCACCAATTCTGCCCCGAAATACCTGGCAGATAAACTCTGCCTCCAGCAACCCACCCGTATCACCTGATCTTCGAACTCCTCAAACCTAGTGGTCCCAAGATACAACCTAAAATCAGCAGGCGGCACCAGCTTCCCAGTTGAAGCAGCCAAACGCTGGAACGCCATCCCGACCACCCTCAAACAGGAACCCTCTTTCTTACCTTCAAAGCTGGCATAAAAACATGGCTAAGCAACAACCCCTCTCAGTAAGAGACTAGCCGCCTCCCTTGACAGATCCCACTGTAACCAGCGTCCACCATTGTATAATCTCCCGTGTATTTTCGTATTCCGACCCAGCTGTAACCAGGGTCACTTTCTCTGTTATTTATCTGTATAACCTGTATACTTGCTGTAAATCTGTAATCTATATTCTCAAGTGCCCTTTTGCCCCAGGGTTCGGCGCGCAATATAAGTAATAAACAAATACAAAATACTTATGGATAATATATTTGCTGGCGACAATCCTATGCTATGGATTCTCACTACCACTGTTTGGAATGGACCCGTCAGGGATCTGGTCAAGGAGACTTTCTGGACAGGAATTCAGCTAGCACACCAGACTGGACTCTAGGCGCTCTGGTTGTGCACTGAGCATGGCACTCTGGACACTGCATGGCGGAATTGGACTGCATCTGACGGGTTGGTTCTGGTTCGCAGCTATCTGGTCACAGCTCTGCTCTACTGGGTTGGATCTCTAGATTCTGGCAAGAATTCTTAGCAAGAAAGCAGCAACAGCACAGCCAGACTGTTATTTTGGTTCCCCTGAGATCTGGGTTCAAATTTGGTTTCAGGATTTTTAAAGCCCAAGCGGAGAATGGTTCCGCTTTGGAAGTGGGCCGTTCTGCTTTCAAAGTTCTGGAGTCTGGAATATGGATTTCTCTTGCAAAGTGCTTCGCCAGCAATCGGATGGTGGTGAATGTGTGTGTGTCCTCCTAGGTCCTAAACTCTTTATTTATGTATTTCCTAGAGGGGTGGGTATGCTGAATTCTACTAGGCACACCCTAGGTATTCTATTGGTTAGGGTATTTCCTTTCCCCTAATTTGAGAAGGAAACAGTGTGTCATGATGACGCTGTATTTTATGATCCAGGGAGAACCTCCCCCTGGTTTCTGCACAGAAAATCTATTTTTCATACAAGACATATTCACAATTTTACAAACTTGCTAGCAATAGCATATTTATATCCCATATTTGGTGGAGCAAGTATTCATCCGAGCCCCGTCTCGGTGAGAGCTTGGGTCTAGATTTGGTAATTATTTGCACTTTTGGTCTGGTACCCAATGTCAGATTTGTCCACATTTTCACACATTTGTGCGCATGATATCTGGGCATAATCATATGAAGTTTCATGTTTCTGGCATCACCACAATTGCTACAAAAACACAAATTCTGTAGTCCTGTCCCTGAACATAGCACAGAATTCTGAGTAGTTTTAAAACATGACCATTTTTATATTAACAATACTGTCATTTTACAATTTTGCACAGTTCTCCGTCAGTCCTTTTCAAAAATATACTTTCGAGGGGATTGGGTCCTCTGACGTATTCCATAACTGACAGGTAATGTCCACAGCTGTGCTGCCGACATTACCTATCATAGATATGGAATACGTCGTCGGACCATCCCATCGAAAGAAGGTTACCAGGTAAGAAAGTAACTTGTTCTTGTGCTTTAAGAATATAACTGTCTATTCCCACCTCCAAATGTTCTGGTGGGTCAGAGCAATCCCCGCCTCTTTCCTTTAGCAGGGGCTTCTGTTGACACATGCATCTGCATATCTTTTTCAATCAGGAAACCCTTTGTCTCTCGCAGGTGAAACAGGCCAAAATCTCCTCCCCTCTCCATTAACACCTGAATGGGAGTTCCTGGGGCAGAGAGCAGAAGGAAAGTGCATTTTGTTTGGGGCACACTGTGGAATTTGCTTTGAAGTTCTTTGGCTTGTATCAGTTTACTTTAAAACTCAATTTGTTTAAATTTGTCTTCGATAAAATAAACTTACATTTTCAAAACGGGCAAACAGATATCTAATTCCAGTCTTTTTAAACATAGAGATTAAATACTTGCAACCTATATTGCTTTTGATACCAAGTCCCTTAATTCCAACCATTTGATTTTCTGCACAAGTTTAAGCTTCCAATGCACTTTACTGACAGCTGTCATGCAGGCGGCCGGCGGTACTGCGCCCATATTCTGACAGATTTTTACAGACTAGCACACTTTTTAATGTGGATATTCTTGTGATGGAATCTGCTTTTTCTGACATTGAGTGCTTATGTGGATTCTTTAAATAAGGTGACGGGTAACACCCAGCAAGGATGTTGGATATTTTCTGATGCTTGGAATCATTATTTTGTAATTTCAGCAACCAAGGAAAAACGGATTTCAGAGCACTTCTGGGTTTCCTTGCAGTAAAGCACTGCCTTTCATGTAGTTTCCATTTTCCCTCTGTGGGCAGCCCAATGACCGGTTTCAACAGTGTGGTCTCCTGTTCCACCACTTGCACAGGCAAAGTATATTGGCAGTCAACTTTTCCGGTTTCACTGCACAATTTTCAGAGGTTTAGCGCGCATAGGGCTTTTTGCGGCCATTTTGCTGGTTCTGGTGTCACCAGCACACAGTGATGTCGCAGGGCAGAGCCTAGTGGGTCAATACATCCCACAGTACCAGGTGCAAAACAAGTTGGCATGAAGCATTGACTGGAGGCCTTTTTATGGTCTGGACTTATTCCGTTCTGTAGTGTTTTTAAATATTTGATGGAGAACGATGTGCCTTTCTCCTAAATAGTTAGATCTCCGGTAAATGCCCAAAGGGATATATTTAGAAATGAAACGGCTGCCATCTTTGTTTTTGTTCGATGCAAGAGGTAGCCATGGCAATAGATGAGGGTATTGGAATTTGCAGGTCAACAAACAAGCAAATGCCATTAGTCTAGAGGTGGGGAAGGAGGTAAGAGGACACCAACTGAAATTTGGGAGTTGGAGGGGGTGTAGGGACTGAGGTTACAACTTTTCTGTAGCCTCAGCTATGGACAGAATAGCCGCAAATAGCGGACATTTGAAAACAAACTGCATCACGGAAACAGTGTTTTTGTTGGGAGATGAGGCCACCAGAGGAGTTGGGGGGGGGGGGGGGGTGGCGGGGGGGGAGCAAGCACAGAAGAGGGGTACACTTGGTGAGGGCAGGTAAGTATTTCTGTTTTCCAGACATTTTTTCTGATATTCGCTTCTATAATATTGTAGAGGAGGTCCCAAGCAAGACCCGCACTCAAAGTGGGCATTTTGAAGTACCAGGAACGCTCACGCCGAGATACGTGACAGTGAGCAAATAAACCAGCCGCAGTAGGGCTCAGTCAGGTACCGATCAGACAAAGAGCACCCATTGAATTACCAACACCAAAGAAACCTTGGACAGTAAGGTACCCATTGAGAAAACCGTATTGATAAGTGAGACAGAATGACGATTGTCAAAACGTAATGCCTGAAGAAGCCACGAAAGTCCTAAAAGAGGATGAATGGTGATGTCGCAAGAACTCTGACTGATTCACAGATAAAGAAAACGACGACCTGTGAATAATAAAAAAAGACGAAATACCATGGATAAGTGACATCCTGAGTTGAAGTTAAAAGGACGATGTCCAGTATACGAAGCTTATGCCATAAGAGCGATGAAAATATGCAGCTTGGAAACGCAAGAAAGCTGAGGAAATCGTGCAGCTTGCTATGCTTAGGAAATTCGATGCGGCAAGCGCCACATATACAGACCTACCTCAAAAGGAGCACTTTATATAACATACATGTCCACTTTGAAAAAAGGCAGAATCAACTGCAAGTTACCAGAGGCCCCAGGAGCGAAGGCCCTCAAACACGGGAATCTAAAGCCAAGCACAGAAACGAAACTCTGAGGCATGACATGCGTGCAAAGAAACCAAGGTCATCTTAAACTGACACAGCCTAATACAATTTATGACACCAAGAGCGGAGTATCCTGTTCAAAGGAGTCGAGATTAGCAGCAGAAGGAATTTGTTGAACAGAAAGCTAAAAACTACACCAATTACATGGAGACGGAGACGGTGTCACGGTGCCGAAGACACGTGACCTGCCAAGCAAGAAGAGTTGGGGCCATCACACCTATGCGCAGCCTTGAGCCTTGCACAGATATCCGAGACTTAAAATTAGAAACTAATTGACACATGGCCAATGGGTCAGTGATGGATGGTGGTAATGGTTGGTGGGAGGCTACGGGAACTGACGGGCACCCTGCACCTGACCGACCATTCTGCATGCTGCTAGGCAAAGTGGAAAAGTACAGGGTGACGTGGTATCAACCCAATCATAATGCACCAAGTAATCTATGATCCTATAGCCTGTAGAACCAATGAGACGACGTACTCTGTGACGTTCACAGTAGTCATTCTGAAGGAAGGGCTTAGATGCCCAACAACGCTAGTTACTCAATCCCCTTTCCTCGTTACCATATACAGATATAGTACCTATAGTAAAGTTACCTTCCTATAACCAATAGAATTGCATGCAACATTTTTAGCGTTTCACGTCAGTGATGATGAGTTTTTAGTATAAAGGATGCCATTTTTGTGAAGTTTGTTGGAGTTGAAGCGAAAAGGAAGATTGTGCCACTGCTGATATAACTCCCCGTATTTTTGTACTTGTTATTAAACGGACTCCCTTTTTATCAAACCATTGAGTTGTCGTCATTGATTTGATGCTTGAGTATGAATCTGCATCCCCATCCATCTCACGGGTGCTGCTATTCCATTTTAAAGTGCTGTTTGGGAAAACCCCAGTCCTATGGGCCGGCTGGGGTCCCTCCTGCACACTATGACTACAGATAGCTGAGGGTATCTGTAGGTCTGTACCCGCAGCTTTAGAAAAAAAGTTTACCAAATTGATATTTTTACAGCAACGTTGGGGTGAATAATCACTGCCCATGACCAGTGAACCGATAGGCATCCAGGTCTCCCATTCATGCACTAACCAGGACTGACCCTGCTTGGGTTCAAGGCCATGTTGCCTAATAAATGTGCCCAAGTTACAAGACCACTTGGAGTAACATGGCCTGAGGGCCGGCCATGTCCTCGCTGTGAAGCTAAGCAGGGTCTGTTCTGGTTACTGCATGGATGGGAGACAGTCCACAGTCCTAGAGGCCGTGTGTCTTTTTAGTTTTAAACATCTCATAACACACTAGGAAAACACAAAGCATCCACATTATTTTTGTTTAAAAACGTTCTACTGTCACTCCTTGAAAGTATTTCACTCAGAGACCATTTGTGTGCCTTTTGCTGAATTGCATTCTGGTATTTGTAGTCTTGCAGTCAGGATGGGTGGAATAATGCCACAATTGTACACCGTTTGCCTAACATGCTTCTATAGGGATTTATATATTTGAGTGACACTGTAGTATGTGTACTTTTCAGGTTCTCTTTATTAGAGTAATGTTGAAAGTCGGCCATGGGGGTGAGGAGGGGAAATGATGAGAAGGCAAGTAAGTCATTAGTATTTGCCCACACTTTGGCTAGAGAGTTTGCCATCCTGGGCACTGGGGCAGTTATTTGCCCCTGATTGCAGCTGCTTTTCAGGCAGAAGTAAAGGACACATGTGGGTGGACAGTGTTTTTTTAGAGGGCAGACGCAACACCTTGGTTTTTTTTTTTAGGTTGGCACGCTGGCCTAAGAATTTGGCCATCAGGATTTTACTCCAGTTCCCAGTGCAGATGCCAACCCACAGGACCACAAGCACTTGTTTTGTTTTGGAATTTTGTTTTCCAGGGACTATTCCACGACATTTCCTCTCAGGTCATTTTTCTGGTGTTCATTACTTTTTCTAAAAGTACAAAGCTATTTTGTCGTGCACACTTTCTTCTAAGTGGACGGTCAATTGAACTGCATTTGTATATTTCACTTTAAGATATGTGTTCACTTGCTGTGCGTATATTCATGGGTGCCAGATTTTAATTTTCGCTATAGGGCAAAAGTACATGCGCATAAGTTATTCTTGCAGTGTTTTTTTTCCCCCCCTTTTCCGTGCTGCTTAAATGCAGTTAGCTGGGGTCGTGTGATGTATCACAAAAGTCACCAAGAGACCGGCCATAAAACAAGGGTCTTGGCAAATAATGTAATCTCACTGCGCATTGCCTAAAAACACTGCGATTTCTCAAAGCCTGCAATCTTTTATACAGAATACCAATGTTAAAACGGGTCACATCAGTTTGTGATTGATGAACGTCTCTACGCGTACAGCGGGCACGGCTATAGGCCATGGCTACTGGCCGTGTGTAGGAAATATCTATGGAGTAATAAAACCCTTGAAAATCAAGGAATAAACTTTAGTTGCACGGACGTTAAGGTGAGAACTTAATGCAACACAACCCCTGAAATTCAGCTAAAGCCACCTTAACTACACGCCCCATGTTGCGCATCCTATGACATCACTGGTGACATTGCTAATATATGTGACATCAATGATTAACTAATTTTATTTTGATTTTAATTGTTATTTGATTGATTATTTAACTAATGGCATCAGACATAAGATCACTCTAGGCATTCGCCGATATTTAAACCACCCTTACGTTTCTCCTTACATGATATTAGCATTTTAGAATAGTTAATAAGAGTAAATTGTTTAAAACAGTAAACGGCTACACATGCATCATATTCTGAAGCTTCCCTTCGTAGTACTTTGGTAAAAGATGATATCTGAACTATAAATAGTGCACTGCTTAGAATGTGCCAAATATATATGACATGTTCCCTATAATGTATGCATGTACAATGACACATGTTGAACCCTAATTATTTACTACATTTTAAAATAAACATATGTACATTTTATTGTAAGAAAAATGTGTACACGTATCCTTTTCTAAATGACATGAGAAGTGCTTTAAAACGAGGAGCAACTATGTATTGGGATATATTTTAAGGTTTCCATACATGGATATTGAAAAAAAGGGGTTACTCTAAATGTGTGTGTGTGTGTGTATATATAATATATATATTTCTGAGGCTTGTGGAATCTGCTTAGATCACATGCTGTGCATAGGCCGACATCTAGTGGAAGCTGCGGAGTATTAGTTTGTTTTTCGAAACTCAAAAATGGGCGTCGACATAGGGCGTGCCAGTAATACTATCCCTAGTGTGACGTCCACTGTACCCATTATCCCTCACGCGTGTAGGACCCTCAGATTGTTTTTTTCCGCCATACTTGTCGGAAGCATTGCACGGAGCTCCCTGGCTTTCAGCCATTTTGCTAAAAATTATATATATTTCCCCGTTCTTTCACCTCCACGTCGAGATCCGAATATCGACGCCGGTCCGAAGAACGAACAAACCGTCGAGGGCTGCATGACGGACTTTGGGCCTCGGCCCAGGCCTCGGAAGGCCTCTGGCCTCGGCCCCGCAAGTAGGGAGAGTGGGTGTTGGAAACATACTCACACTCGTTATTTCTTACATACATTAGCCCACTGCCTTTAGGTGACATATGGCGAGTACTCCATTTAAATTTTGCCCCAAGTGCAACCGCAAGTACCCCTGGGTTGACAAACATGCCACCTGTAATCTCTGTTTGCCTAGGGACCACCCCGAGGCTAACTGCAGAGCGTGTAGCCTTTTTAAGGCTAAGACACTAAAGGACCGCTCCACTAAACGTTGGGCCCACCACGCCAGGCAGCTTGAGACTATGGAAGCGGTGGGTGCCTTCAGTGACGGCAGCGACGCCGTCCTTTCGGACGGCGAGGGCACAGGGGTGTCGAAAGACACCCAAGCGCTAGTCCCCGACCCCGGAAGATTGTCCGGCAGGGCAGTTATGGGGACCAATCCCTGCGACACGAGCGCTACCACTACTACTACACATAAACACACTAATCCCAACCGGGACTCGACACGCGTGTCGAGTTCTCGGAAAAAGGAGGCATGTAGAGAGCAGTCCACGGAATCGATTTCCTCTGGGCGTTCCAGGTCGAGATCGCCTCACGACACAAAGCAACCGTCCACAGTTGCAAAAAGTGCCTCGCTCCCCAAAGTCAGAGGTACGATCGTCAGATGACGAGTCCGACCTCCACCCCCAAGCTGCACGCTTAGAATCGGCCCCGGCAGCCCGTTCAGCCCAGGCGTCAAAGTGCAGAGAAGGTGAAAACATCAGGAAAACACTCTTCTACTCAAAGGGAAGGGGACAAACAGCAGAAAAGGTCATCACACTCTACTTCTGCACCCCAGACACACAAGGACATTCACAGTCCTTCAAATAAAGATACATCCAAGACCCCTGTCACTAAACTTAAAGTTGTCCCTCCCACTCCTCTAGAGGTTATGGGAATAGGAGAGGAGCCTCAGCAGGAGGTTGTCATCCACAGCTCCAGGGAATGGAGCTCTCAGGACATAGACAGGGTCATGAGGAGAATGTCTTCCTTTGCTGATTTCTATGAGAAAAACACAGAACATTTTCTCAGTTATCAGAGTACCCCTGACAGCGCTACTCCTTCAGGCTCCAAGGACCCTCAGACTCCTAATAAGAGACCTCTGTTTCAGACTCCAACTCGGGGCCTGATTTCAGACCCTTACTACATCCAACTTTACCAACAGTATGATGAGGATCCAGACATGGAAACGTTGGACGACCAAACAGGAGTCGATTATTATGGAGATGACGAGGGTCAAGGTGAGGAGGAGGAAGACGAGGCAGAAGTCTACAATATAGACTCTCCTGTTCGCAAAGAACCACAGGTTACTGACTCCCCAGTAGATAACCAGCCCCTTCTAAATGAGGTCTTGGCTAGAGCTGCAGAGCACTTCCACATAGACACTCAAGGGGCACAAGAAGAGAGGGACTTTGCAGAGGAGATCATGGGGGACAAGAACCCCTTTGCCCAAGCAATTCCAATTCTGAAGTCCATACAACGCAGAATTGACCCTTCACTCCTCACCACTAATCTCACCAGGGCTGTTAACCCCAGAATTGAGAAAATGTTCAGAGCTTCCCAATCAGACCCACTTTACATAAGGGGTCAAGCCTGACTCGCTAGTAGTCACTAACACCAGGAAAAGGGCGGGGACACCTCTATCGGCATCTGAAGCTCAACCAGACAAGGAGAGCAAAATAATTTATGGGTTAGGAAGGAAGGTGGCCTCAACTTCTGCTTTCCAAGCAAGAATCGCCAACACCACCACTCTGCTGGCAAGTTATAATTGCCACCAGTAGGAGCAGGTAGCTGCTCTCATTGACTCCGCACCGGAACCACTAAAGGGCCAGTTGGCCCAGGTCGCATCGGAGGGTAGATCCCTGTCCGGATGCATTCTAAAGACTACCTTTGACGCCGCAGATAATGCAGACCGGCTCATAGCAGAGAGCACCGTCATTAAGAGGCATGCTTGGCTTAGACAATCTGGGTTCAAGCCCGAGACCCAAGCTACCCTTATCGACATGCCGGTGGAACCGAATGTCTTATTTGGCAAAGCAGTTGAGGAGGCACTCAAAACTGCCAAAGACGAGTACAATACCCTTAAATCCCTGGGACAATTGACTAACAAGCCCACGAACCAAAGAGGGAATAGTAATTTTCGTCGCTCACATGGCCAGAATTCCCAGAGGGGCTCCAATTACGCACAGGGGCAGGGTACATCATGGGGTGGCAACCAACAGACTACCCAGAGTTACGGCAGAGGTAATAAAAGGGCCCGTGGTAGAGCTAGAGGCAGCCTAGCCAGAGGTGGGACGCCTGCCGGAAAACAGTGACGCTCCGCTCAGGGTCCCTTCCCACGCATCCCCAGTAGGGGGGCGCATTTCCATCTTCACCCAAGCATGGGGAGGGGATCACATCGGACAGATGGGTGCTGTCCACAGTGTCTGCAGGATACTGCATTGAACTTCTGGAGCACCCCCGCAACCACCCTCCACGTCAAAAGATTCACTCCCTGGACCATCAGAAGATCCTCCTCGAGGAAATCGTCAATCTTCTCGCAAAGGACGCGATAGAACTCATCCCAGCCAACCAGGTAAACAAGGGTATTTATTCAACTTACTTCCTTGTGCCAAAAAAGATTTGACAATGCGCCCAGTATTAGATTTACACCCTGCAAACAAGTATGTCAAGCCCCAAAGATTTTGCATGACTACTCTCCAAGAGGTAATCCCCCTCCTAAAAGAGGGGATTACCTGGTAACAATGGACATGAAGGATGCCTATTTTCATATTTCCATGTTCCCAGCGCACAGAAGATTCTTGTGCTTCAAGGTGGACAGTCAGCACTACCAGTTCAAGGTGCTGCCCTTTGGTATAGCCTCGGCTTCAAGGGTATTCACCAAGGTACTGGCGGTGGCGGCAGCACACCTATGCAAGGAGGCAATCCCAGTGTACCCTTACCTGAACGACTGGCTCATCACGGGAGAAACCCCAGTAATTTGCAGATCCAACATCCAAAGAACTATCGAACTCCTCTTCGAATTGGGTTTCTCGATCAACGAGAAAAAATCAAGCCTGGTGCCAAGCACCTCCAAACAGTTCCTAGGAGCTGTCCTAAACACTCAAGAGGGGCTGGCCTTTCCATCAGAGGAAAGAATTCGGAATATACTGCTGCAAATTCCTCAATATCAACCTGGTCGTCAGATAAGGGTGCGCAAAGCAATGCGTTTGCTAGGCATGATGGCGTCATGTATTTACCTGGCAACCCATGCAGGAATGTTTGGCGAAACAATGGTCTCAGGCAAGTGGTCAGTGGACGATCTAGTGGTCGTTTCGCCAACGCTTGTACAAAGTCTTCATTGGTGGACGAGAGAGAACCTGTCAAAGGGGAAACCCTTTTTCGATCCAGAGATACAATCTGTAGCCACTACAGACGCATCCCTTTCGGGGTGGGGAGCACACCTCCTTCACCACACAGCTCAGGGTCTCTGGTCTCACACAGTGGCCAAGAATCACATCAATCTGCTAGAGCTTCTGGCAGTCTTCAGAGCGCTTCAAGCGTTCGAACCCCACCTGATAAACCTGTCAGTGCAGATCTTAACAGACAGCACAACAGCAATGTTTTACATAAACAAACGGGGAGGGATTAGTTCGCCAAATCTGTCCAGACTTGCCCAGAAAATTTGGATATGGGCACTCAGAGGGAACATTTACCTGTCATCTCAACATGTTCCAGGGGATCTTAATTCACTGGCGGACGCTTTGAGCAGGGATCCCCTTCCAGAAGAACACGAATGGTGTCTGCACAGAAAAGTCGTAGAAGACCTCTTCTCACAGTGGGGTTTCCCCACTATAGACCTATTCACCACAAGTGAAAACAGACAATGCCCAGACTTCGCATCCAGGTTCCCCCAGCCAGGCTCCAAAGGGAATGCCCTGTGGACGAACTGGTCAGGGATGTTTGCCTACGCTTTTCCACCCACTCCTCTGATGAGGAAGTTGGTCAACTAGATGCACAGGGAATCGACAACGTTCATCCTAGTTGCTCCCATGTGTTCCAGACAACCATGGTTCCGGCACTTGCGCAGACTGGCAGTGTGCGAACCAATCCAGCTCCCGTGCTGGCACAACCTACTATCCCAGCACCAAGGACAAACGGTGCACCCTCAATGAACTTGGCTGCATGGCTCCTGAAGTCATAGAGTTTGGTCATCTCAATATATCCTAAAGGAATCCAGGAAACCAAACACAAGACACTGTTACTTTGATAAATGGAAAAGATTTGTTATCTGGTGCCAGAATAAACAAATCAACCCGGTTGATTGTACTCCTTCCAATATTGTCACCTACATGCTCCACCTGCTGGACGCAGGTTTGGTATTTAATTCACTCAAGGTACACCTGGCGGCGCTGTCGGCCTACACCACCTCCCATAACAAGGTGTCGTGGTGGAAAGTACCAGTGGTTAAAGCCTTCATGGAAGGGGTAAAGAGACTCCACCCTCCAATTTCAAACCCACCACCAGGATGGGACCTTAGTGTGGTGCTTGCTAAACTCATGGGGCCACCCTTTGAACCCATCCATAAGGCTAGTCTCAAACACCTGACCTTTAAAACTGCCTTCTTAGTAGCCATTACATCCAAAAGAAGGGTCCGTGAAATTCAGGCTCTCAGTGCAGGATCCTTTCTTTACTGTTCATAAGGATAAACTGGTTCTACGAACACACCCTAGGTTCTCACCTAAATTTAATTCAAAATTCCACGTTAACCAGTCCATTGAGCTACCGGCCTTCTTCCAAGAACCCAAAAGCTCTGCTGAGGTGAAACTACACACGCTAGGTGTGCGAAGAGCCGTCCTCTACTATGTAGACAAGACCAGACCGCTGAGAAAAACAGACCAACTGTTCATCTCCGTAGCTACAGGCAGAGAGGGAGATCGCGTCTCTAAAGGTGCCATCTCAAAATGGATAGTAAACTGTACCCAGCTGTGCTACTCCATTTCTGAGAAAACTCTGCCTTTTTACGCCAAGAACCCACTCTACTAGAGGCACTGGGGCCACTCTGGCTTTTATTGCAAAAGTACCTCTTGACACCGTTTGCAAAGCAGCTACATGGAGCTCTATTCACACTTTTACTCAGCACTACTGCATTGACACTCATTCCAAGACAGATACTCAAGTGGTACAAGCGGTTCTAAGGCATCTGTTCGCTCATGACCCTTCTCACATTCCACCTCCTTCTTCTAACACTGCTCGCTAATCTATGCACAGCATGTGATCTAAGCAGATTCCACAAGCCTCAGAAGGGATACATTGCTCACCGTAATAGTATTTCTGATACTTGCCTCTTCTTAGATTCACATGCGCCTGCCCTTCCTCCCCTCTGAAAGAAGGCGCATGTATGCTTGTAGTAGTCTATCTGCTTGGATAATCTGTACTCGCGCTACTGCTCATGCTACCTCATGTCAGAAAAAATACATTCTCCAGCATGGGGTCTGGCATGGATTCACATGCTCATGAATATTCCCCGTCGTCAGGCTGGGAATCCTCGGTAAAGAAAAAACCAGTATCAGTTTCGTTTCTGATCTGTCTTTCGTAGTAATAACCAATCACTGGTCTCTGCGTCATACTGACCACAGCCAATGACTGCCCTCTACCTAAGCACCGCCTCTGGCAGCCATCTTCAGATTTTTACCGCACGTTCATGTGTTGGGATCCTCGTGCTATTGCTCTCGAGCGTTAGTGCTATTTTTCGCGCTTTTTTCACAAAAACTTCGATTCTTTCGGTCAAAAGAGCCTCAAGCTCCACCGATCCTACATCCGATCAACGGGGACCCGTGTCGGATTCGTCTGCGCCCCTCAAGGGTGAAGATTTCGTCGAGCTACACTTCGGAGGACTCCAGAAGCTTCTCAGGCCCGGTCTCGGAGATGGCCCAGGAGAAGGGAAGCTCGACGCCCGGAAAGCTGTTCAGGGTCTGCCCTGGATGCCAGCTGCAGAACGTCTTTAAGGAGGACGAACACTCTTTCTGCCTTTACTGCCTTCATGAGGACAAGACGCACGTGGAGAAGGACTGTGCGTTTTGCGGCAACATGTCGGAACGGACCATGAAGGACCGCCATCAACGTCTCGCCAACTGGCTGGAGGGTAAGAGCCCGTCTGGCGAGAAGAAGAAATCCGAGCGGTCTTCTAAGACCTTTGAGGGCGCCCCGGCGACGGGGGCCCAACATAAGGCCAAGCACCGCGAGTCCGCTGGCACCGGGAGCGCCGAACGGTCGGGCTCTACGGGCGCCAGGCAGGGCGCACCCTCCCCGGCACCATCAACCACGAGCCAACGCTCTGGGTCGGGTAAGAGGAAGGCCGAGCACCCGGCGAAGCTCCTGGAGAGGCCCCGGTCGAGCTCTAAGGCAGAGGAGGAGCGTGGCAGTGCCCCCTCCCTCAAGGATAAGGCGGTGAGCGCACCTAAGGTGGTGAAGGCCTTGATCCATCCGACCAAGCCCTCTATCGAAACGGTCACGGCGGCCCTGGCTCAGCCTGTGCAGGCTGCACCAGTGGTGGCGACCTCAGGGCCCAGAATCTCCCTGCCTCCTCGGAGGGAGTCTTCTTTTGTGCCCATCGATAGGACCCCCGTGAAACCCTCCGTGGGGAAGAACGGGGGGCAGGGCGTCGTCGTAGATTCGGCCTCAACCTCAGAAGAGGAGCTGATCGAGGTCTTAAGCCACGGCCTAGGCGTGGAAGAAGGCCAGCCCGTCGGAATGGACCCCGACGCAGGTGACGACGACATCGTCGAGGATACTGACGGGGCCCCTGCTCGCCCGTCGGATTCCCCTCTGCCAGCGCCGCAAGACAACTCGGCGGCCATTTTGTTGGCCATACAGTCCTTATGCTCCGAGATAAGGACGAGGCTACCGTTACCGACGGAGGAACCTCTCCCGTCAGGGGATCCAGAACCGGGACCTTCTGGTGTTCCCCCTACCAAGAAAAGAAGGATCCATCCACCACCTCCTTTTCAACCGTCGCGCCCCGTCCAGCCCTCCTCCCCGTCCACCCGAGGGGATGATACGGGGACTGACACGGCAGCGACGGGTACGGACGACGAGGCATACGACGAGGATATTCCGTCGTCGCCTCCCACCAGGGCTTCTCCGCCCGACGAGATCGGATCTTTCCACTCCATGATCTCCAGGGCTTCCGAGCTTTTCCAACTCTGCCCTGAGGAGAAGAAAAAGGAAGGCTTCCTTTATCAGCGGCGCGAGGCCAAGAGGAAGAAGGTCCTCGCAGTGCCTCTGTTGGACGACATTTGGGATGAGGGCCTTTCCCTCCTCAAGAACCCTTCCACGACGCCAGCTAGAAGAGACCGGTACGAGAAAAAGTACCGGGTCCCGGACACGGCCCCCCTATGCCTCCGGGCGCAGCCTACCCCGGATTCCGTCGTCTCCGCGGCAGCCAGGAAGAAAGCGGGGGGGGGTGCGGCCTCCACATCGACTTCCCCGCCGGACGGCGAGGGAAAGAAATTGGATGCTATGGGACGTAGAGTCATCTCGTCGGCAGCGACGACGATTAAAGCGGCCAACGCCTTGGCTATCGTGGCTCGCTACGACAGGGAGCTGTGGTACAAGATAGCTCCCCTGCTGGATTTTCTGCCGGACGACAAGAGGGCGGAGGCCCTGGAGATCCTGCAGGAAGGTGAGGTGGCCTCGGACCACGCCATCACCGTGGCGACGGACATCGCCGACACTGGGTTCCGCCAGCTGGGCAACGGCGTTTGCCTTCGACGTCGTGGATGGCTCAAAGCTACGGACTTCCGGCAGGACGTCCAGACCAGAGTCCTGGACATGCCCTTCGACGGGAACAACCTGTTTGGGAAGACAGTGGACGATTCCCTTCAGGCCATCAAGGCGGATACTGAGATGGCCCGGGCCCTTGGAGTTCTGCAGCAACGACGGACGCCCTTTCGGAGCGGCGGAGGCAAGGGCGCCTCCAAAGGTTCCGGCGGCGGTTTCGCTTCCTACCGTCAAGCGGCCCGCTCGTCGTCGCAAGAGGCCTACAGAGGACGAGGCAAGTCTAGCGGACCCCGCCGTCGTCGCCAAGGAGGTCAAGGCGGCAAGGCCGCGTCCAAGCAGGATTGAACCGGCCGTGGGGTCGGGCCCCCACCAAAGCACTCCGGTGGGAGGCCGGCTGGCGGGCTTCGTCAGCGTGTGGGAGTCCATCTCCACCGACCGTTGGGTGCTGGACGCCCTGGCCCGGGGCCACGCGCTCGAGTTTCAAAGAAGGTGCCCGCGCGTCCCCCCCGTGGCCAGGAAAGAACTTCACGTCCCTCAACTTCTCCTGGAGGTAAAGGCGATGCTCAGAAAGGGCGCCATCGAACTCGTCCCAAAGAGGCTTCGGGGCTCCGGAGTCTACTCGAGATACTTCCTCGTGAAGAAGAAGACGGGAGGATGGCGCCCCATCCTAGACCTGCGACGTCTGAACAAGTTCATCAAGGCGCAGAAGTTCCGGATGGTCACCCTCCAGCACGTCCTGGGGCAGCTGGAGGAAGGAGACTTCCTATCGTCGTTGGATTTGGAGGATGCCTACTTCCACATTCCCATCCTAAAGGGGCACCGAAAATTCCTCAGGTTCGTGGTCCAGGGGCGTCATTACCAGTTCAAAGCCCTTCCCTTCGGACTACGGTCGGCACCCAGGGTATTCACCAAGTGCCTCGCACCGGTGGCGGCGCAGCTGCGCCGCGAGGGGATTCACGTCTTCCCCTACCTGGACGACTGGCTCATCCGCGCCAAGACGAGGGAGCTCGCCGTGGTCCACACGGCAAGGACCGTCCAACTCCTCACGGACCTGGGATTCTCCGTGAATTACGCCAAATCCCACCTGGTGCCCGCGCAAGTCGCACTGTTTCTGGGAGCGAGGCTCGACACAGTGTCCCTTCTGGCCTCCCCGTCGGAGGAGAGGACCAGGACCATCTTGGGCAAGGTGCAACGGATGTTGGTGGCCGACGCGGCCAAAGTGAGGTCCATCAAGTCCCTCCTCGGGATGATGTCTTCCTGCATCTACCTCATTCCCATGTGCAGGCTCCGGATGCGCCCGTTGCAAGAATTCCTGGATGCGCGCTGGATCCAGACGACGGGCAGCTTCGAGGAAAGGATCAAGCTCGACGAGAGTTTCCGACGAGCGATACGGTGGTGGGGCACCCGCGCGCATCTGACGGCGGGCATGGACTTCCAGACCCCAGCCCACCAGGAGACTGTGACCACGGATGCCTCCCTGGAAGGGTGGGGAGCGCACACCGAAAATCTGCACGCAAGGGGACTCTGGCTCCCGACGGAGAAGTCCCTGCATATCAACGTCCTGGAGCTCCGTGCAGTGTTTTGGGCCCTCAGGTCCTTCCTTCCGTCCCTCAAGGGCAAGGTGGTGAGGATCTTCACCGACAACACCACCACCATGTTTTACATCAGGAAACAGGGCGGAACCAGGTCCCCAGCGCTGTCCAAGGAGGCGCAGGACCTGTGGCATTGGGCCGTCGCCCAAGGGATTTTTCTGGTGCCGTTTCATCTGGCAGGGATAAAAAACACCATCGCCGACTCACTCAGCAGGGAGCTGCGCTCGTGCCACGAGTGGGAACTACGGCAGGATCTGGTGGATCGCCTCTTCCGACGGTGGGGCACACCCCAGATCGACCTGTTTGCGACGGCGACGAACACCAAGTGCCGGAGGTTCGCCAGCAGGTTTCCCCAGACGAGGAGCATGGGCGATGCTTTCTCGTTCCCCTGGGAGGGCCTGTTCCTCTACGCGTTCCCTCCCTTGCCTCTGCTAATCCGGCTCGTCAACCAGCTCAAGAGGTCACGGTGCAGGATGATCCTCGTCGCACCTGCGTGGCCGAGGCAGATATGGTTCCCGGACTTGCTGGACTTGTCAGCGTCCCCGCCGATCAAGCTGCCGGGGGACGCCGATCTACTCTCCAGGGAAGGAGGCGCCATCCTCCACCACGACCCGAAGTCGCTGAACTTGCAGGCCTGGCTCCTGCAGCGCTAGAGTTTGGAGGATACGACATACCGGCCGATTGCAGAGAGGTTCTTGCAAAGGCCAGGGCGTCCTCGACTCTTAAATGCTACGGACACAAATGGAAGAGGTTCTCTGTCTGGTGCCACGCACAGAAGATTAACCCTCTACGGATTACGGCTCCCCAAGTACTGCCGTACCTGCTGACGCTGGCCAAAGCTGGTCTGGCACACGCGTCCATCAAGATTCATCTTGCTGCGATCTCCCGATACACCAGAACCACGGGGCGGACGTCCTTGTGGTCTCATCGTCTGGTGAAAGAGTTCATGAAGGGACTGTTCAGATCGTTCCCGCCGGTGAAGGCTCCGGCCCCGGCGTGGGAGCTCAACGTGGTGCTGACCAAGCTCATGGGACCTCCGTTCGAGCCTCTGCACTCGGCCCCGTTTAAGTTTCTATCGTGGAAAACAGCTTTTCTTGTGGCCATCACCTCCGCACGACGAGTGGGAGAGATCCAGGCCCTTTCCTGCAAGGCCCCGTACTTGACTTTCCACGACACGAGGGTAGTGCTCAGGACGCACCCCTCCTTCATGCCCAAGGTACCGTCGGACTTCCATCTCAACGAACCCTTGGTGTTGCCTGTGTTCTTCCCGTCGCCTTCGTCGCCGGCTGAGAGGACTTTGCACTCGCTGGATGTGGCTAGAGCGCTGAAGTTCTACGTGGACCGCACGAAGTGTTTTCGGAAGACGTCACAACTCTTTGTGAACTTTGGACCTGTCAATCAGGGGAAGGCTCTCTCGAAGGCTTCCATTTCCAGATGGCTCTCCGGCTGTATCATGTACTGTCATCGGTTGGCAAACCGACCGCTGCCTGGCCGTCCGAGAGCCCATTCCACCAGAGCGATCGCAGCTACCACGGCGTTTCTTTCTGGTGTGCCCCTGCTGGACATATGCAGGGCTGCTACGTGGAGGTCGACGCACACCTTCACGAAATTCTACTGCGTCGACCGGGATTCCAGGGAGGAGTCCAGGGTCGGCCAAGCAGTGCTGCGCAACCTGTTCGCCTGAGGTGAGCCTGGTGAGGAGGTAAGATGCTTAATGTTGAGTTTGATGTAATGCTTAATGTTGAGCCTTTGCCACCTCCCGTGGTTGTGCATGTGTGTACTGCTATGTATTCTTTATTCATGAGCATGTGAATCCATGCCAGACCCCATGCTGGAGAAGGAACAAGTTACTTACCTGTAACTGTTGTTCTCCAGCATGGGTCTGGCATGGATTCACATGCGAACCCTCCCGCCTACCCCTCTGCGGCTCTTCACTTGGTCATACTGCCACTTTACGTGCTTCCAAATCTGAAGATGGCTGCCAGAGGCGGTGCTTAGGTAGAGGGCAGTCATTGGCTGTGGTCAGTATGACGCAGAGACCAGTGATTGGTTATTACTACGAAAGACAGATCAGAAACGAAACTGATACTGGTTTTTACTTTACCGAGGATTCCCAGCCTGACGACGGGGAATATTCATGAGCATGTGAATCCATGCCAGACCCATGCTGGAGAACAACAGTTACAGGTAAGTAACTTGTTCCATCTGTGGGTCCTACACACGTGAGGGATCATGGGTACAGTGGACGTCACACTAGGGATAGTATTACTGGCGCCCATTTTTGAGTTTCGAAAAACAAACTGTAATACTCTGCAGCTTCCACTAGATGTTCGCCTATGCACAGCATGTGAATCTAAGCAGATACAAGCATCAGAAATATAATTACGGTGAATAATGTATCATATATATATATATATATATTTCTGAGGCTTGTGGAATCTGCTTAGATCACATGCTGTGCATAGGCCGACATCTAGTGGAAGCTGCGGAGTATTAGTTTGTTTTTCGAAAGTCGAAAATGGGCGTCGACACAGGCGTGCCAGTAATACTATCCCTAGTGTGACGTCCACTGTACCCAAGATCCCTCACGCGTCTAGGATCCTCAGATTGTTTTTTTCCGCCATACTGGTCGGAAGCATCTTGCGGAGTTCCCTGGCCTTAGCCATACTTTTGCTGTTATTATAATTATAATTCTTATTCATTCCCTTCCCCACCCCAACGTCGACCCTCCACCTCGACGACGGCTGGAGAAGTCATCGACCGTCGACTGCTGCACGACGGATCTGGGCCTCGGAAGGCCGCTGGCCTCGGCCCGGGCCTAGTAGGCCGCTGGCCTCGGCCCTTACAAGTAGGGAGAGTGGGGGGTGGTACATACTCTTCACTCTTGATATATAGTTACATTATATATTCCTACACTTAGCAGCCCGCTGCCTTAAGGTGCGTATGGAGGGTACCCCTTTTCAATTCTGCCCCAAGTGCAATCGCAAATACCCTTGGGTCGACAGGCACGCCACGTGCAATCTCTGCTTGCCGAGGGATCACCCCGAAGCGAACTGCAGAGCGTGTAGTAGGTTTAAACCTAAGACACTTAAGGACCGTTCGACAAAGCGTTGGGCCCACCACGCCAGGCAGGAGGCCATGGCAGCGGAGGGCGCCTTCAGCGATGGCAGCGACGCCGTACTTTCGGACGGCGAGGGCATTATGGCGTCGAAAGACAGCCGGCGAGCGCAGGTCCCCGACCTCGGAAGGTCGTCCGGCAGGGCGGCTATGGGGAAGACCCCCGGCGACGCAAGCGCTACACACCTAACACACACTAAACACACTAAGACCAACCGGACCTCGACGACGTCGACTTCCCGCAAAGAGGCACAAAAAGAACGGTCCGAATCGGTGTCCTCTGGGCGCTCTCGATCGAGATCACCTCACGACGCAAGGCAATCATCCACTCTTGCCAAGAGTGCCTCGCTACACACATTAACGGAAGTTCGATCGTCGGGAGACGAAGACGACTTCCACCCCCAGGCCGCGCTCCAAGATACCGAGACCAGTGAGGCCCCACGCCCGAAGCACACAGATACCTCTCCAGACCCTCGGCGCCAGGCGTCGAAAGTCTCTGGGGCCTCCAAGGGACAGGGAAAACATTTTTCCACGCACGGGGAGGGGGGGGAAACAGCGGAAAGCACAGCCTTCCACTCCTGTAAAGCCATCCTCTCACCCTAGGCAGACAAGCAAACACAAGTCTACCCTTGAAAAGTCCCATAAATCACCTACTAAAGTAATACCCTGTTCCAGGGAATGGTCCAGTGAAGACATAGACAGGGTTATGTCTAGGATGTCTTCCTTGGCTGATTTTTATGATAAGAACCCAGAACATTTTCTTTCATATAACCCTCAAGGGGCCACACCCTCAGGCTCCTCCGATCCTATCCCGCTAAGTAAAAAGCCCCGGTTAGAAAGACCTGAACCCTTCGAGGTTCAGCCTTACTCCACTCCATATTCAACAAACCGGGACAGATTACTATGCAAATGATGAGGACCTGGAGGAGGGAGAAGATGAGCAGGAAATTTACAGAATAGATTCCCCAGTACAAAGCGAAGCCCCAGTTACCGACTCTCCAGTTGATAACCAGCCCCTCCTTAACGAGGTTCTCGCTCGAGCAGCGGAACATTTCCACATCGACACCCACGGTGTACAGGAGGAAAGGGACTTCGCGGAGGAGTTTGTAGGAGAGAGGAGACCGGTCGCTCAGACCATCCCTATCCTCAAATCCATCCAACGAAGAATAGATCCTTCCCTGGTGAATCCTAACCTCACCAGAGCTGTCAACCCCAGAATTGAAAAGATTTTCCGGGCAGCCCAGTCTGACCCTCTGTATATAAGGGGACATCTTAAACCAGATTCCCTAGTGGTTACCAACACTAGAAAAAGGGCTTATCTTCATCAGAAGCTCCTCCCGACAAGGAGAGCAAAAGACTTTACGGGTTTGGCAGGAAGGTAGCCTCAACGTCCACCTACCAAGCAAGGATTGCGAATTCCACCACCCTGTTGGCTAGTTACAACTGCCATCAATGGGAAGAAGTCGCGGCGCTCATTGCCTCTGCTCCAGAACCGTTAAAGGGCCAGCTGGCTCGGATCTCGGCAGAGGGGAGAGCCGTGTCTGGTTGCATTTTAAAAGCAACTTTCGACGCCGCTGACAACGCAGGGAGATTGATAGCAGAAGGTACTGTTATCAAGAGACATGCGTGGTTACGGCAGTCGGGATTCAAGACAGAAACCCAGGCTTCTTTAATAGACAAGCCAGTGGAACCCGACCTATTGTTTGGGAAAGCGGTCGAAGACGCACTTAAAAATGCCAAAGATGAATATGAGACTCTCAAATCCCTTGGCCAGCTTACCAACAAACCCCCTAACCAGAGGGGGAACAGTAATTTTCGTCGCCCACGCGGCCAAAATTCACAAAGAGGCAACTATGCCCAGGGACAGGGTACACAATGGAATAACAACCAGCAGTCTACCCAGAGTTACAGCAGGGGTAACAAGAGAGGTCGTGGAAGAGGCAGAGGCAGCCCCAACAAGGGAGGTGGCACGCCTCCACCAAAACAGTGACGCTCAGTTCAGGGTCCCTTGTCACGCAACCCCAGTAGGGGGACGCATTTCCACCTTCACCCAGGCTTGGGAAGGGATCACCTCAGACAGATGGGTGCTGTCAACAGTATCCGCAGGATATTGTATAGAACTACTGCAGCGTCCCCAGAACCATCCTCCACGACAAAGAGTGCACTCCCTAGAGCATCAAAGGATCCTTCTCGAGGAGATCGGCATTCTGCTAGAAAAGGACGCGATAGAACTCGTCCCAGGACACCAGGTAAACAAGGGTATCGATTCAACTTACTTCCTTGTGCCAAAGAAAGATTTGACAATGCGCCCAGTATTGGACCTACGGCCTGCCAACAAGTATGTCAAGCCCCAAAAATTCCGTATGACCACGCTACAAGAGGTAATCCCCCTCCTAAAAAAGGGGGATTACATGGCAACCTTGGATATGAAAGATGCTTATTTTCATATTTCCATGCTCCCAGCGCACAGAAAGTACTTGCGCTTCAAGGTGGACAGTCGCCACTACCAATTCAAGGTACTGCCCTTCGGGATAGCTTCAGCACCAAGGGTATTCACCAAGGTACTGGCGGTGGCAGCTGCACACCTACGCAGGGAGACAATCCCGGTGTACCCTTATCTGGACGACTGGCTCATAACGGGGGAAACCCCAGGAATTTGCAGGTCAAACATTCAGAGGACTATCGACCTCCTCCACGAATTAGGCTTCTCTATCAACGAGAAAAAGTCAAGTCTGGTGCCAAGCACCTCAAAACAGTTTCTAGGAGCTATCCTAGATACTCAGAAAGGATTGACCTTCCCTTCGGAAGAGAGAATTCGGAATATACTTCTGCAAATTCCGCATTATCAGTCAGGTCAACAGATAACAGTACGCAAAGCTATGCGGTTACTGGGCATGATGGCGTCATGCATTTACCTGGTCCCCCACGCGCGTCTGCGCATGCGTCCCATGCAGGAATGGTTGGCGAAACAGTGGTCTCAGGCAAGTGGTCAGTGGGACGATCTAGTGGTCGTTTCGCCAACACTCGTACAGAGCCTACTCTGGTGGACAAGAGAGAATCTCGCAAAGGGGAAACCCTTTTACGATCCCGAAGTACAAGCCGTGGTGACTACAGATGCATGCCTGACTGGGTGGGGAGCTCACCATCTCCACCACACAGCTCAGGGTCTCTGGTCTCACTCAGTAGCCAAGAACCACATCAATCTGCTAGAGCTTCTGGCAGTATTCCGAGCGCTAAAGGCGTTCGAGCCCCATCTACTGAACTTGTCGGTGCAGATCAGGACGGACAGCACGACAGCCATGTTCTATCTGAACAAGCAAGGGGGGACTCGTTCGCCAAATCTGTCCAAGCTTGCCCAGAAAATATGGATATGGGCACTCAGACGGAACATCTTCCTGTCATCGCAACATGTTCCAGGGGAGCTCAATTCCCTAGCGGATGCTCTAAGCAGAGACTCCCTCCCAGAAGAACACGAATGGGTCCTTCACAGAGACGTAGTAGAAGATCTCTTCTCTCAGTGGGGTTTCCCCACTATAGACCTATTCGCCACAAGCGAAAACAAACAATGCCCAGGATTTGCATCCAGGTTCCCCCAGCCGGACTCCCAAGGGAATGCCCTGTGGATGAACTGGTCAGGGATGTTTGCGTACGCTTTTCCACCAACTCCTCTCATCAGGAAGGTGGTGTACAAGATGAACAAGGAATCGATGACGCTCATCCTAGTTGCTCCCATGTGGGCGAGACAACCATGGTTTCCACACCTACGCAGGATGGCGGTGTGCGAGCCCATCAGACTCCCAGCCTGGTACAACCTACTGTCCCAGCAACAGGGTCAAACAGTGCATCAGGAACCCAACTCTATGAACCTAGCAGCATGGCTCCTGAAGTCATAGAGTTTGGACATCTCAAATTACCACAGAGGTGTATGGACATTCTAAAGGAGTCCAGGAAACCAAATACAAGGCACTGTTACTTTGATAAGTGGAAAAGATTCGTTATCTGGTGCCAGAATAAACAAATCAACCCGGTTGATTGCACTCCTTCCAACGTTGTGACATACATGCTCCACCTGCTGGATGCAGGGTTGGTTTTTAACTCACTGAAAGTACACCTGGCAGCCCTCTCGGCTTACACCACATCCCATAACAAGGTCTCGTGGTGGAAAGTACCAGTGGTTAAAGCCTTCATGGAAGGAGTAAAGAGACTTCACCCTCCTATTTCGAACCCACCGCCAGGATGGGACCTCAACGTGGTGCTAGCTAAGCTCATGGGACCCCCATTCGAACCCATGCATAAAAGTAGTCTCAAACACCTGACTTATAAAACGGCCTTCTTAGTAGCCATTACCTCCATAAGAAGGGTCAGTGAAATTCAGGCTGTCAGTGCAGGATCCTTTCTTTACTATCCACAAGGACAAGCTGGTTTTACGCACACACCCTAGGTTCTCACCTAAATTCATATCCAAGTTCCATGTAAACCAGTCCATCGAGCTTCCGGCTTTCTTCCAAAACCCGCAAAGCTCGGCTGAGGTGAAACTACACACCCTAGATGTGCGTAGGGCGGTCCTATACTATGTAAATAAAACCAGACCGCTAAGGAAAACAGATCAACTGTTTGTCTCCGTAGCTACAGGCAGAGAGGGGGATCGCGTCTCTAAGCGCGCTATCTCGAAGTGGATTATCAACTGTATACAGCTGTGTTACTCTCTTTCTGAAAAGACTCTGCCTTTTACGCCAAGGGCCCACTCTACTAGAGGCATTGGTGCCACTCTGGCTTTCATTGCAAATGTTCCCCTCGACACCATTTGCAAAGCAGCTACTTGGAGCTCTATTCACACTTTTACTCAGCATTACTGCATTGACACTCATTCCAAGACAGATACACAAGTGGGACAAGCGGTTCTAAGACACCTGTTTGCTCATGACCCTTCTCACATCCCACCTCCTTCTTCTGGTACTGCTCGCTAATCTATGCACAGCATGTGATCTAAGCAGATTCCACAAGCCTCAGAAGGGATACATTACTCACCGTAATCGTATTTCTGATGCTTGTATCTGCTTAGATTCACATGCGACCCACCCTTCCTCCCCTCCGAGAGAAGGCGCATGATTACTTGTAGTCTTACCTTTCTGTCTATCTGCTTGGATTATCTGTACTCCCGCTACTCCTCATGCTTCCTCATGTCAGAAAAAATACAATCTGAGGATCCTAGACGCGTGAGGGATCTTGGGTACAGTGGACGTCACACTAGGGATAGTATTACTGGCACGCCTGTGTCGACGCCCATTTTCGACTTTCGAAAAACAAACTGTAATACTCCGCAGCTTCCACTAGATGTCGGCCTATGCACAGCATGTGAATCTAAGCAGATACAAGCATCAGAAATACGATTACGGTGAGTAATGTATCCCATATATATATATATGGAATGCAGTTTTAAAATTCAATATTTGGACTGGCCACCAGGGGGCGCGCGGATGAACACCACCTCCGCGTGAGCTCCGGCACCCATGGTCCCTGAGGCGACCTGAGCCCCCGTCTCACAACCCCCCCACCGTTTGAGAAGTGCTGAGGAACTGTATGAGGACCCCCACCTGGGAGCAAACGCGATCAAAATCGGACCGGTAGAAGTGGAGATATCACCGTGTGAATATCTAGGCCCGAAGGTGGCCCAGCAATGACAGTGAGACCGCGCCCTCACGTCACGGCAATCCGGCGGAAGACTTCCTGCACCCACTGATCGTGAGGGCGGTGCTTGGAAGGCGAATTGTCCAGCCCCCGCTGAAGGTGGATGGATGTGCCCCTTGGGTACGGAACGCAGTAATTAAGGAGGGCCCAGCCACTTTAGCGCGCCCGTTCCCCGCGAATACCGTTCCGTTAGAATCCCGAGCAGAAATCCGCATTCTAGCCGGTCATAGACTGTGGCTCAACCCTGACATCAGGCTACAGGGTGAGGATCCGAGTTAGTAGTGGGAAACTGAGTTTCTGGATTCCCCGATTAATGAACAGGAAGTGCACGAAGCGATCAAAAGGCTAACACTAGGCAAATCTCCGGGTGAAGATGGCTATACCGCCGGTTTCTATAAGACCTTTGCCAAACAACTAGCCCCCTTCCTCGCAGTTCTATTTAATGTAATATTAGAGACAGGACAGGCCCCGGACTCCTTTAAAAAAGCCTTGATAACGGTGATTCCCAGGGAGGGTAGGGACCCCAAAAGCTGCGGATCTTATCGCCTTGTTTCCCTTCTCAACTTTGACGCCAAAATTTACTCCAGGGTATTGGCGGCTAGATTAGAAACGCTAGTGCCCCGCCTTGTCCATTCAGATCAAGTGGGGTTCATACTCGGGAGACAGGGAGCCGACTCCATGCGCAAAACATTGCACCTCATTCATGTGGCCCGCGACCTCCCTGGGGACCCCGTCCTGTTATCAATTGATGCCGAAAAGGCCTTTGACAGAGTCGAGTGGGATTTCCTGGGAGCCGTTTTGCAGAAGGTTGGAATAGGCCCCAAAACTAGGAGGGGCATACGGGCGATATATACAGCTCCTACAGCATCGATAGCCGTAAATGGGGAATACTCATGTTGGTTTGAATTACAACAAGAGACTAGACAGGGGTGCCCCCTCTCCGCGATCCTCTTCGCCCTCTCATTAGAACCCCTAGCACAAAGGATAAGATCCGACCCTGCGATAGAAGGGATCCGACTAGGCCCGGTGGAATATAAAATACCGCTATATGCAGACGACATTCTCTTACACATGACCAATCCCACAGAGTCAATTGCCCAAGTCCTTAGACTAATGGACGAGTATGGCCAATTCTCCGGCTTCTGAGTGAACAAGGCAAAATCCATTCTATTCCCCCTGCAGGGAACTAGGACAGAAAATGACTCAAAGTTTCGCCCGCTAGGTCTCAAGCTAGAACACCTCACTCTACAATACTTGGGTATACAGATCACTAGGAACCTGAATGACTTATTTGAAGCTAACTTCCCTCCACTCCTCCAGCGGTTCACTGCAGACCTTATGAAATGGGGAAAACTTACGATCTCCTGGCTGGGCCGCATCAACGCGATTAAGATGACATGCCTCCCACGCTTCCTGTACCCATTCCAAATGCTACCAATCGAAATACCCAAATCGTTTTTCAGGGAAGCTAAGAAGATCTTGATGAGATTTATATGGCAGGGTAAGAAACCGATAATTGCATACACCACATTGATACTTCCCAAAGACAGAGGAGGGGTTGGGCTCCCGGACTTGAGAGCATACTACATCGCCTCCCAATTACGAGTCATGATTCCCCACCTCAGAGAACACAATGACCTCCAATGGGTCCAAATGGACAATCATTACTTTGCACCGGCCACAGTATCAGAATGGCTATGGGCCCCGTACAAAAGGATACTACGGAAAATCAAGGGCCATCTGATACTGAGCACGATCTGGAGTGTATGGTGTGCGAATCGGGAGATGCGCAGGATCACCACCTGGCCATCCCCTCTCAGCCATCTATGGTCTCCTGGCATGAACGATCGCATACCAGAGGTTGGCAGATACCAATCCTGGTATGAAGCTGGCTTAGAGAGAGTGGGCCAGCTCCAGAGGAAGGACTCCTATATCTCCCTCCCGGAACTGACAGAAGCATTGGGCATAGGTACACTATCCACGTTCCAATACATCCAACTGAAAGGGGTCCTGACGAAGGCTGAATGGAAGGACAAGCTGAACAGAGAATTGACCCCATTCGAGAAAATATTGGACTCTAGAGTGGAGAGGTAAGGTCTCATATCAATAATGTACCAGGAACTAATAGCAGCGGGAGACGGCTCCACGAATCCTCTGAAAGCTAGGTGGGAAATGGACTTTGGGGAAGAATTAGACCGCGAGCAATGGAACCTAATGTGTAGGGCTGCCTGTAGAACATCGCTATCGTGTCAGTACAAATCGCACGCCATCAAACTTCTGCATAGGTGGCAATACGACCCACTCAGGCTATCCAAAATGTCTCAGACAATGAGTCCGACATGCTGGAGGAAATGTGGGCAAACGGCTAATTATTGGCATATGTGGTGGGGTTGTCCGCGTATCAAAGTGTCCTGGAACGAAGTACTGGGGTGGATCAAGGAAATTGATGGTATTCAGAGAGATGCTGACCCCTACCTGGTGTTTTTTGCCCTGGAACGAGATGTGGACGAGTGGAACAGAGTGACAGGCCTAACCCCCTACCTACTCCTGGCCGCCAGGGCCCTCCTGGCGATCAAATGGAAATGCGGTACAGTCCCTAGGAAGAGTGAATGGATTGCCCTAGCCACCAACATCTACCTGATGGAAACCATAGCGGTCGCTCTGCATGGAAGGGCAACCCAATGCGAAACCCTATGGATGGACTTTAGAAGTCGACACCTAACGACAGATAAGGAGTCCCTATCAGATGAACCTGAGGAGACCTAATGGAAATCCAATGCCCAGGTAGTAGTGACTGAAAAAAGAAAAAAAAAGAAAAAGGGGAAAATCTCTTGACGAGCGAAGACTGTGTGGTCAGACACTGGAGTCGGAAACATTGCCCTATCAACGTCTCGACGCTCTAATTGTGATAAACGAACTGGTGCCAAGTTAAGTGAGGGGGACGGGGGAAAGGGGAGTTGTTTTTTCTTTCTGAGTATTAGGAAATGCACCTCCATTGAGAACTGAGATAATTGTATGACACTGTGAGCTGACACCAAGCCTTTTTGTTTTTCTTTTACCCAACTGTGTCAACCGGTGCATTATTTCGTATGTATCTTGATGTTCCTTCATTGTTCCTTTTTGTTTATTTTTATTTTTTTTTTGTAATTATTGTTGTATATGATAAAAACCAATAAAAGCAAATTTAAAAAAAATAAAAATTCAATATTTGCTTAAAAACGTACATATATGTATATTCCATTTTGTATGTTTTTTGTAAGTGATTAACATGTTAAAATTGTAATAAAAACGCATACTGTGCAAAGTAATCTTTCAATAGTATCCAATTGTTTAATACATTGACTTTTGTGTATGTCATAGATGTCATCAATGTGGTCACAGGCTGTGCAACAGGGGCTTAAAGTTAAGGAGGCTTCAGCTGAATTTCAGGGGTTTTGTTGTGTTAAATTTTAACCTTCACGTCCCTGCAACGAAAGCTTTTTCCTTGAATCAGAAGTATTTAATATATCAGGGAGGGAATCCATCAGCTGTATTAAAGTTTGCTGATGACCGTATTAGGGGAACTGGTAAACACTACGGAGGACACAGGACGGGAAGCTTTGGAGAAAGTAAAAGAGCTGCTTACATCTGGAGTTTTATTTAGATTACTTTGCAACCAATAGAAAGCAAGATAGGTTTACAAAAGGGGTGAAGGGTGGCTGAGTCAACATAACTGAATAAAAGGCACCTACAAATAGCACAGAACATACTCCAAATGCACGCAGGAACATACTCCAAATGCACGCGGCAACATACTCCAAATGCACGCGGCAACATACTCCAAATGCACGCGGCAACATACTCTAAATGCACGCAGGAACATACTCTAAATGCACGCAGGAACATACTCCAAATGCATGCAGGTAACCCACCGGATTTACACGGGTGACCTGTGCATTTGTGGTGGGCTTGTGCCGGCGCGTAGAGTGCACTGGTCATCCATCGGCTTGGGAGCGCTCCTCCCAGAGCTGGACCTTAAAGGGCAGTCATTGTGAAATGTAAGGGAAGCGGTTCTAGTCCCTTTTGAGGGACAGAAAAGCAAATATGAAGGCAGCGGTCACGCTGCTGACGTCACACTTCAATAGAAACTCATGACTAGGTCAGAAATGTACCTCCGCTGATGAGGCCCCAACCCCGCCCCCCCACGACACCTGATCCAAACGGGCACAGGAACATGTTCAGGCCCTTCCCGCCAGCCACCCGCACACGCACCCCTTCTGTGAATTCGAGCTGTGCTTTCAATTGCGTTGAAGCGCCCCGTCCTCCCTGCTTCGGTGCCATTGTGCACGGTGGAAAGAGCACGGCCACCCTTGTGCTGTGCACATGTGGACCCCTTTGTGAAATTGGCAGCACTTGTTGGAGCAAATGTAGGGGATGCAGTTGTACGTCGCTTCACTTGTGCCCCCCAAAAGTTTTGTAACTGGGCCACTGAGTTTTTGTAGTAGGGGGGGGTGTGGATCAGGGAATGCATGGGTAGGGCCGAGCCTGAGGCCTAGGCCTGGCTCTAGGAGCCCACCACGGGCCGTGCCCAGAAAAAGGAAAAAAATTAAACGCGGCCCTGGTGCCCTCGAACTGCCATCAGGGCTGGACAGGAAGAGGACCCAAACCTTGCACATGAAGACCCAATGCTTAACATGTAACCCAGTCCAATCCGGTGGACAAAATACAGCAGTATTGTGTTGCTGAGCGAGATTGCTAGAAAGTGCAATGCGCCTGCTAACAGAGTGGCCCGGTGTGCACAAACACCTTTTCACAAAGCCTTATGCTGCTTCCTAGTAACCGCTTTAGGTTCATTCAGATCTGCTCATATGTTAAAGTTGGTCGCTTTTAGGGAGGAGGTGCAGAATTTAGACCTTCAACTTCGAAATACTACCACTCGTTTTTAATTGTATGATATTAACCAAGCCCCTTCATTCTTAGTCATTTCATAAAATCGGCACAAAAGGTCTATGGGCTGGAAGCCAATCTGGAAAGGTCCCGCCCATATTACCGTACACGAGTCTGGGGAGGTAGAGCATGACCTGCTGGACTATACCACCCGAGAGCTGTGTTACGGCTTACCAAGCCTCACTATGGAAGAGGTGGCGCCCTAGCTAAGCCCGGAGAAGGCCAGAGAGGCCTTGCAGCCTTCGCTGTCACTATGGACACGCGCTCCTCTCGGGTGCGGCGGTGTCCGGGTACACGGCCAGCCACGCTCTTCTGACTTGTCCCCTTCAGAGATGGCGGCCAGGCTGTGCGACGCCAGGTCCGCCACACCCCTGTTGGCTGACATCCGGTTCCGCGTTAAGCCCGCTGCAACTGACATG
Organism: Ambystoma mexicanum; assembly: GCF_040938575.1. Lineage (NCBI taxonomy): Eukaryota > Metazoa > Chordata > Amphibia > Caudata > Ambystomatidae > Ambystoma > Ambystoma mexicanum. The sequence goes on along the minus strand of NC_090929.1, from coordinate 75,250,937 downwards.
CTAGTCTCTGGCTCGCAGCGTTTCCGGGACCTCCTTCCCCGTTCTGCCTTGCCTGTGTTCTGCCCCTTGTTACTTTCCTCAGGGTTTCCTGCTTGAGCAGCCCTTCCCTATTCTAGATTTGCTGAAAGCTGCCCCTTCACCCTGCGGCTTCAAGGGTCCTCTTACTCCAAAGTCTACCAGTCTTGTGCAGCCCCTGTTAAGATTGCTAAGCCATTTACATGATTAGCTTACTCTATGCGTTAATATCAATGTTAGGTTATTGGATACAATTTTACCTATTAATGAATTTTGTTGAATATCTGTCAAAACTAATAAAGTTTACAAAAAAAAGATTGCCGGGTCTCCTTGCCATCCCAGTGCTCAAACCTGGTTTTGGGTGGTTGCTGCTATTATTTGTTGGGCACATCTGCCCTGCCCTTAAGGCCCCGCCTACTAAGCTTTTGAGTGCAGTCAGGGGTGGTGCCTATCTGGATGGACTAAAGCCAGGAGTACACCCGCACAGAGTAGCAAATGCACAATAAAAACAAAAAATAAAAACAGGAAGCCACTGCATTCTGAGCTGTGCTAAACCCAATACTGCACTGTCGCCACGCGCAAGTGCGCGCAAGCACATCCGACTGAGAGCAACGTAAATGACAGTGGGGGGAACTCTGTAATTGCAACACATTAGTGGATTGCAGTTTATGGGAGCTGCTGCCTGGTTGCACTGCATACAGTTTTATAATGGGCATCAGGGCTGCATTGTTTTTCATATTTGGGCATTTCTTTTCATTTTGCCCGTGCTCCATGGGCAAAATGGAAAGAAATGCACAAAAAAGAAAAAAATAAACGCGACCCTGGGGCTCTGTCAACCCACGAGCAGCCATCAGGGCCGCATACCAGAAAAAAAGGCTAGGGCGGGGAGTGGGGCAGCGGCCTCGCTTGGTCAGTCGTAGCTGCTGCACGCCAGTCTTCTGCCCCTCGTCACCCCGGAAGCAGCCTTAAAGGGAGCCGATAGGGCAAAGGCGCTTGTTCTTCTTCTTACTGATAGATTTTTATCCATCGGCGGTGATTTTTTAGATACAGAGGCTTGAGCCTCATTACTCCATCTTCTCGGGTTGAGTGTGTAGTTGTGGGTTTGCATTCTTCTTGCTCTGTGTGGTCTTGTCACAGTAGGGCTGGTTTCACAGGGTCTTCGCAGTGATGGGCCGCGGGTAGCGGTCGAAGGGGTTTGCAGTGGTGGCAGTGAGTCTTCTGATCAGAGGGTTTGGGTTCTGATCCAGTCCTTGGCAGAAGTTCTTACTCCGCTTTGCTAGATGTTCGTCCAACATCTCGATGTCCAGGTCTCTGTGAAGGTCTGCTATCCTTGTGAAGATTGGAGCTTCAGAGGATATCCACAGGGCCTTGTTCTGGACTATCTGAAGACTCTTCCGGTGTCGCTCCTGGCAGGTCATCCATGCTGGGGAGGCATACGTCAGGGTTGGTCTGATGATCGCCTTGTAGACGTTGATCTTTGACCGGAGGGGCATGGACTTGCTCTTCAGGAGTGGGTACAGCGCTGCCATCTTTCCTGTTGCCTTCTGCTGAGTATTCTCGATGTGGCTTCCCCAGTTGAGTTTGCTGTCCAGGGTCACACCGAGGTAGCGGCTGCTGCTCTCCCATTTGATGGTCTCCCCGTTGAGGCTGATGTGTGGGTGTTCCTTGATCTTCTTTCTGGTGAACAGCGTTGCGGTTGTCTTGCTGGTGTTGAGTTCTATCCTCCAGTCGCTGTACCACTTCGCAATGGTATCCAATGAAGCTTGCAGGTTCTTCGCCACTTCCTTTACGCTGAATGACTGGGAGATGACTGCAACATCGTCTGCATACAGCGCCAGGTCGGTCTTGTGGAGATCTGTCGAGATGTTGTTGGTAAAGAGGTTGAACAGGAAGGGTCAGAGGTTCAATCCCTGTGGCACGCCTGCTCGGATGGGATGTGATGAGGACATCGCAGACCGCATGGCGACATGGAAGGTGCGGCCTCCCAGGTAGCTTGCAATCGTCTTCACCAGGTAGTTCGGAAATCCCAGGCCAATCATCTTGTGCAGCAGTCCCTTGTGCCAGACTCGGTCGAATGCTTTGGCGACATCCAGGAAGACGATTCCTGTGGACGTCTTGATGTTGAATCCGAGGCTGATGGTGTCCACCACTCTCAGTAGCTGATGAGTCATCTCTTAAAGGCTGCTCCGGTGACTCACTGTAATTGCACCCGCCCATTCTGTTGTCTGGGGGTGGGACAGGAAGTCGTGGCTCGGAGGGTGGTGTGTGGGCAGGCCTACAACGCAGCGTACAATATGCTGCTTTTCTTTTTTTCTTCTCTTACCCTCTATGCATTTGTGGACTGGATAGTACTGGGCAGCCATGGTGGGGCTCGCGGCTCTCGCGCCCGCCTCTCACGCCCACTACATGGATCTATTGGGCTCTTGCAGGCTCTCCCCGCCTCTCACGCTCTCTAGCTTTCACACTTGCTCCCAAGCTTGCTTTCTCCAACTCTTGCTCATCCGCTGTCCCACGTGCTCTCTCCCCGTCCCACGTGCCCTCTCCCTGGCTCCCGTGCCCTATACATGGAGCTATTGGGTGCCCTCTCCCTGGCGTGCCCTCTCCCTATCCCTGCATTGCCCTCTCCCCATCCCTGGCGTACACTCTCCCGGTCCCCTTCGCGCCCTCTCCCTGGGCCTGGCCCTGGCGTGCCCTCTCCCCGTCCCTCAGCGTGCCCTCTCCCCGTCCCTCGGCGTGCCCTCTCCCCGTCCCTCGGTGTGCCCTCTCCCGTCCCTCAGCACCCTCCCTCAGCCCGGCTCTTGCGCCCTCCTTCTCCCCGGCTCTCGCGCCCTCTACATAGATCTATTGGGCTCTTGCAGGCTCTCCTCGGCTCTCATGCTCTCTAGCTTTCACACGTGCTCCCAAGCTTGCTCTCTTGCTTTCTCCAACTCTTGCTCATTCCCTGTCCCACTTGCCATTCTCCCTGTCCCACATGCCCTCTCCCCGTCCCACATACCCTCTCCCCACACCTCACGCCCTCTCCCCTGCTCTCGTGCCCTCTCCCTGTCACACTGGCCCTGGCGTGCCCTCTCCCTGGCCCTCTCCCTGGCCCGCCCTCTCCCTGGCCCACCCTCTCCCTGGCACGCCCTCTCCACGTCCCTGGCCCTGGTGCACCCTCCACCCGTCCCTGGCACTCCCTGTCCCTTCGTGTGCCCTCTCCCTGTCCCTTCGTGTGCCCTCTCCCTGTCCCTTCGTGTGCCCTCTCCCTGTCCCTTCGTGTGCCCTCTCCCTGTCCCTTCGTGTGCCCTCTCCCTGTCCCTCGGTGTGCCCTCTCCCGTCCCTCGGCACCCTCCCTCAGCCCGGCTCTTGCGCCCTCCTTCTCCCCGGCTCTCGCGCCCTCTACATAGATCTATTGGGCTCTTGCAGGCTCTCCTCGGCTCTCATGCTCTCTAGCTTTCACACGTGCTCCCAAGCTTGCTCTCTTGCTTTCTCCAACTCTTGCTCATTCCCTGTCCCACTTGCCATTCTCCCTGTCCCACATGCCCTCTCCCCGTCCCACATACCCTCTCCCCACACCTCACGCCCTCTCCCCTGCTCTCGTGCCCTCTCCCTGTCACACTGGCCCTGGCGTGCCCTCTCCCTCTCCCTGGCCCTGGCCCGCCCTCTCCCTGGCCCACCCTCTCCACGTCCCTGGCCCTGGTGCACCCTCCACCCGTCCCTGGCACTCCCTGTCCCTTCGTGTGCCCTCTCCCTGTCCCTTCGTGTGCCCTCTCCCTGTCCCTTCGTGTGCCCTCTCCCTGTCCCTTCGTGTGCCCTCTCCCTGTCCCTTCGTGTGCCCTGTCCCTTGGTGTGCCCTCTCCCCGTCCCTTGGTGTGCCCTCTCCCCGTCCCTTGGTGTGCCCTCTCCCCGTCCCTTGGTGTGCCCTCTCCCCGTCCCTTGGTGTGCCCTCGTCCTGGTGCGCCCTCTCCCTCCCCTCTCCCCGTCCCTTGTTGTGTCCTCGTCCTGGCGTGGCCTGGTGCGCCCTCTCCCTCCGGCTCTCGCACCCTCTCCCCGGTTCTCGCACCCACTCCCCAGCTCAAGCCATCACATACGCGTGCATTGATTGGTAAGGTATCTTCTGTGGTCCTGCGCTCAAAGCCACATTCTATTCACCCACATTGCGCTTGCAGGCCAATGAGAAGCTGCGCAATCCAACAACCTCTTCTGCGCTTTGGGCCTTCTTTGTATTACTGGGAATTAAAACCAAGTTCTAGCAAGACCTGAACACGGAGCAAGTACCTGACAATAGCCGCAGGGACCGTGATAGCCCCTCCCTACTCCTGGCACAGTCTGTTAGTCTAGTCTTGCAATAGCCGCGGGGACCGTGATCGCCTCACCCTACTCCTGGCACAGTCTGTTGGTCTAGTCTTGAGTAGCCTGAGTGCTACCATCAAGCTCAGCAGTCCCAGAATGTATATTCTGGAGTTTGACCTGCAGTGAGTTCAAACCTGTGGCTCTCCAGATGTGTTGGACTACGACTCCCATGAGACTTCACCATTCTCCAGTATTGGATCTTTCATGGATTCACATGCTTAGAATATTCCCCGTTACCAGACTGGGAACCCTCGGTAAGCTTATAAAGCCGTTTCCCATAGGAAAACGTTTGACACTTTCGTGTCCTATCTATGTCGTTTTGGGCCGCGCACGCACGCCCCACTAGGACGAAGCGGTATAAATGCCCCGCCCCCGCGGCTCCCTTCAGATTTCAACCGTCTCCAAAGTAGTGGGAGCACCTCGTGTAATCTACTATTTTGTTAGGTTGTGCTGTTGCAGTTTTTCACCTGATGTCGGGGGAAAAGCATTGTTCCGCCCGTGCGCTACGTGCGGGTTGAAAGTGTACGAGGGGGACGGACATATGGATTGCATATACTGTCTACACCCTCATCATTCGGCAAACAAGTGCAACATATCTAAGGACTTCTCCCAGAAGACTCTTAAAGATCGGAGTCGAAGACTTGTGGCATGGTTGAACGACGGAGCGGGGGCATACCCGCCTTCGGAGGTGGGCTCCATGCGCAGCGCGGCCTCAGTGTCAAAATCTTCAGGGGCCCCGCGCCGCTCAACGTCGTCGGAACCCCCGGTGAAGAAATCGCGACCGGCAGAGAGAGAATCATCGGAAGGCCATTCCAAGGACGCTTCGTCGAAGAAGGCCTCGTCATCCTCATCTTCAACGAGGAAAGACAGAAAAGAAAAATCTAAATCCTCCTCGGGCGATCGTCATAGATCGGCCTCGAGTCGAGATGTAGAGAAACGCAGGTCGAGTTTGGAAAAGGCAGGAACGCCTCATAGGCCTGTACGACCACCACCGTTGTCGACGGTAGGGCAGTCGTCGACTACTTCTCTGCCGTTGACGCAGTTGGCCTCAACCGTTCCTGGACCGCAGACGACGACGACGTCGATGACGGAGCCGACTATCGCTTCGTCGACGGAGATCCCGCAAGAGGCCTGCCGTCTAGAGGTATACTACCCAATTTTGCCGGAGACACTTCTGCAGCAAGAGGCCTTGTCGGTGTCCTCGGGAGACGAGGATGTGAGGATAGCTGGCCCTGCAGACCTAGGGTTACAAGTTACCAGGCCTCTCTCCGGGAGCATTCCGAGTTCTACCTCTCTGCTCAATCCACAGTCACTTTTGTCATTGGAAGTCTTATCCACGTTGCAAACGTTGGTGAAAACACTGGATGACAGACTACCTCGAACAACTCGGCTAGGTCGGTCATCGACGACCCGGGCCCGTCTCGTCGACCACCGCCTTCAACCCATCGGCAGTGCTGCCGGACGCAAACCTCTCGGCCCCAAGCCGCGAGGAAGGGGAGCTGATGGATTCGGACTCGGACAGCAGAGCCTCGTCAGTTGTCTCCCTTTCCCCCCTCCAGGGATCCAACCTGGGAGTCCGAAGCAGAATTGGAAACCCCGAGATGCCCGGCTCAGCCGTCTCCCCCAGACGATATTGGGTCATTTCACACCATGATGGCCAGGGCTTGTACATAATTCGGGCTGGCCCAGGAAGAAGAGAAAAAGGACTGTTTGTTTTCTTTCCGACCACATGGGGAAAAGGAGAAGGTCGGTATTTTCAGTACCCATCCTGGATCATGTGTAAATACCTATAAGGAAGGATTGCAGACCATGCGCCACCCTTTCTCGGAACCAGCGATAAAGGGTAGTCTAGAGAAGAAATTTAAGGCCCCGGACTCTACTCCCAAGTGCCTTTCCTCCCAACCAACTCCTGACTCAGTGGTATCGGCGGCGGCGAGGAAGGCGAGGGCCCAGCACAAGTGCACAACCCCCCCGGAAAGTGATGCCAGACAGGATGCTTTTGGCAAAAAAGTGCTGTCGGTAGGTGCTACCACAGTGAAAGCGGCCAATTCTCTAGCCATAGTTGCCAGATACGACGGGGAGATGTGGCACCGGCTGGCTCCTATACTGGAACACCTTCTGGATGAACATCGTAAAGCGGCTATGTTGCTGGTCATGGAAGGTGAAGAGGCTCCCAATCATGCCATAAACATCGCAGTGGACCTCGCGGAGTCGGGGTTTCAGCAGGTGAATAACGGTGTGGTTCTCCGACGGCAGGCATGGCTAAAATGCACCAACTTCCGACCGGAGGTGCAGTACAAGGTACTGGATATGCCTTTTGAAGGAGACCTCCTCTTCGGCGAGAAGGTGGACGAAGCACTCGGACACGGCACGTTCCTTGGGTGCCCTCCAGAGTGGTCGGAGTTTCCGGTCTTTTCGTCCCTTCAGGGGAGCATCGGGAAATTCCAGATTCTCGGCATCGAGGGACAGATCCTTCAGTAGGCCAGCATACCCCTCCCAGGGATACAGACGAGCTTTGCAAGCGGCTAAACTTTGCCGGGACTTCCAGGCCCCCAAGAAGAGAGCAGGTTACTCGTCGACGAGGGATAAGCAGACCAAGGACCAGCAATTACAGGCATCGGAACGTTCTGGGGGGCAGAGTATCATGTTACATCAACGAATGGGAGCAAATAACAACGGATCAATGGGTGTTGGACACTGTAAGATACGGACATTCCCTGCAATTCAAAAGCAACCCTCCGCACATTCCATTCCACCGGCGTTTGTAGCTCAATCCCATCTGAGCGTGTTGCAGCAGGAAGTAGCACTTATGCTACAAAAAGGTGCTATAGAATTGGTTCCGTTGTCACAAAGGGGTCAAGGGGTTTATTCCCGATACATTGTGGTGAAAAAGCCAAACGGAAAGTGGCGTCCCAGCCTAGACCTGCGCGAGCTAAACAAATCGTTGAAAAGCATAAAGTTCAAGATGCTCACGCTCCAAGAAGTGATCCGGGCAGTTCAAGCAATAGATTTTCTGGCGTCTCTGGACCTGCAGGATGCGTACTTCCACATACCGATGTGTCGGCGACACAAGAAGTTCCTAAGGTTTGTGGTAGGGCGGACTCACTACCAGTTCACAGTACTTCCCTTTGGACTGAAATCTTCTCCCAGAACGTTCACGAAATGTTTGGCCCCGGTGGCAGCCTGGCTGAGAAGGCAAGGCCATCATGTATACCCGTATCTCGACGACTGGTTGGTGAGGGGATCCTCCCTGGTGTCGACGCACAGGAGTCTGCAGGCCACCATGAACCTCTTACAACGGCTGGGGTTTGCGATAAATTTCGAGAAATCCTCGTTAACACCGTCAAGAAGCTTGGTGTTCCTGGGCGCACAGTTCGAGACCCAGTCAGGGTTAGTGAGGCCATCCCTTGACAGGATCACCAAACTCAGTCGATTGGCAGGTCAGTTGAAAATCAATACCAGACTGTCAATGAGAAAATATGTCGACATGCAGTGGTTGCACCTAGTAATGTGATGGCTGTACGTGGGCATATGTCTATAGCCCCGCCTAGGTAGTTGGCGCTTTTACTTGGATTCCCTATACCCTTTGCTTTTTCTGCCACTATCCCTTTGCTCGCGCATTGCCAGGCTTACCATTCCCCATGTTCTGCCGCATTCTCCCCTTTTCCCAGCACCTGCGAATCACTTCACTATGCTCATTTCTGTTTCCTTTTGCTCCCTGCCCTCCCTCCACCTCTCTCCCTCTCCACCGCAGTTCTGTTTTGCACCCCCCCGGCCCCTCTCACCCACTCTGGCTTATTTCATGTCTTAAACCCCTGCCTGTTTCTGCCTGCCTTTCAAGTCCCCTCGCTGCTTTTCTACCCCTCCCTTTCCCTGCCCCCCCCCATATCTCTCCATCTTTCTTTCCTCTGTGTTTCTTGCCTGTCTTTCACTGATTTTAATATTTTATTTATTTATTTGCGTTATGGTTAACAGGTAACCTTTTGCAAACAGATGACAGCCTCGTGCACACTGTACATTATAGCAATATAATACAAAAATAGAACACTAGCTGTAAAACAAGTCATTCACATGTTAACATTTCTTTTACATTTAAAATAGGTTGTTATGCCACGTTTAAGATCTCTCACAATTCAAATAATAGTTCGAAAAGTAAAATATCAAAGTTTAAAACAGACAAACGGGGGAAGAACTAATTTGATTATAGATTTTAAATGTCGAATTCAGTCTGGTCTATGCTCCTGTTGTGTGAAGTGGGCTTTGTAAAATGATGGGTCTAGCTATTTAGTTTCCCGAAGTATCTCATCGTTGCCAACTGTGAAGACATCTGCTGCGCATTCCATATATTGGCCACATTACTTGTGGGGTACATTTTCGATAATCTGCAAAACATGTTTTAAAAAAAGACTCTGGCTTTAGTGCTTTTAGAAGGCCACATTCGATTAACGGGTGTTTTAAGGACTCTGGATACATCCGGCGGGACATACACTTTCTTGCTATGCTGCTGCTCAGGACCTCTCTCCAGATAAGTCGGAACTGTCTTTTTTTCGGTGGACACCCCCTTGGTAAATGCTTTGTATTGTGTGCATTCTTGTCCTGTGTCCATCCAGAGCGTGTGTTTGGCTCTCGGCGGATTTGTAATGGAAAGGTCTCCTTCTGTATCTGCTCTCTTCATTGTATCCATGCTTGCTTGCTTGCTTGCTTGCTTGTTCCCAAGCCTTCGGCGGGTCATTACCCTTCATGCTACCATCTAGTGCTGGAATTATCCAAGATCTGTAGAGGTCTCTTGTTAAACATTGACTATATAGCTTTAGTGCATCCCATGCAACAATAGCCTTCATTCACGTTTAACCAAGTTATTTTTTAGATGGCAATCTCTCTACCTCTCTTTCATCTTTCTCTCCCCCTCCTCACTTTCTCTTTCTCACTCCCCCTCTCTCACCTCTCGCTCTTCCTCTCCCGCCCCTTCCCTCCCTTGCTCTCCCTCCCTCTATGCCCCTCTCCCTTCCCTCGTTCCCTCCCCCTTGCCCAGCCTCTCCTCTTCACTCACCATCTCCTTCTCTCCCTCTCCCTTCCCTTTCTCTCCCTCGCTCTCCCCCTCTCCTTTCTCTCTCTCTCGCTTACCCTCTTCCTCTCCTCGCTCACCCTCTTCCTCCCTCTCGTTTCTCTCCCCCTCTCTGCTTGCTTACTTTCCCTCTTTTTGTTCCTTTCCCTTCATGCCTTATTGCCCCCTCTCTGCGCGCCTCTCCATCTCTTGCTTTCTTAACCCTCCTATCCATCCTCTGCCTGCCCCTCTCTGTGTAGGTGTCTCGACCTCTGCCTTCCTACAACCCCCTCCCCCCTCTACCTGCCCCTTCCTCTTTCTTCCTGCCCTCAGCTCCTTGCCTCTCTGCCCGCAGGCCTGCTTCCCGTATATTTCCCCTTTTTGGCCCTCATATCGCCTCCTCTCTCCATCGTCCTCTTTCAATCTCTTTTGCTCCCCTTGACTCTGCTGCTGCTTGCCCCTCGGTGCCCTGCATCTTTCTTCCTGTTTGCCCTCAGCTCCTAGCCCCTCTGCCTCTCTCTGCAGGCCTCCTTCCCTTGTATTTCTTTCTTTGCCCTCCACCCCCTCCCTCTTTCTTCCTGTCTTCGTGCCCCAGCTCGTACCCCCTCTGCAGGCCTCCTTCCCTTGTATTTCTTTCTTTGCCCTCCACCCCCTCCCTCTTTCTTCCTGTCTTAGTGCCCCCAGCTCGTACCCCCTCTGCAGGCCTCCTTCCCTTGTATTTCTTTCTTTGCCCTCCACCCTCCCCATTTCTTCCTGTCTCTGCCCCCAGCAGCTCCTTGCCCCTCTGCCTCTCTCCGCAGGCCTCCTTCCATTGTATTTTTTTTTTGCCCTCTGCCCCTCCCTCTTTCTTCCTGTCTTCGTGCCCCCAGCTCCTATCCTCTCTGCAGGCCTCCTTCCCTTGTATTTCTCTTTCTTTGCCCTCCACCCTCCCTATTTTTTCCTGTCTCTGCCCCCAGCAGCTCCTTGCCCCTCTGCCTCTCTCCACAGGCCTCCTTCCATTGTATTCATTTTTTTGCCCTCCACCCCTACCTCTTTCTTCCTGTCTTAGTGCCCCCAGCTCCTACCCTCTCTGCAGGCCTCATTCCCTTGTATTTCTCTTTCTTTGCCCTCCACCCCCCTATTTCTTCCTGTCTCTGCCCCAGCTCCTACCCTCTCTGCCTCCGTCTGCAGGCCTCCTTCCCTTTCTTTGTCCCCGTATCGCCTCCTCTCTCCATTTTCCTCTTTCCTTCTCTTTTGCTCCCCTTGACTCGTTTGCTCCCTGCCCCCCTCTTTCTTCATATCTGCCCCCAGCCCCTTGCCCCTCTGCCTCTCCCTGCAGCCTCCTTCCCTTGTATTTATTTCTTTGCCCTCCACCCCTCCCTCTTCCTGTCTTCGCGCCCCCAGCTCCTACCCTCTCTGCCTGCAGGCCCCCTTCCCTTGTATCTCTTTCTTTGCCCCCCCCCCTTTCTTCCGGTCTATCTGCCCCAGCTCCTACCCTCTCTGCCTCCGTCTGCAGGCCCCGATCCCTTGTATTTCTTTCTTTGCCCTCCACCCCTCCCTATTTCTTCCTATCTGCCCCAGCTCCTACCCTCTCTGCCTCCGTCTGCAGGCCCCCTTCCCTTGTATTTATCTTTCTTTGTCCCCCCCTTCTTCCTGTCTGCCCCAGCTCCTACCCTCTCTGCCTCCGTCTGCAGGCCCCCATCCCTTGTATTTCTTTCTTTGCCCTCCACCCCTCCCTATTTCTTCCTATCTGCCCCAGCTCCTACCCTCTCTGCCTCCGTCTGCAGGCCCCCATCCCTTGTATTTCTTTCTTTGCCCTCCACCCCTCCCTATTTCTTCCTATCTGCCCCAGCTCCTACCCTCTCTGCCTCCGTCTGCAGGCCCCCATCTCTTGTATTTCTTTCTTTGCCCTCCACTCCTCCCTCTTTCTTCCTGTCTATCTGCCCCAGCGCCTACCCTCTGCCTCCGTCTGCAGGTCTCCTTCCCTTCCTTTGCCCTCTCCGCCTCCTCTCTCCGTCGTCCTCTTTCTCTCCCTTTTTGCTCCCCTTGACTCGCTTGCTCCCCGCCCCTCCCTCTCCGCTTGGCTTCGGCATCTTAATATTAATATGAGGCTTCTGTTCACTAGTAATATTGCGAGGATTACCCTCGCTGGCCCTTGGTGGTTACTGTGTCATTTTACTGTTATTAAATCTATTCTAAACTGCTTTATTATTCCCCCCTCAAATCCTTCCTTTTTCTTTAATCCCCCCATCCCCCGCCCGCCAAGAAGTCCTCCGGATCCGCAGAGCAGGAGGTGCGGGAGAGGGCCACCGTCTTGCAGACCAAGTTTGAGAATTACGTCCATTCAAGCGAGGAGAGACTGCAGCAGGCGAAAGCAGGTGAGCATGTGTGCCACTCTGGCACGGGTGTGCTTGGGTCCGGGTCCGCGAGCAGCGGGTGTGCTCGCGGGTGAGGCGAGCTTGCACAGAGGAGTACCCGCAGGCCTGACCCCCAGAGCCAAGGAGCCAGGGAGATGCGAGATGGGTCCTGCAAGGGCTTGCGAGGGCGAGTGTGAAGCGAGAATATATGGCGATATATTCACGGCTAGACCGGCCGAACTGGCCTATAACACGAAATGCTCATGTGGGCCAGTTTTTGGGTCTGAGTGGGCCAGTTTGATAAGTTACTTAACTGTCTGTGCGGCTACTAGTTTTGACCAGTGTTACTGAACAAATAGTATTTAAAATGCGCAACTTGCATCACATTTGATCCAGACCTCCCCTTTGGGTACTACTCAAACATTGTCACATTTGCAACTGTCGGCCAACTTTTTCATTGGTCCCTGAGACAGTGTTGTGCCACAGTCCAACCCTGCACCTAGACAATGGTGCATTTCCAACAGGAAGATGCATGCAAACCATGTACAAATAGCTTATGTTTCCCTGAGAGTCCCCTGTAGGGATGGGGGAACAGTACCCCGAGAAGCGGCGCATGGAGGCGTCCTTTACATGCGCCAGTAGGGCACCTAAAGGCGTGACGGGCATACACAGGAACGGACTGGCCTATAGGGCAATGCCTGAAGTGCAGCCCTGACATGATAATGGAGGAGGGCATACACAGGGACAGACTGGCCTACAGGGCCATTCCTGCAGTGCAGCCCTGGCATGATAATGGAGACGGGCATACACAGGCACGGACTGGCCTACAGGGCCATTCCTGCAGTGCAGCCCTGGCATGATAATGGAGACGGGCATACACAGGCACGGACTGACCTACAAGGCCATTCCTGCAGTGCAGCCCTGGCATGATAATGGAGACGGGCATACACAGGCACGGACTGACCTACAGGGCCATTCCTGAAGTGCAGCCCTGGCATGATAATGGAGACGGGCATACACAGGCACGGACTGACCTACAGGGCCATTCCTGAAGTGCAGCCCTGACATGATAATGGAGGAGGGCATACACAGGGACGGACTGGCCTACAGGGCAATGCCTGAAGTGCAGCCCTGATATAATGGAGGAGGGCATACACAGGCAAGGACTGGCCTACAGGGCCATTCCTGAAGTGCAGCCCTGACATGATAATGGAGGCGGGGATACACGGGCACGGACTGGCCTACAGGGCCATTCCTGAAGTGCAGCCCTGGCATGATAATGGAGACGGGCATACACAGGCACGGATTGGCCTATATGGCAATGCCTGAGGTGCAGCCCGAACACAGGGACGGACTGGGCTACAGGGCAATGCCTGAAGTGCAGCCCTGACAATGGATGTGGGCATACACGGGAATGGACTGGCCTAGATGGCCATTCCTGAAGTGCAGCCCTGACATGATAATCGAGGCAGGCATACACAGGCAAGGACTGGCCTACAGGACAATGCCTGATGTGCAGCCCTGACATGATAATGGAGGCCGTTTTTTTTGGTCAACCTGGCCCGTTTTTGGCTTAAGTGGGCCCGTTTGAGTTCCTTATGATATATTTCATTTCTAGCGCACCCATACACAAGTGTTTTAAAGCGCAACGAGGCAGTGGAGAGGAACAAGAGGGGGGGGGGGGCAAGACAACGATTTTACTAGGCCCAGTGACATTGCGATCGCGCAAGTGCAGGGGAGAGGGGAGGGGGGAGCAAGTGCAGGACAGGATCTAAACATCAAGAAACAAAAAGTGCGGCCAGCAGTTGGCAGTGCAAGGTTAAGTGCAGAACAGCAAGTGATAGATAGTGCAGGTAAGGGGGCTGTGCTGTGGGGTTACAGATGCAGCCCCCAAGTGCAGGGTTGCCAGAAGGGCGCGTGGTTCAGAGGGTAGCCAGGTAACCAGTGCCGTATCAGACAGGAGAAGAGCAGGTAAGTGGAAGCAAAGAGGAAAGTCTTGAGCAGCTTCCGGAACCGGAGATGGTTCTGCTCAAGTTTCAGAGAGGCAGGTAGGTGCCCGCCAAGGAGAGAGATCTGCCCCCAGCATGTTGCTTGGAAAAACGCCTGACCCTCAAGAAGTTGGAGGTGGAGGAGCGAAGAGGTGGAGGAGCGAAGGGCTCGAGTAGGCAGATATTTCAGAATAGAAAGCTGGAAGTATTTTGATCCCAGGCCCCAGAAAGCCTTGTGGACAATGCAAAGGGCCTTGAATTTGATCCTTGCAGCCACTGGGAGCCAGTGCAGAGATTTCAGTCCTGGAGAGATGCGATCCCTGGGCTTGAGGCCCAGGACAAGTCTCGCAGTCTTGTTCTGGATAAGTTGCAGAGGACGGAGAGTAGAGGCTGGCAGATTTAAAAAGAGGCTGTTAGAGTAGTCCAGCCTAGAGAGAACCAGGGCTCTGGAGAAAATGAGCTTCTGGGGGAAGGAGAGGAAGGGAAGAATACCTCTGAGAAGGTGCAGTTGGTAATTTGACTTCGACGTCAGAGATGTGAGGACAGAAGGAGAGTGTGGAGTCGAAGATAACCCAGAGGTTCTTAGCATTGCAGGTGGGAGCAGGAGGAGGGCCAAGGGAGGCCAGGCAGAGAGTGGTGGGAAAGAGGGGTGCAGATGTGCCAATGAGGAGGATCTCCGTCTTGCTGGCATTCAGGCAGAGATCTTTGGCGGCACACCACTCCTGGATTGCAGATGGACAATCCGGGATGAGGGAAGGAGAAGAGGTGGCAGTGGGGAGCCTGAAAGCGAGCTGGGTGTCATCCGCATAGCACTGGAGGTTGGCGCAGAGAGCAGCAATGCGGTGGGCGCGAGATGCCACTCCATTACTGTTAGATTTGATTACTGTTACTGAACAATTATTCTTTAAAATGCGCAATTTGGACAATAACAAAATTACCTCTTGGGTGCCACTCAAACAGTGTGTCACAAAAATAACAACTTGCCATTTGGAACTGTGGGCCGCTTTTTCATTGGTTCCAAGCCAATTTTATGCCCTAGCTTGACCCTGAGCTGATATGTCATTTATACTGCTCCTATACAGAAGTGTTTCTGGACATGGATACATACGTACATACATGGCCAGTGCAGGCCACAGTTTAGACGATGAGTAAGAGGGTGACTAGACAGGCTAAGAACTCTGTACCTCTGAAGAGGGTTCTAGGTGTTGGCAGAGTGGAGCGGCATGAAAGACCAGCTATCGGACACCAATGTTCTGGGAGGATAGCTCAGCGGCAAAGTGCTCACCTTGGAAACAAGAGGACACAAATCAACACAGGTTCGATCCCGGGTCAGCGCTTAGAAACCTCTGGCTATTAAGCGCGTTATAAATATGCAACTAAGGCATATTCCTGTAACAGCGCCTCGATGCCCCCAGGATGTGTGAGCGCTTTAAAAATGCAAAAAAAAGTGTATTCAGCTTGTGCCTGGAGGTGAATGCTAAGGTGTTTGAATGCCCTGCCAGACGGGTGTGCTAGATCTCGTGTGCCTTATGAACCAAACGTTGCGGCCCCACCCTAAATATCAGCCTCCAATGGTAGCGCTGCCTTCTGGAGGACCTCCTCTGGGGGAAGACCTTGCCTTGAGGGCCTGCACACAGGGCGTTAGAATGATGCAGTGGCGGTGCTCACCTTAGCAGCGCGATTGGCGAAGGGTGAGATAGCTGCCTGTCCTACTTCTAAAAATGGAGAAAAAATAACTCCTTACCGCCAAGTAGGCCGGAGTCACTGGGACCCATTGGGAAACGACGAAACCCCCACGTTCATACCTTTGCGTGATGGGTAAAGCTTGTACAAAAAGAGGTGGGGTTCAATTCTGGAAACCCACGATTCGCGAACCATCTTTCAGATTCAAAATCAACGCTTTGCTCTTTCAGTGTCTAATTCCCAACTTCTAAAATCCAACCAAACTTGGATGATGTTTCAAGTTCATTGAGGTTCCAAAAAGCCTGAATATGTGCCCCGCCGCGAGCCATTGGTGAGTGAAAGGGACTCTTAGCGAGTAAGAAACGGCGTGGCCTTCCCAACATACTTTAGGACTGGTGCAAATATGTAAACAAACTCCAGTCTTTGACTATGTGGGGCAAGTGTTGGATAGTGGCTTAAAAAAAGATTGTTTCCCCCTCAATGTTTATTTCCAGCGATGAAATCATTTGATCCCGAAAGGGTGAGTGATTGGCTGTCTGCTGGCTGCCATCGTGGGCGAGTGACTAGTGGTCTGCTGGCTGCCATCGTGGGCGAGTGACTGGCGGTCTGCTGGCTGCCATCGTGGGCGAGTGACTGGCGGTCTGCTGGCTGCCATCGTGGGCGAGTGACTGGCGGTCTGCTGGCTGCCATCGTGGGCGAGTGACTGGCTGTTTGCTGGCTGCCATCGTGGGCGAGTGATTGGCTGTTTGCTGGCTGCCATCGTGGGCGAGTGATTGGCTGTTTGCTGGGTGCCATCGGGCGAGTGATTGGCTGTTTGCTGGGTGCCATCGTGGGCGAGTGACTGGCTGTTTGCTGGCTGCCATCGTGGGCGAGTGACTGGCGGTTTGCTGGCTGCCATCGTGGGCGAGTGACTGGCTGTTTGCTGGCTGCCATCGTGGGCGAGTGACTAGCGGTCTGCTGGCTGCCATCGTGGGCGAGTGACTAGCGGTCTGCTGGCTGCCATCGTGGGCGAGTGACTGGCGGTCTGCTGGCTGCCATCGTGGGCGAGTGACAGGCTGTCTGCCATCGTTTTCTGATGTTCTCTTCTGTGGGTAGAGGGCTTGCTGCTGAAGCCCCCTAGGGGCCTTTTCAGTGTGCTGCCCACAGTAGCCCATGTGGCTACTAAGGCATGGGGAGCTTTACACATCCCCTTGTGGTAGCCGGGGACTGTGCAGTCGTCTGTTGGTACCTGTGACGTCTAGCCCCTTTTACTGGATTACTAGTAGCCCAGGGCACATAGATGGTAGCCATTTATTAAGCACTGGTGCCGGCCCTTTTGTTTTGAGCCATCCCTTTTTGCTGACATGGTGGACTCGTCCTGAGCCCGCAAGGGTCGTTTTAACTGGTTTACAGTCCTCTAGATCACGCGTGGGGAGGGGGGGAGGGGGGGTTTGGGCATGTGGTGCTTCTTGGACCCAGCCATTTGAATGGCCACCAATTCCTCTGCCTGCTTGTCTGGGGTGTGATTGGTGGTCTGACTTGGGCAGCCCCCGTATCATCCGTGGGATGCGCCCCTGAGCACCTGGAAGACTGCTACTGCAGGTGGGCTTCTGCTAAGGGCCCAGACGTGCCCCCCCCCCCCCCCGCATTTGTCCTTGCATCTTGCTGCTCCCGGGCCTGTGGGATCCCATCCAAGGCTCCTTGCACCGGCTGTTGCTTCACGGGCCACCCCCCTGGTGGGGAGCTGCCTGCCTGGCCAGTCCTTCTCGCTCAAGTAGCTCAAGGTGGGGCGTGCTCCTGGGCTAGAAGCAGAGTGGGTTTCTGCTGCTCTGCCTTCCCGCTGTTGTTGGGGCACCCTGGGTTGCCCCCCGTTGCGAGGCTGTTCCTTGCCAGCTGGCTGCCCCTTCCTGCTCCCCTGACCTGGAAACCTGGTCCTGTTCTTCTGTGCTCCTGCGGCCCCTTTCCTAGCCGCAGTCTTCTACCTCGTGGGTTGCCCCCTCCCCCCAGTGGTCCTTATTGATGCTCATTCTGTTTGTCTGGGTCCTCGCTGGGTCGTGGATTCGAGTCCCCCTACCATGTGACCCCCCACAGCGACTGAGCAGACCTAAACCAGGCACCCAGACGCAGCTGGGCACTCTTCTTTCCTGAGCTACAATCTCTGCAAGCAGCACTGTGAGCGCCCCCCCCCCCCGGAGTCCTGCTCCTGTAGTTGGTTCCGAGTGCCGGAGTCCTTCGACTCTGGGAGTAGTGGGGCTGTGTGGGGCCCCCCACTATTGCTTTCTTTGCCAGCAGCTCTCCCTGGCCTGCTAGTTCCCGGGTGCTGGGCTGGAACTCTTCTTGGGGCAGTCGCCTCTGTTGCCCCTTCTGGCCGGTGGTAAGATGGCGACTTGCCTTACTTTCCCTAAATCCCCGGTAACCTGTGGGATTTCCCCCTTGCTTCCTATGGGAGAAATTGTGGCAACGTCTTACTCTTCCTCAGGGTGAGCTGCTAAGGTACTGGGGGGAACTGAGAGCGGTGCCTCTGCTTCCGTGGGGAATATGCAGGGCAGTCGCCTGGGAGAGCAGGGGGGATGGGTGGCTGTGCACACACCCCTTACTTCCCCCAGGACATGGGTTTCTGAGAGCATTGACACTTTAGGGTGGAAGGAGAATCATTCTTGGGGTGTTCAAATACAGACCTTGCGCACGCTTTCCACTGGCTCTGACCCTACAACCTTGCCCATAGCTTAACTACGTATTAAAATACTAAAGAGATAAAAACGTGGTGGCTGAATTCCAAATGTGAACCCAGAAGGCGAAGGTTTTTTGTGGTCTCCATACCTCCTTAGAGCTGCTATTGGCTTGCGGTAGGCCTCTCCTTGGTCTCTGCATAGAAGGGCTGCACAGTCACTGTAGTGTGTGTAGTGTATCACAAGGAAACGTTTGGAATGCTGTGAATAGTGACTTAATTTTTTTATTTTTTATTGTCTTAGCTGAAATGAATCAACTTTTCAATATACATTTTACAAAATTGAAACAGAATCATAAAATAAGCGACAAGATTCACGAACCATATGCATAAAACACATCAGTATGAAACAGAAAACAATTTATTTTTTCACAAAATATATATAAAAAGATTTTCTCTACTTAAATGAACAAATTACAAAACTAAAAGCAATTCCATAGTTTATATCTTGACACGTATGACTCAATTACTATCCAATTTCAGTGCCTTCATAAAGTTAACAATCGCTATCTGTATTGATAATGACTTGATAAGCTGCTGACAGTGTGTTGATGTGTTTCAGCCCTGCAGTCCTTCATCAGGTCATATGCCACGTACCACAAGAGCCTGAAGCACATCTTCCACGTGCGGACGCTGCACCTGGGCCACGTGGCCAAGAGCTTTGGACTGAGAGATGCCCCGCAGAACCTTATACGGCCTCCCGCCCGCGGTCAGGAGAAGAAACGGAGACCCGGACACGGAAGGTAAACATGGGTCTGGTGCATGGAGGCGGGCCCCTTCTCCCGCCTAGACAGAAATGGTGACCAGCATGGAAGGCGTGGGCTTCATCCCAATCGTGGCTAATATTCTTGCCTATGTAATCTTTGATCCTGGCAGAGGTAAGATGGCCACAGTGGCTAGAGAGGTGAGCTTTGCCCCAGCTGGGCATTACCTGGCAGAAATAAACGTTGTCCCAAATAGGGGTGAACTAGGGTAGGCATGAGTTTTATCCCAGGCAGGGATAAGATGGGTGAATTACCGGAAGACTTGAACGTTCTCCCAAGCAGGCATGGCATGGGCGACGTATCTGCAGGCATGTTTGTCCTAGGAAGGGATGAGCTGGATGAAGTATTTATTTATATACAGGAGGAACAATGCTCTTTTGCTCACAAAAGAACCTACAATAGATAAGAAATCAGATTTTACGGGAAGCAGTGAGCTTCTTACAATGGGGTGACTTTGCGGGACATTCTGACCAGGTTGTGGAGGCGAGTAAATGGAACAGTCACCAGGGACTATACATAAGTAGACAGTCATAAAGGACAATGAACATTGGACATTTTTAAGTGCGGGTAGGCGGGTACGACCAGCTCTGCTCGAGATGTGACGATGGGTGAAGTGCTAGAGTGGAGGCAGAGGCACGTTAGAGGCGAGGGAAAGAGGTTAGCTAGCAGGCAGATGAGAGGTTGGTTGCAAGTGTAACTCGGAGGCGAGGAGGTAGGCTTTTAGCTGGTTTTGACCAAATCTCTGTGGACTGTTTCTTGGCTGTCCGGGGGAAGAGAATTCCATGCAAATGGAGCAAGAAGAGAGAAAGAGTGGAACCGAGAGGCAAATATCTGGCGGCATGATGCTTGTTACAGTCAGGGATGAGATGGGTGATGTACCTGGCGGCATGATGCTGGTCTCAGGCAGGGATGAGATGGCTGAAGTACCTGGAGGTAATGATGCTTGTCCCAGGCCGGGATAAGATGGGTGAAGTACCTGGAGGTAATGATGCTTGTCCCAGGCCGGGATAAGATGGGTGAAGTACCTGGAGGCATGATTCTTGTCCCAGGCTGGGATGAGATGGGTGAAGTACCTGGAGGTTATGATGCTTGTCCCAGGCCGGGATAAGATGGGTGAAGTACCTGGAGGTAATGATGCTTGTCCCAGGCCGGGATAAGATGGGTGAAGTACCTGGAGGTAATGATGCTTGTCCCAGGCCGGGATAAGATGGGTGAAATATGGGAAGACATGAGCGTTGTTCCAGGATGGCTTTAAAGGGAGATGTACCTGGAAGAAGTGAGCTTTGTCTCTGGCAAGCCTAAGATGGGAGAAGTACCTGGAGACTGGAAAGGTATAAAATGGGTGAAATCTTTGCCGGCATGAGCTTGCGTTCTTGAAAGGGATAAGTTGGATGAAGTGCCTGAACAGCCGCATTATGACCCTCCCTGCTAAGTGGCACTGATCCCAGTACCTGGAGATGGTGGATGATGGCACCTGGGCTCTTGACTGTCGCTTGCCCCCCCCCAGCCTTTGCCCCAGTCTTGCGCCCTCGCTGTGTTCTGCTTCACCGCCGCCTCTCACTCCTCTTATACTTTGCCTCATTCTCTCTTGTTTCTCTCACTTTTCTGCCATGTTTCTCATTGTGCTTCCTCCGCTCCCGCGCTCTTGTCTTGTTTTTTCTCTTTCTTTGACAATGATGTGCATCTTCTTTCTCATTATTTGATCCACTTTTTCAATTCTGGTGTTTTTATCACTTTCTCCTCATCTTCACTCTTTCCCTCCATTCATATATTTCCGCTCTCTTGTTAACCTCCTGGCGTGGCCTTCTCCCCCCTCCCCCTCTCTGGCGTGGCCTTCTCACCCCCCCCCTCTCTGGCGTGGCCTTCTCCCCTCCCCCCCCTCTCTGGCGTGGCCTTCTCCCCTCCCCCCCCTCTCTGGCGTGGCCTTCTCCCCTCCCCCCCCTCTCTGGCGTGGCCTTCTCCCCTCCCCCCCCTCTGGCGTGGCCTTCTCCCCTCCCCCCCCTCTGGCGTGGCCTTCTCCCCTCCCCCCCTCTGGCGTGGCCTTCTCCCCTCCCCCCCTCTGGCGTGGCCTTCTCCCCTCCCCCCCTCTGGCGTGGCCTTCTCCCCTCCCCCCCTCTGGCGTGGCCTTCTCCCCTCCCCCCCTCTGGCGTGGCCTTCTCCCCTCCCCCCCTCTGGCGTGGCCTTCTCCCCTCCCCCCCTCTGGCGTGGCCTTCTCCCCTCCCCCCCTCTGGCGTGGCCTTCTCCCCTCCCCCCCTCTGGCGTGGCCTTCTCCCCCCCCCCCTCTGGCGTGGCCTTCTCCCCCCCCCCCTCTGGCGTGGCCTTCTCCCCCCCCCCCTCTGGCGTGGCCTTCTCCCCCCCCCTCTGGCGTGGCCTTCTCCCCCCCCCCTCTGGCGTGGCCTTCTCCCCCCCCCCTCTGGCGTGGCCTTCTCCCCCCCCCCTCTGGCGTGGCCTTCTCCCCCCCCCCTCTGGCGTGGCCTTCTCCCCCCCCCCTCTGGCGTGGCCTTCTCCCCCCCCCCCCTCCTCTGGCGTGGCCTTCTCCCCCCCCCTCTCTGGCGTGGCCTTCTCCCCCCCCCCCTCTCTGGCGTGGCCTTCTCCCCCCCCCCCCCTCTGGCGTGGCCTTCTCCCCCCCCCCCTCTGGCGTGGCCTTCTCCCCCCCCCCCCCCCCCTCTGGCGTGGCCTTCTCTCCCCCCCCCCCCTCTGGCGTGGCCTTCTCTCCCCCCCCCCCCCTCTGGCGTGGCCTTCTCTCCCCCCCCCCCTCTGGCGTGGCCTTCTCTCCCCCCCCCCCCCCTCTGGCGTGGCCTTCTCTCCCCCCCCCCCTCTGGCGTGGCCTTCTCTCCCCCCCCCCCCCCCTCTGGCGTGGCCTTCTCCCCCCGCCCCGCTCTGGCGTGGCCTTCTCTCCCCCCCCCTCTGGCGTGGCCTTCTCCCCCCCCCCCCCTCTGGCGTGGCCTTCTCCCCCCCCCCCTCTGGCGTGGCCTTCTCCCCCCCCCCCCTCTGGCGTGGCCTTCTCCCCCCCCCCTCTGGCGTGGCCTTCTCCCCCCCCCCTCTGGCGTGGCCTTCTCCCCCCCCCTCTGGCGTGGCCTTCTCCCCCCCCCCCCTCTGGCGTGGCCTTCTCCCCCCCCCCCCTCTGGCGTGGCCTTCTCCCCCCCCCCCTCTGGCGTGGCCTTCTCCCCCCCCCCCTCTGGCGTGGCCTTCTCCCCCCCCCCCTCTGGCGTGGCCTTCTCCCCCCCCCCCTCTGGCGTGGCCTTCTCCCCCCCCCTCTGGCGTGGCCTTCTCCCCCCCCCCTCTGGCGTGGCCTTCTCCCCCCCCCCCTCTGGCGTGGCCTTCCCCCCCCCCCCTCCCCCCTGGTCTGGCCTTCTCCCCCCCCTCCCCCCTGGTCTGGCCTTCTCCCCCCTCTCCCCCCTGGTCTGGCCTTCTCCCCCCTCTCCCCCCTGGTCTGGCCTTCTCCCCCCTCTCCCCCCTGGTCTGGCCTTCTCCCCCCTCTCCCCCCTGGTCTGGCCTTCTCTCCCCTGGCATGGCATTCTCTCTCTCCATATGTCCTGCCCATCACTCTTTTGCGCTGTTTTCTGTCATAAGTTCCCTCTTTTCCTTCTATCTTTCTGTTCTCTTGTGTTTCCCTCTCTTTCTCTTTTTATTCTCAGTCTTCTTGTGTTTCTCATTTCACTTCTTCTCTCCATTCTGGTTTTTTCTGGTCCTCCTTTCTGTTGCCTGGGTTTTTTGTCATTTATTGGCCGCTCTCCTCCTGTTTTCGGTCTCCATGTTGCTCCCATGAGTGGTCCTGCTCTTCCTCACTCTTTCTCGCTTCTTGGTTCTCCTTCTCTCTTTTTTTGTCTTCATCACCATCCTTGCGTTTCCCTTCAGTACTTTGCTCGCTTATTTTTTCTGTTCGCCCTCCCTCTTCTCTCCAATAATGTAATGTTTACTCTGCTCTCACCTCTTATTTTGTCTGTTTTTTTCTTTGTTCTTCCTCAATCATTTGTGATTATTTCTTGCATGTTTTTCCCGCTTTTTCTACTTGTTTTATATGATAAACTCCTTCTTTTCTCATTCTCACCCTGCCCCCGTGTTTTTTCTCACCCTGCTTTCTTTTCTTCTGCCATTTCTTGTACTCTCCTTTTTCGGCCAGGCTGGCACATTCACTGTGTTTTCTCTCCTCACTGTCTCCTCTCTCTATCGACCTCCTCCATGTTGTCTCATTCTTTCACCTCATTTCCTCCTTTCATCTTGGTCTCTCTTCCCATGCTGCCCCTCGCCCTCTCTCACCTGTGTTTGGCAATACTCTTTTTGTATTTTCTGTCGCACATACTTTGGGCCTAATTCACAGAAGTGTTTTATAATGGCGAAACCCCATTGAAAAACGTGCTGTGAATCAGGGCCTTTGTGTTTTCGTCGCAATCGTTTCCCACCTTGTAATTTTTACACTGTTGTGTTTCCTCGCTTTTTCTATCCTTTTACTGTCCTCGTTTAGCTTACTACCTCAGTGTTGAGTTATTTGTTTTCTGTAATTTTTTTCTCACCTTGGGCCCTCCTTACTTTTAACTAATCCTCACCCGCTCTTACTTTCTTGTCCCCCTTCTGTTTTCTTCACTCTATTCTTTCTCCCTTTCTGTGCTTTGTCACTTTCTCCTTTTTTGTAGGTTTTCTCATTCTGACTTTCCCTCTTTCTCTCTCCATCGTTTTCGACCCGCCATGGCCCCCCTTTCTATGTCCTCTCACCCTCCCCACATGTTCTTTCGTTCCCCCTCTGTTCTCTCTCAAGATGTGTTCCCAAGTAGGGTGGGCATTAACAGTCCAGAATCTGGTAGTGGGATGAAGATATGAGAGGAAGACTAGCCAATAGAAAGAAGGTGCAAAAGAGAGGCGATTGGCCGAGGTATCAACTCGAAGCCACGGTCTAGGGTTCAAACATTGTTTCAAAAAAGAAAAGATACGGCTTTACATTGACCGGAGGGGAGTCAAATAACATACTACTACAAAAACACCATAGCCAATGACAACAATGAAAGCAGAGCCCTCTTCAAGGGAATAGAGATTTTGGGAGTGTCCCCCACATTTGGAATGGAGAGCGAAGGGGTCGCAGAAAGGGAAAGACGATTCCCTGCAGCGCTGAAATCGGACCGGGCTTCGAGACTCTGAAAAAGGCCTGCAGGAATCGTTGTAGGCCCGTCGTCAGGATGCAACTCCTCTCTTGGAGCCAAGACTGCAGCACCACCCCTGGGGCCTCGGGATGCCCGAATGTGGGCCGCGCTCTGGAAAAATATAAGGAGACCCGAGAAGGAAGGGCTAAAGAGCCATACTGGGACATATGCAGAGAATTAAAGATGGAGGGCTAGAGAATAAAGAACCGTAGGAAGAAAATGAAAGAGAATAACAGAGGGCTGGGTGTTAATGAGAAGTGACCGTAAATATAAAAGGCAAGTAAAGACTGAAACGAATGGGAAAGAAAATGAAGCTGAATTGAGGAAAAGGAAAGTCCATACAAAAAAGGAAAGAAGGCGATGGAGAAGGCGAAGAAAGGAAAGACGCAACATGTGGATAAAGTAATGTAGGAAAAGAGGGCATTAAAATGACTGTAAACCAGAAATGAATACATTGACAGTGAGAGGTGAGGAGAAAGCGAGTGAAGAGGGAAATGACATCAAAGGACAAGAGTCAACACGCGTGGAGGAAAAAGAAAACCAGAAACCAGGACTGAAAGAAGAGTGTGCGTGCGGGATGAGAAAAAGATGCAAGTAGAAACAAACCAGGAAGAGGAGAGGAGGAATGAGTGTGGCGGTTGAATACGCTGAAAATGGAGGGAGAGGGGAATAGGAAAAAAGTGGAATGAGAACGAAAGGAAAAATATAGGAAGGGGAAACCACAAGAAAAATGAGCAAGAGAAAGCACACACAATGGAGAAGTAGCAACGAGTACACCAGGCGAGAAAGAGCCAGATGGAAAGCCAATTTAGAATAAAGAAAGAGCACGAACAGGTGCACAATAAAAGCGAGACTCAATGGTAGGGAGGGCGCCACAGCTGGAAAAGAAGAAAGTGACACAAAGGTAGGGAGGGTGCCACAGCTGGAAAAGAAGAAAGTGACACAAAGGTAGGGAGGGCGCCACAGCTGGAAAAGAAGAAAGTGACACAAAGGTAGGAAGGGCGCCACAGCTGGAAAAGAAGAAAGTGACACAAAGGTAGGAAGGGCGCCACAGCTGGAATAGAAGAAAGTGACACAAAGGTAGGAAGGGCGCCACAGCTGGAAAAGAAGAAAGTGACACAAAGGTAGGAAGGGCGCCACAGCTGGAAAAGAAGAAAGTGACACAAAGGTAGGGAGGGGGCAACAGCTGAAAAAAGCAAACATTGAAGGCGGGAGACGAGTGAAAATGATGTCAATTACTCAACAGCAAAACAGAAATAAAGTGAAAGTGAAAATGGGAGAAGGAAATGGAGCATAAAATGGAAAACGAAAGAAAAGTGGCCAGGAAATTTTACGCGATTGAGTCGAAGGGCGTTGTGTTGACTTGGGAAGCACGTACAGTCCCGGGGGAGTCCAGGAGCCTGAGCGGTCGCGCCCTTCCTCCTTCCAGGGACAGATGGGGGACAGGACGTGCAGAGGGCTTTAGCCGGGCTTTCTTCACAGAAGAATGGGGCGATTAGCCGATAAAAAGCGTGTTCCCCGGGATGGGGCGGCTTAGGGCGCCGGTGCTCGGGGCCAGGCATGGAGCTGGGCACCGGCGTGTCACGCGATTACTCGCCCCTCGAGGGACTGGGATGCTACCTTGCCCATCACTCGGCTCGCGGACGGCACTGGTACCAACCCTTCTATGGGTTGCAACATGGGGTCTGGTTGGCATGAGCTCCAGAAGGGCCTTCCGCTCGGCACGTTCACCTGCCGCCTCTTGCCCCTAGCTGGGGACGCACTTTGCGCACCCGCAACCACAGTGGCGATTCCCTTAATCTGCACGCGGCCGTGTCGTTATTATGACAATTAAGAGGCCTCGTGGAGATCTCTGACGTCTCGTCACGGCGTCCCAGTAACACGATTTTGCCCCCCGCCCCTACCTCCATCCGAGCTGTAAAGCAAAGGGCGTGAACTTTCCATCAAATGATGGGATTTAAATTGCTGGATAATGAGTGTCCCCGCCCCTTGCAAGGGGTGGATGCGGTGCAGCCCTGTCCTCATTAGGCCCCCCCCACCCGGGAGGCAGAAGACGGATGTTAGCGTTACTAGAGGCAGGGGAGAGCCGCCTTTTAGGAGCTGGATGGGTTTGAAGACATAAACTGGGTCTGGGTCTGACGGTGCTACCTGCCGGCAGTAGGCGCTATGCGAGCGGGTGAGACAAGGCCCCACCGCAGCCAGCTGCCAGTGTCTGTGTCCTGGGGCTTTGCGGACGCTGGGCAGTATTAGAAGCATTTGAACTTTGCGGAAATCGCCCTGTGTGCTGAAGGGCATTGTGTAGCGCTTGACTGCTCTGTGTCACACGTGGTAATTCTGTAGAAGTCGTGGGGCTACTGGGTACTACCGGGGAGGTGGAGGGAGGTTGTGGCGGGCACCCCCCAGACTGCATAGGTTTGTCCCTGTAGACTACTGCTAGAATGTGTAGGGTGGTCTCCGTGGGCCACCACTGGCCTGTGTATGGTGGTTCCTGTAAGCTATCGCTTCTGCTTTCTCTCCTGCTCTCCTCTGCTGAACTCCTGACTGAATCTGCACTGGTCTCCTGGCTACCCTCTGATCTTCGGCCCAGGTCCCCTCCCCCTCCAGCTGCACACCTGCACTGCCTCCCGGGCAACCCCTGCACTTGTGGGCTGTTTCTGTACCCCTACAGCCCCCACCAGCTCTCTACACTTGTCTGCACTTACCCTTGCACTTGCCTCCAGCAGGCCGTACTTTTACCTATTGTTTTATTTTATTTATTCTTACTGTATCCTATGTATAGCACGGCCCCCTCCCTCTGCACTTACCCTCTCCCCCACCCCCTGCACTTGCACGATCTCAATGTCACCTGGACTAGTAGGATCGCTGTCTTTGTCTGCCCTATGTTCCCCCTCCCTTGCCTCGTCGCGCCTTGAAACACTTGTGTATAATTATAAATATCATATCATGCAGCCAGACTGGGAAGGGTGGTCGCCATGGGCGACTACTGGACTGTGTATGTCCCTGAAAGAATAGAAGGTGGAACCAAGAGCATACACCAGCACTCAAGCACCTAGAACACACAAGATGCAGAGAGGAAAGCAGAATATTTGCATGGATAATACCAAACACGCAGATTCGAGGGAGTGGAGTGAAATAATTGGCAACCATGGGTTAATGTCTTTGACTATGGATCCCTCACATGTCAAAGACCATTGTTTGGAATATTGCCAGCCAGGGCTATTTGCAGAGTAGTGAGGGGGAACAGTCGCCATTCTCTGGTCCAATCACTTTGTAATAAGAAAAGAGAAGGGGAAGGGCGGATCATTGGTGCTAACGCAAAAAATGAAGCATCTGGCTAATATCCCAGGAGATGAGGTACGCCAAAAATGAAGCATCTGGCCAATATCCCAGGAGATGAGGTACGCCAAAAATGAAGCATCTGGCTAATATCCCAGGAGATGAGATACGCCAAAAATGAAGCATCTGGCTAATATCCCAGGAGAGGTATGCCAAAAATGAAGCATCTGGCTAATATCCCAGGAGACGAGGTACACCAAAAATGAAGCATCTGGCTAATATCCCAAGAGATGAGGTATGCCAAAAATGAAGAATCTGGCTAATATTCCAGGAGATGAGATACGCTAAAAATGAAGCATCTGGCTATCCCAAGAGATGAGGTATGCCAAAAATGAAGCATCTGGCTAATATCCCAGAAGCTGAGGTACGCCAAAAATGAAGCATCTGGCTAATATCCCAAGAGATGAGGTACGCCAAAAATGAAGAATCTGGCTAATATTCCAGGAGATGAGATACGCTAAAAATGAAGCATCTGGCTAATATCCCAAGAGATGAGGTATGCCAAAAATGAAGCATCTGGCTAATATCCCAGAAGCTGAGGTACGCCAAAAATGAAGCATCTGGCTAATATCCCGAGAGATGAGGTATGCCAAAAATGAAGAATCTGGCTAATATTCCAGGAGATGAGATACGCTAAAAATGAAGCATCTGGCTAATATCCCAAGAGATGAGGTATGCCAAAAATGAAGCATCTGGCTAATATCCCAGAAGCTGAGGTACGCCAAAAATGAAGCATCTGGCTAATATCCCAAGAGATGAGGTACGCCAAAAATGAATCATCTGGCTAATATCCCAGGAGATGAGGTACGCCAAAAATGTGCTAATATTAACTGTGCCTTATCGCATGAGGAATTTTTCACCCAGGCCACTTTAATTTTGGATACTATTTGTTCCAAATATGGCAATTAAAACCCAGAAGTAATTAATAGAAGTTCTAAATCTTGGTTTACGCCTAAACTTATCCCCCTTACGAAGAAGGCTCGCCAAACAGATAAAAAGTGGAGAAAAACTAAACCGCAGGATAATACTGAGAATGCCAAATCTACACTGAAAAATGACAAACAAGCTATCTTCAGGTCTAAAAGGGACTTTTCCATACAGAAATTAGCAAAGCTGGCAATCATTTTGTAAACCAGGTTGTATTACATCATCAGCTGAGCCTTCGCTAGCACAGGCAAATGTGTTTAATGTATTTTTTAAAGAAAACATCTAAACCTTATAAAAAAAGTATCAGGGCAAAGACCGAGGAGGTCCAGATACACCAGTGTCAGACACGTGAGTTAAGTTTGAAGTCTCAATTAGATGCAGCTGCAGTTGGAAGTAATACAGAATGTTTGAGGGTTGAGTTTCAACCAGTGACAGAGGAGTATGTTCAATCTTTGATATGAAAACTTAAACCTTCCACTGATTCTCTGTTCACGCTGCCTGCATGCTCGGCTAGAAATATGGTGAAAAACATTGCTCCCTTTGTTACTTCATTTGTTAAATCATTGGCCCAGGCTATGGTACCCAGGGAATTAAAAAGTCTATCACCCCCTTGTTCAAAAAACCAAATCTGGACCCAGCTGGTCTAAAGAATTATCGACCGGTTGCAGGCCTATCATGGCCAGGTAAAATCTTAGAGAACGTGGTTACCTCACAATTGCAAACATTTGTTGAAAAGGAGGCACTGCATGACGGGCTACAGTCGGGGTTTCGGCCCAAGCATGGGACAGAGACAGCCCTGTTAACCGTGTATGATTTGTTAGAGGTTGCGGACAAAGGAGGACGTACTCTTTTTGTAATGCCGGATTTGTCCG
The DNA here is from genome assembly GCF_040938575.1 of Ambystoma mexicanum. Lineage (NCBI taxonomy): Eukaryota > Metazoa > Chordata > Amphibia > Caudata > Ambystomatidae > Ambystoma > Ambystoma mexicanum. Next base: position 75,221,798 of record NC_090929.1, on the reverse strand, counting down.
CAGCCTTTGACACAGTCGAGCATAGCATTATACTTGAGCGCTTACCATTCCCTGGTAATGTTTCCATCCAGGCCTGGAAATGGTTTGCATCCTTTCTTGATGACAGATACCAACTGGTGAAATCTGGGGGTTATATATCGGACCCTATTGCGATGAGTTGTGGAGTGCCACAGGGGTCATCACTCTCCCCTTTGCTGTTTAATCTATATATGCAGGCTGTATTGACTATCTTGAAAAGTTATGGCTTAAGTTACCTTTCTTACGCAGAAGATACTCGGCTATACATCAAGATTGGTAACATTGAGGAGGCTTTTGTAAAAGTGAATCGGTGTCTGGAGTATATACATGGATGATGGCCAGAGTTGATTCTGGTTGGACCAGAGCAGCAGCTAGTAGCGGCAAGCAAATCCTTTGCCCCGTGTGTTCTTGGGAAGAAACGTCAATTCTCTACCAAGATTAAGACCTTAGGATGCATGTGGCAGGAGAACCTGGGTAGTGAGGCACAGGTGAGGGCAAAGGTTCAATCTGTTTACCATTTGTTACGGATGTTACGAGTTATACCATACATTCCCAAAGGAGAACACGCAGTAGTGGTTCGAGCTATGACAAACGCCCATCTAGACTACTGTAATAGTCTCTTGATGGGCGCTTCAGCCAAACAACCGCATAGGCTCCAGAAAGCCCAAAATGCAACAGTTAGATTGTCAGTCTGAGGAAAGTGGATCATGTTTCTCTTGCAGAGGTCACGTCACTGGTTAATGGTCGAGGACCGTATTAAATTTAAGGTCGCTTGTATGATTTTTAAGTGCTTGAAAGGATTGGCCCCATACTATCTAAGCAACAAAATCTTACCCTATAGCCCAGTGGGGACCCTCAGATCAAGCGATCAACTACTGCTACGCAACCTCCGGTCAGCAGTTGTTACTAGAGGTGACAGGAGATTGGCAGTCTTTGGACCTAAACTATGGAATAGCATACCACAAAAGATCAGGGAATGTCAGACACTTGGTCAGTTCAGGACGGCTTTGAAAACCTTTCTGTTTAAGTAATCATCCAGTTGTCCGACAACCCTAAGGGACACAGTAACAAAGCAACTATCGAGTGACTTTTTATATTGTTAGGCAGAAACCTGTGCAGTTCCCTCTGGGACCACTGCAAAAGATTTAAGACTACAGGTGTTTGGCAGTAAACCCACTTGGAAGCAGTCTGTACCACACAGATTCACTTGGTAGCTGTGGCTGAGCAGTCAGACTTCCATCAAGAAGAGTTAGGCAGTATACATAGTATTCACAATAGGTCAAAAGAACACAGTAGAACAAGTAAACACTGACCATGGCTTGGTGTAAAAGAGATATCATTATTTATTTAAAACCACATCTAGAAAAACACACAGGCACTAATAGTAAGCAATTCAAAAACACAGTCACTAAAAGATATACCCTCCCTTAGAAGAATATTGGACAAGTCTTAAATAAAGCCCCACTTATTTACTTATTTTCAGACAGCGGTGAGCGCTTAACGCAGATGGCACTCTAATAATTCGTTTTAAAAGGGAGAGAAAAGCAGAGAACAAATTGAAACCGGTCCCAACACTTTTACAAGAACACAACAAGAGAGGAAGGCAAAGTAAAACCGTGAAGTTAGAGTTCAGTAGGCTGGATCCACTTTAAGGGGATCAAACAAAATGTGTCTAAGGTCACACAGTTGCAGTGCACAAAAGTCTTGAAAAGGTTAAAAAAGAGTTGGACTAAAGAAAGGGACCAGTTAGAAGGTCAAGGCGGCCAGCCCAGTCCAGAAGGTTAAGGCGTTATTATTACCTTGTAGCAATCTTTAGAAAGGGAGGCCTGGCGGACACGGTACCTTAAAGTGGTGAGAATCCTCCAGCGGGGGCAGTTCTTCCTGGCAGCGGATGCAAGTCAGTGCTTCGTCCGGGGAAAGAGAGGATCTCGTCGGGGAGGAAGACAGGAGTCCGTTGCATTGCCAGGGAAGAAACCAGCCGCAGAGCTTCTCAGGTAAAAGGAGTGGTCCTTTTATTCGCGGTCCAGTGGTAAGTGGCTATCCGGTTGCCGGGGTGCTTGGCACGGGCAATTCGACCACAAGCCGGTCTGGGGTGCGAAAAGAAGGTAAACTGGTTGTGCCCACCAGTCGGAGGAAGAAGCCTCTCCAGCCGGGAGATCTTCTCTGTTGTCGGGAAGTGGTGAGTCGGTTCCGCAGGGCTCCACCGGTGGTGTCGTCGTGGTAGGTCGGCTCAGCTTTTCCCTCGTCGGATTCTCAGGTCCTGTGGCGACTTCTGAAGTTTCAGTCCCCAAAGCCCTGCTTTTATGCAGCACACTCCCATTCACTCAGCCTATCTGTCAATCAAACATGCTAAGTGGTGAGCTGGCCGGCTCACCACTTGGGCCAATCACACAAGAGTGCGACTTGAGTTACCAAGGTAACTCAGTCCAGGGTGCCTAAAGCCCCTCCCACACCCCCTGTGGTACCCAGACAGAGTGGCACCACTTTTGGAGGCTTCTGTGGAGAAGCCCGCCAAAAAGTGGAACAAAGGGCTCGACTTGGGTTGGAGTCACAGAAGAGAACACAAACGCCATTTTAGAATCCAGTCCTGGCAAAAAATACCAACCAGCGAATTAATATTAAATAAATAAACCGGCGGTATGTTCGAGGCTATGAGAATTAAATAACTAAAGTTGGTAGCCTCGAACAATGGGAAAATCCCATAGGAATATATTCGCGGTGGAATATAAAAAGTAGTATCCACTGCCACCAGCCAAAACTCGATCAGGGGGGACGGAGACGTGCCCCCTCGACTAACAGACCCCAGGGCAATCGAATTGCCCCGACCAGTAGGTCCACAATATGATGGTTTGTACTGGTTTCTGTTAATAATTTGGGACTAGTAGAGCCAATGGTGACTTTACATGCCCTGGGAGACAGTAGTCAGTCCCAGGGTATGGAGTCTATGGTGGGGTGTCACTATGGCACCCCTGTGTCCCTGCACGGAGGGTGCTGTGTAACACACATAGTAAAAACACATGAGACCCTATGGAGTAAAGGACCCCATAGCCCATAAAACACATTAACAGTCAAAGGAACACCATAAATCATGTCCAAGAGTGGGAGAAAAAGAGTCTCGCTCTTGGCAGGAGAAAAAAACAAACTCCAGAAATCCAGCAAAGCTGCTGGGGCACTCACTAGGTTAGGAAATTCAGCCTAAAGAGAGAATTCTCCCTAACATATATCTCTACTCTAACGCTGATAATTCCAACTGTGCCCCTAGATGGTTGGGCGTGTTACAAATATAAAAAATACAAATCAGAGCCAGCAGAGATTGTATGCACAGAGGCACTACCATTGTGAGCTTGTCGTGAAGCAAAGCATACAGAAAAATTGTACGCACAAACGCACACTCCCTTCTTAAATTATGGGTATAGAGTTATATGATACTCTGTCCAAATATGCAACTGACCTACAAATAACCTTATTGCTTACTTGCTTTGAGGGACACTCAACTAAAGAAACGCCCTCCACAGGCACTCTTATTTGAAGACCCATATAGATTCATAAATGAGTAGACCTCACAACAAATGTATACGTACTAGCAAACACCTGTGTGTGTGTGTGTGTCTCCCTCGTAAAATCATATTTTCTGTATCCCATATTCACACCGGTCACACAATAACTTGCACTGATGCGCGTGGGCCCATCTGCTTCTTCCACATCTATGCAAAGGTGATCACACAGACACACAGAACTTACAAATTCTACCCACAGACACAACCGCGGCTTAAATTAGAGCTCACACAGCATGCATACAGAACCTGCATATGCCTGCACACACACACACCCACATTCATCCCCACACACATATAAACGCATACTGTACACACATAGTATTCGCCCATGCAGTGTGCACACGTGCACATTCACATCACTCTCTGGTTGACTAGGCCACACTATTTCCTTTCTCGGTGACTAGTGGCCTTTGGTCGGGTCTCTCATGAGGCTACCTCTTAGCCACACCAGTAAGTGTATATATTAATTAGGGGCCAAGGTTTGCCAGTGTCTCCCATGGCCATCTACCCCTCTGGAGTAGCCACAGGGCTGGGGCAGGCAGGCATTCGCTAACGCCAATCTCCTGCTGCACCTCTGGGAGCACCTGTGAAGTTCAAGTGAAGGCCCTCTGATGCCGCTGACAAAATGCAAGTCCTTGTGCACCTGCTCCCACGCCAAAACATTTCCCACACGAGACAATTTTCTTTTAATTAATGCCAGCCACCCACAGGGGACTTGTTCTGCCTGGACACACAAAGCCTTTTGCGTGCAGAGCAGATCAAGCTTCTGGCCAGGCCTGGGGTTTCATACCGTGTCCACAGCTCCCTCTGGGAGATAATGTTGCACTTGGGGGTGACTCGGGTAAGCCGAATGTCATCTTCTGCTCTGCTTCTCCTGAGTCCCTTTTTCCTCCGGGTAACATTTTGGCCTGCCCGGTAAAGGTCAAGTGTAACTGTACTGTGGGCCGTACCCAGATCGGTGAGGGCACACAGGGGTCTACGTGATGGCTGGCGCTAGGCTGACCTTGAATATCCTGAGCTATTCCTACTTGCTTGTTTTGTGTGTTTGTAGTTCCCTACATCCTTCATGTGTCCCCCTCTGCTTTCCCTCCCCCTCTCTTCCTCGACTTCTCCCACACACTCTCCCTCTTTCCTTGCCTTTCTCTTTTCCTCTCTCATTCTATTTTTCATGTTATTTTGTATTTTTGTTCTCCTTGTCTTAGTTTCTTTTTCTGTTTTGTGTGTAAAAGTGATCAGGTTAGTGAGCTTGTGGTCGAAAAGCTGTGACCGAAAGCATAATGCAACAGTCTCCAGCAGCTGCTGTGAGGGCGTCGAAGAAGGAAGCTGACACAAAGGTGGCATGGTTTTGGTTATGGACTTTATTTCTTTGTGAAAAAGGTCCTTACTATCCCTAACGTCTAAGAGAGGTTCCCCTACCTTAAAACTAATACTAACAGTGTCTGTCAGAATGTCCCCCAATGTAAATTCTAATGTCCTGTCTCAAAACCTCCTTCTATACCTCACACCATATAACTAAAAGGTAAACTAACAAAAAGTTCCTTCTTTAAGGAGAACGTCTCCCTTCTTCTTCTTGGGTGTAATGTTCAAAAGAGTGTTCCCATAAACCAAACGTACCCGGGGGAAGGACTCCCTTCCTCTGGCTTGTGATCGATGTGAAAACAGAAAGGCTGGACATCAAGAACCAGCGCATAATCCTAGGGTGTGTTGGTTTCCACAGGCTCAGCCAGGTAAGTGGCGAGTGGTTGGTTATTAGTGTGAAGTTCCTCCCTGTCAGATAATATATTAAATAACCCACCACCCATTTGATTGCTAGGGCCTCTAATTCAATGGTGGCATCATGTCTTTCCCTTGGGAAGAGCTTCTTATCGATGTACAAAACTTTATGCCCTATCCCATCTTATTCTTGGGATAAAATCGCCCCTTTCCCTACCTAGGAAGCATCCCTCAGGACAGGATCACTGCACCAGATGTGTTTCAATGTATTAAAGCGTGCCTGATCTTCTTTCTGCCTTCAGAGTTTTTGTGTCTCCGCATTTTTCATTTTATCAGTGAGGCAAGATGCTATGGCTGTGTAGTTGGTAATAAACTTATGGTAATACCTGGTAAGCCCCAAAAAGGCCCTTAGGTCTCTTTTGGTCTTCGAGAGCGGTGATTCCTGTACAGCCCTGACTTTTTCCAGTTGTGGTTGGACTAGCTCATCACCTACGAGAAAGCCAAAATACTTTACTGCTTACTGGGCTAAATGGCACTTTTGTGGTATTGGCGGTAACACCGGCTTGCCTCAAAGCACGGGTGATCTCCTTCAAGTAAAATATGTGCTCCTCCCAGGTCTTGCTGTGGATTACGATTCTGTCCAGATACACACTGCAGATGTGGGAAAAGGGTTGCAGTATCTGATCCATCAGCCTCTGAAAGGTTGTTTGGGCCCCATGAAATCTGTAAGGAAGGACTTTGAAATGAAATTATCTTCTGGGGTTGGAGAAGGCCGGCTTTTCATTATCCGAGGGGTTCATTGGCACCTGCCAATAGCCCTTGGTTAGATCATTCGTAGAGATGTAGAAAGCCGATCCCAGTCCAGGGTTAGATATTTAGGTGAGCTGGGAGCCATTTAGTTCCTGCTTCTAGCATAGAGATCCTGGTTAGCTTGGAACCAACAGCTACCAGGATCCTAGGGTCAACTGGTGCCTTCCAAACATGTAAGTGTAGCATTAACTTCAAGAATGTTAATAAAGAAGAATTAGAACACATCTTATATACGTTTAAGCACAATGGTTCATACCAAATGGACAGAAAGTTAAAGGAACACTTCTATTAGCTCCTGGTTCCCATGCAGTAGCTCCTGCATGCAGGCTGATGCCCGACACCCAGAAGCTGGTTTTAGCTCCTACTCAATGAACCTCAATTTTGAACCTTGCAGTCAATAGATGAGGTTGTCAATCCTAGGCATCGGATAATTGTGGAACTGGGGAATGGCATTCAACTTGCAGAAGTCTATACAAAACCTGCACAACTGATCGGTTTGGCCTCAAGGACTACTGGAGATCACCACGGACTCTGTGACGGTTCAATTATGTCAGTTCCTAGCATTTTATCCTCCTCCTGGATAACTATTTCCTTTCTCGCCTCTTGAACACAAAGAGGACTCAGATTAATTATTTTCCTGGGGGTGTGCGAATGTAGTGTTTCACATCTTTCACTCACCCGGATTCACTGCTGAATACATCAGGGAACTCATCTAGCAAGTCCTGGATGTCTTGTTGTCCCCAGGAGATCAGAGGGATCCAGACTCTACTCTGCCTTTTCATTCGTTAATAAGGTGGCAATTAGAACAGAGGAAGATTCTACCGGGTTCTCCTTCCACTCCTTTTGGAGGTTGATGTGATAGATGTAAGTTTTAAATATTCTGTCTAGTTGAGTGGCCTCATCATTATAAGGACCTGTTTTTTCTAAGAATTCATACGGTCCATACCATTGCGACAGCATTTTATGCTGTGAGGTGGGTAAGAGAACTGCGACTTTCTGCCCAAAAGAAAAGGATTGCGATGCCGCCTTCATATGCTAATGATTGGCTTTCTTGGGCGTGTCCTAGATGTTTTTGGACTAGGTCCTGCATGATAGTCCTATGCTCTTTAAGCCTCTGGACCATTTGGGACATGGGTAAGCCTGCCTCTTCCCTTTCTTCTCAGGTCTCCCGGAGCATGTCCATAACATCTATTGGGTTCGTAAAGGAGCTCAAAGGTAGAAAACCCTAAAGAGGCCTGGGGCGCTTTTCTGGTGGCAAAAAGGGCCCAAGGGAGCATTGTGTCCCAGTTGCGTCCATCGGCTTCCACTAGCTTGTTCAACACGTTTTTCAAGGTTTTATTAAAACGTTCCACTAAGCAGTCTGTCTGAGGATGGAACACAAAGGTGCGTAGGATTTTTATCTGAAGGATCTTCTTTACCTCCGCTAGCAACTTGGACACAAAGGTTACTCCCTTGGTGGGTCAATATTTCTTTTGGGAAACCGACCCGTGACAGAAAAGGAATAAGGTGTTTTAAGAATCTGCTGTGATGTATTATTTTTCAACTGTAAGGCTTCCGGACACCGGGTTGCATAAGCTAGAATTACTAGAATATACTTCTTCCCTAGTTTGGACAGCTCCAATGGGCTCATGATATCCATACCAATTCTAGGGAATGGTAATGCCATTATCAGGAGGGGTACGGTGGTGCGGGTGGAAGGTAGTGTGGAGCTGTTTTCTGGCATAGGGGACAGTTATCTATGAAGTTCTTAATATCCGCATAGACCCCGGGCCATTGAAACTTGTTTATAATCTGCCCCTGTGTTTTGGCCGTTCCCAAGTCCCCCAAAGTCAAATGGGCATGAGCTAACTCGAGAACAACCCTCCTATGACTTCTAGGTACAACAATCTGGTTTCTGGTTAACGCTTTTGCCGTAAGGTCTGCCCTATACAAAGGGGCGTGTTATATATATTTTTTTAATATATTCTTTTTAAGGCCCGTCTATAGACACTTCCTCTTTAGATATTACTTTGGAGAAAGCTTATGACAGAATAGGATCATTTTGCTGAGAGAAAGCTAGGTCAAGAATTATTTCGGTCTCTTCCCCAGTAGTAATTGAGTTTACAGTAGAAAGGGCTTCTTAATCGGCCTCTCCAAAACCCATGGCGCCCTCTCTGTGAGTTCTTGTTCCTGAACCACTACGAGTTTGAGAGAGGGCTGTTTCTAAGAATCCCAGGGAAATGTTTCTTCAGCTTTTGCATGGTAAGGATTTATTTTGCTTTAAGTTGATACATTTGTATAGCGCGTTTGATGAACTGAATCATATCTAAGTGCAGAATGGAAACATTCCGCACAGCGGATAAAACAGAACCTGCAAGGAGGAAATCAAATCGCAAAACCAGTCTCAATCCTAAATTCCCACTCCTGAATTATTTAAACAAGTGGGTTTTTAGGGCCTTAGGAAATTGAAGAAGAGATTGGAGGGCACAAATCTTCAATGGGAGACTGTTTCACAGTTTTGATCCATCTATTCCAAATCTGCGGCCCCCCCCCTAGACACAAAATTAGAGGACCGAATAGCGGGGGTTGAAGGGGTGTCCCCTGCTCCCCAAATTTGGTAGTGATGGCCTTTGAGCGTAGCGGGGGTGTCCCCCACTTCTGGAGTTTCGGAGGCGGGGGACAGGAAAAAATAAATAAGAAAAGCGGACCCTGTGGCGTCGGATCCGACCCACATAGCAGGGACGGATCTGACGATGCAGGGTCAGAAACAAAGCGGAAGTGAAAAAGGTAAGCAGGGTGTGGGGGGGGGGGGGGGAGTGTTTAAGGGCAGTGGGCGGTTTAAATGTGGCCCAATTTGGCTGCAGCAAAATCTTCTTCGTTGCTGAATTGATCATGGTCAATTCGGGCACAAACAATTGTGCCATGGCCAAATCATATACATCCTGGTGGCTAGTGGTTTTCCTTTTTCCACTGTAACGAGGAAGATTTCCTCTGATGCTTTCCATCTCTAATTTTGGGTCCCAGACTTTTGTGTCCAGTCGTGTAATGCACGCCACTGGGATGAGTAAGCATTCCGTGGATGCTTCCTTCATCTGTGGTTCCCTTCATGTCCCCACTGAGCCTCCCATGCCCCCTTTAATAAATTCACACAGTCTCAGGCACTGCTCTGGTTCTTGCAGGGATGGGGACCACAACAAGGGTGGGTGCGAGATATGCATGTGTTTCTCAAAGTAAATGTAGAAAGACCAGTATAGCAGGCTGGCAGCATTGCTCAAATCGAGCAAGGCCCCTGACCCCTCCTCCAAACAGGGTCATGCCTCACCCTGGACCGGTCGGTCCGAGGAAAGGTCTCCCTCCAAGAGGAGGTCGAAGTCCTTTGAGGACGCCCCATCCATGGGACTCCAACACAAGGCCAAGAACCGGAAGGCCGATTCCGCTGGGTTCACCACTGATGCGGGTCCTAGGTCGGATATACTGTGATCGCCATCGCCGCCCACAACCTCAGCCAGCCTGCCAGCGGGTTCCTCCCCAAATAGGAAGTCCTCCACCCCGGCCAAGTTACTGGACAAATCAGAGAAACGAAGGCCGGAGGAAGAGAAGGCCTCACAGCAGGCTCCCCCGGCGCAGCCAAAGACCCAGTCGACTGCTTCGTTGACATCCTCTGTTGCGACCGCTACAATGGGAGGTACCGACCTGGCGAGGTGTAGGTGGTCCCTACAGCGCAGAGACTATCTCTGCCTCTCAGGCGCGGCATGGCCGCCGAGGCAGCAGCAAAGACTGCGGGCACCCCTAGGGGTGGGGGGGCACTAGTTAATATCCCAGTACACAGCCCTCAGGAGGGAAAGGGGGGGTGAGGAGGCCCCATACGATCAGCCAATGAACATCTACTCCACGGACGAGGACTACCAAGCGTCCATCCATACAGTCCACAAGGAAGAAAGCAGCGCAGGGTCTAGCACACATCATTCACTCCCCAGTCAAGGGGCATATCCATCGGCATCCTGTCAACTCGTCAATCCCTAGTGACAGGAGATCCAGCAAAGGTTGCCTCCAACACGGCACCTGTTGTACCGCAGGCCCCTGACCAGCCTCCACGTAAGAAGAGGAAGCATCAGCCTCCTCCACCACATTGAGCCGCAACTCCACCAGTGGACCCGTATACACACACGGACACTGGTATGGATATGGCCTCAACAGCCACTGGAACCGACGAAGATGAGGACTTTATCGCGGCAGACAGCGAATCACTGCACCTGGACGCTCATCATAAAGGCTTCCACCAGATGAGGTAGGATCATTCCACTCAATGATCTCCAGGAACTGCAAGCTGTTCCAACTGGTGCCTGAGGAAACCAAAAAGGAGTGCTTCCTATACCAACGGCAAGAGTCCAAGAAGACGGCATCCTGTATGTACCCTTTTAGGATGACCTTTGGGAGCAAGGCCTGGCCCTCATGAAAAATCCATGCACGCTCTGCCCAAACAAGAAAGGTTGGAGAATAAATACAGGGTGCCAGACTGCGCAACCCAGCTGCTTGAGGTCACAGTAGTGCCGGCCGCCGCAAGAAAACATTTGGCCAACCCGTCCTCCGCCTCATCGGCCCCCCTCAGACATTGAGGGGAAGAAGATAGATGCCATGGGGAAGAGTGTCATCTACACGGCAGCATCCACAATCAAAGTGGCTAATGCTCTGGCTATCTTGTCCCGAAATGACCGGGAGCTCTGGTACAAGCTTCGACCGGTCCTGGAATTCCTTCCTGACGAAAAGAAAACTGAGGCTCCTGCACTCTGCCACGAAGGGGAGGTGGCGTCGGGCCATGCCATTATGGTGGCAGTGGAAATCGCTGATACAGGCTTCCCACAGATGAGAAACAATGTTTGCCTTTGTCAGCAGGCATGGTTGAAGGCCACTAACCTTCGCCAGGACATTCATGCAAAACTGCTGGACATGCGTTTCGACGGCAAAAACCTGTTTGGGGAGGCGGTCAATGAATCCCTTCAAGCCACAAAGACGGAGACAGCGCTTTCCTTTTGGCACTCTTCAACAGCATTGCTCGTCGTTTTGCTCTTCCGGGGGTAAGTTGAGCAGATCATCCAACGGATACTCCTCATCGTACAGGCAACCTCCCCGATCCTCCATGCAGGAATCCTTCAGGGGTCGCTCCCGGGCCAATGATAGCAGAGGTCAGCGTTGCCATCGTCAAAAGGGCAGGGCGTTGGCGCCCAAGCAAAACTGAACTGGCCAAGACGTTGGGCCCCCTACTCGTGCACTCCAGTGGGAGGCCTGCTGACACAGTTCATCAGCCTATGGAAGATCACCACAGACAGATGGGTGCTGGATGCTCTCACTCAGGGCCCCACCTTGGAGTTCCAATGCAGGTGCTCTTGCATTCCACCGGTTCCCTGTCAGGATCGGCACATCCCTCAGCTCCTAGAAGTGCGAGCCATGTTACTGAAAGGGGCGATAGAGCTCATTCCCCAACGGCTCAGGGGCTCCGTTCTAGTCTGGATACTTTCAGGTCAGTAAGAAGACAGGTGGTTGGAGACCCATCCTAGACCTACGCCATCTGAACAAGTACCTGAAGTCCCAAAAATTCTGGATGGTGATGTTGCAACATGTGCTCGACCAACTGGAGGAAGGGGATTTCTTGATGATGTTGGACCTAGAGGATGCATCCTTCCATGTCCCCATCCACAGGAAACATCAGAAGTTCCTATGGTTCGTGGTGCAAGGCCACACTACCAGTTCAAGGCCCTACAGTTTGGCTTAGTCGGCTCCAAGGGTGTTCATAAAAAGCCTGGCCCGATGTGGCCCACCTGCGTCTGCAGGGCATACACGTATACCCGTACCTGGATGATTGGCTAATACACTCTCGCTCCCGGGCACTGGCCGATGAGCACACGAAGGAGACCGTCCGGCTACTGACGGAGCTGGGGTTCTCCATAAACTATCCGAAGTCCTGTTTAACGCCATCCCAGAACATGCTATTCCTCTGTGCCAGACTCAAAAAGTGGCTTGCCTGGCATCCCCCTCGGAGGAGAGGCTAGCGGCCATTCAAAGGAAGGTGCAGTGACCGTCGTCAGCGAAGACAGTCATGGTTTGGGCCATCAAGTAATTGCTGGGCATGATGTTGTCCTGCATCAACCTCGTCCGTCTCTGAAGGTTGCAAATGCGACCCCTACGGGAATTCTTAGATGCACGTTGCATACAAGTGTCCGGGAGTTTTGCAGACAAGATGCCCTTCAACGAGGTGTCCCGGCGGGCGATAGTGGAGTGGCGTATGTGCCCACATCGCCCAGGGGATGGGATTTCAAGCCCCACTATACCAAGGAATGGTCACCACCGACGCCGATCTGGAAGGTTGGGAAGCTCACACTGGACGACTTCACACCAGAGGTCTGTGGCTTCTGGAGAAGGGTTTGCACAACAACATCCTGGAGCTACAAGTCTTTCCTACCATCTGAGTGGCAAGGTGGTGAGGATCTTCACGGACAACACCACCACCATGTTCTACATCACGAAGCAAGGGGGCACTCGATCCCCAGCGCTCTCTAAGGAAGCTCAGGGCTTGTGGCATTGGGCCATCGGACAGTGGATGTGCCTTGTCCCTCTCCACCTGGCAGGCGCCAAGAACACAATCGCTGAATCCCTCAGCAGGGAACTGCACTCCTGCCACGAGTGGGAACTTCGTCAAGTTCAGGTGGACTGCCTGTTTGTCAAATGGGGCAAACCTCTGATCGACCTTTTGCCACGGCAGCGAACTCCAAATGGCCAAAGTTTGCCAGCAGATTCCCCCAACCGAGAAGCATGGGGGGATGCATTCTCCTTCCCATGGGAAGGTCTGTTTCTGTATGCTTTTCCTGTTTCCTCTCCTGCTACGTGTGATCAACACACTCTGTGTCACTGTAAGTTGGTACTCATCGCCCCAGTGTGACCGAGGCAGATTTGGTATCCAGACCTACTCAGCCTGTCAGTGACTCCTCCAGTCAAGATGCCAGTACTTCTGAATCTGCTCACCAGGGAGAAGGGCACAATCCTTCACGACCCAGGATCTCTGAACCTGAAGGCATGGCTCCTGCATCCTTAGAGTTTGGAGGTTATGCGCTGCCAGCAGACTGCAGGTAGTCCTCCCCAAAGCCAGGGCATCATCGACACTAAAGTGCTACAGCCATAAGTGGAAGTGTTTATCTACGTGGTGCCAATCGCTTAAGATTACCCCTCTGAGGATCACGACCCCACAGCTTCTTCCATACTTGCTTTCCTTGGCAAAAGCTGGTCTGGCTCATGCATCCATCAAGGTACACCTGGCGGCCATTTCACGCTACACCAGATCCCTGGGAAGATCCTCGTTGTGGTACCACAGACTCGTCAAAGAGTTTCTCAAGTAGCTTTTTGGATCTTTTCCGCTGGTGAAGGCGCCTGCTCGGGCATGGGAACTCAACATAGTCCTGAGGAGACCCATTGGGCGGGGCCCCCTTTGAGCCTATGCATCAAGCCCCACTCAAGTTTCTCTCATAGAAGATGACGTTCCTTGTGGCCATCACCTCAGCCAGATAAATGGGTGAGACCCAGGCCTTGTCCTGCAAGCAGCCGTATCTGACTCCACCAATTTAGGGTGGTGCTGTCTACGTACCCCACATTCATGCCGAAGGTCCCCTGGGAATTCCACCTCAATGAGTCTTTGGTATTGCCTGTTTTCTTCCTGAACCCTTTGTCGCCTGCGGAGAGGACCTTGCATTCGCTGGACGTTGCTTGTGCCTTGAAATTCTGCGTGCCACACACTTAGATTTTTTGGAAGACTTCTCAATTGTTTGTGAACTTTGAACCTGTGAATCATGGGAAGGCCTTGTCCAAGGCTTCCATCTCAAGATGGCTCTCCGGCTGCATCATGCACTGTCATTGGCTGGCTAACCGGCCTCTGCTGGGCCCTCTGAGAGCCCATTCCACCAGAGCGATCAATGCTACAACGGTGTTCCTTTCTGGTGTGCCCCCCGCTTGACATCTGCAGGGCTGCGACGTGGAGGTCCACACATACCTTCACGGGGTTCTACTGCGTCAACAGGGATTCCAGGGAGGAATCCAGATTTGGTCAGGCAGTGCTACGCAACATGTTGGCTTGAGGCGAGTCTGTTCCAGGGTTAAGTGTTAATTGCTTCTGTTGAGCCTTGCAGCCTCCCGTGGTTGTTTAATGTGCACTGCTGTGTATTCATAATTCATGAGCATGTGAATCCATGCCAGACCCCATGCTGGAGAAGGATTAAGTTACCTACCTGTAACTATTGTTCTCCAGCATGGGTCTGGCATGGATTCACATGCGAACCCTCCCTCCGGTCCCTCTGCGGTTATTCTTGGTCATACAGCCACTTTTATGTGCTTACCAAATCTGAGATGGCCTCCAGGGGTGGAGCTTAGGGAGAGGGCTGTCGCTGGATGTGGACAGTATGAGCCAGAGTACAGTGATTGGCTTAGAGGAGAAATACAGTTTTAAAGTGAGTGATTTTTCTTTTGCGAAGGATTCCCAGCCTGACACATAGGAATATTCATGCGCATGTGAATCCATGACACATAACTTAAACCTTTCCGTGTGACTACAATCGGGAATGCAACACTGATAGCTGAATTACCAATAGTGGCTTGGACATAAAGGTTTCCAGATGTCTTGTCCCATCTTGAACCTCCATAAAGGCAAGAAGGTATGGCCTCTTACAGTCGAAGGTCTCCTCTTAGCCGGGTGTGATGCTGCTTCTCCTACAACCCATTCAAAGCATGTGTGTGTGGGAGGAAACGTGCACTCTGTAGCACCAGCAGCTGTCTTCACCATAGGTTCATCTCGGGGGGACATCAAGGAGGGTTAACCGTGCCCAGTTAATACACGAACACCCATTTTATGTACATTTCTGGCACTAACATTTCCTGAAAGCATACTGTGGCCATCCTGAACCTTTGGCTTGAGGCGGCCCTTGAGGCTAGCCAGTGGCTACAGTCATTAGCTGGTTATTTGCCTTTTTTATTGATTTAGGCAAGGCTTCAAATAATGATTACTCTGATTAAAGTGTGTTGTCATCAACCACAATAGAGAGTTCGTGTCAACTGTTCCAACTGGGATATCCTTGTCCTTTAAGAGTGAGTGTTGGGGTTCCTACTGCTATTGTCCATAGGTGGTATCATCCGATGCAAGGGTGGAAGATGGAAGGAAATGATTGGGTAATGGTGAAGATTCGGGAGTCTAGGGTGTTTTTAGGATTCCATGGGTGTTTAGTGCTCACTTTTCTTGGTGAAGATTCGGGAGTCTAGGGTGTTTTTAGGATTCCATAGGTGTTTAGTGATCACTGTCTTGGTGAAGATTCGGGAGTCTAGGGTGTTTTTAGGATTCCATGGGTGTTAAGTGATCACTGTCTTGGTGAAGATTCAGGAGTCTAGGGTGTTTTTAGGATGCTATGGGTGTTTAGTGATCACTGTTCTTGGTGAAGATTCGGAAGTCTAGGGTGTTTTTAGGATTCCATGGGTGTTTAGTGATCACTGTCTTGGTGAAGATTCGGGAGTCTAGGGTGTTTTTAGGATTCCATGGGTGTTTAGTGATCACTGTTCTTGGTGAAGATTCGGAAGTCTAGGGTGTTTTTAGGATTCCATAGGTGTTTAGTGATCACTGTCTTGGTGAAGATTCGGGAGTCTAGGGTGTTTTTAGGATTCCATGGGTGTTTAGTGATCACTGTCTTGGTGAAGATTCAGGAGTCTAGGGTGTTTTTAGGATTCCATGGGTGTTTAGTGATCACTGTCTTGCCAGCTTTGTGGCCTCATTGTGCCGTTTGCTGCCTGCATTGTCAGAAGCGCTTGGGTAGGATGAGCCATGTTTTTAAAGAGTCCTGAAGGAGGTGAAAAGTCAGATTTTCAAGGCGAAACGCAAGACGGTTTTCTAGATTTCGTAGACGCTGCAGGGAAACTGTTTCTCCTGTACACCATCTACGGGTCCCACCTTGCAATCTGAACACCACCTAGCGTTTTATCTTCAGATGTCATTGAAGCCTGTTCTCTTCTTTCTGTGGTGTGCGGCTTTAGCCTTTATTCCCCAGAAAGGCGGGGCCCGCTCTAAGCAACGCAGGGGGTGAAGTGAGCCCCCATTGTTACATACTCTGCAGAGGAGCATTGCGCATCAAGGTGAAAGCTAATCCAGGCCCACAGAATAAAATGAGACAGATGCTTCCACTTTCTGGCCGATGGGAAGGGTTTAGGATGAAGGTCATACCGCCCAGCACAGCCAGGATAGCATGCGAATCTTCTGGGATTCCCCTTTGACTTCAGTGATAAAGGGACAGTGAGCTTTAGGATTAGGCTCTAAATTGGAAGATGGGCACTCTGGGTTTGCAGCTCCTGGATGAGGCCTTCTTCCTGGGGCTACAGGAGTATCGGCAGCGACTTGTGCAGGTGACGGATTGGGTTCTCTGAATTGGAATATATATTTTCACAAGGACAGGTTGGATGAGCCATGACTCGCGTTGGCTTGATAAGCACCTGTTGGAGCGCAGGCCGTCCCCACCCAAAGGGGAAACGCTTCTCCCTGCAAACACAGAACGGCACAGCCATCGCTACATGAACCAATCGTGCCCCCTACGCCAGGATCTGGCAAATTACTGCAGAATGCAAATGTCCTTTCAGATCCCGGGGGCAGGTCCTGGGGCAGGTGCCCGTCTTTCCTCTTCTCCTTTGCCCCTCTTCCCCCCTGCTGATCTGCTTTCTCTCTCAGCAATGCCGCACCTGGCCACCCTCTGTCCTCTGGGCCCAGGTACCTGCTCACCCTGCCACCCTCCTGCACTGCTTCCTGGCCACCCCTTGCACTGGGGTCTGTATCTGTACCCAAACAGCCCCCCCCATTCTTCTGCATTGATCAGATGCACCCTGTCTGACTAACCTTGCACTTTGCCACTCACAAGCTGCACTACCACTGTTTTGATCACCTTATTGATTTATTTACCTATTATTTATCTTGTTCTCTTCTATGCTCTGCCCTTTTCAATTTCTTCCCACCCCCCCTGTACTTTCCCCCTTCCCTCTCCCATGCACTTGCGCGTTCTCAAAGTCACTGAGCCTAGTAAGATCGCTGTTTTTGTTTTCTCCCCTGTTCCCCTCCCTGTGCCTGGTTGCGCTCTGAAACACCGGTGTACGAGCGCGATATAAATAAAATATATATCATTGCAAGTCCAGACATCCTTCTCTGGGTCTTGGCTCCGGCAACAAAGCCTTCCAACACTGTGATCCTTGGTCTTCTGAGCTAAAGCCAGTTAACCTAGTGTGAGAATGCCCCCGGTCAATCCTTGGCACTGGTAAGCATGCACTCATTCTTGGATTTCAAAACAGGCAGAGCATCGGTGGAAGCCACTTTAAGGGGCTGTTTGAGTTGAGTCAGCATTTGTGTCGGAGGCCTTTCAATGGTGGCCGACCGCATGCGTCTCTGTGGTGGGTGTCACCCTCTAGCTCTCCAGCAAGCCCCATCCTCCTCACCCAGCCAGTCAGGGCGGCCGGCTGAGTTCTGACTTGGGGTTACAGGCTGGGAGACTGCATGGCACCGTCTAGCCTGGGTGACGGAGGGGTCAATACTGAAATCTGTGTAGCTATTCCCACACAGATGAGGTGAACACACATTCAGGCTCGTATGTCCTATGGGCAGCAGTGACTAGGGGTGCACTAGTTTGTCCTCACCCTGTGGCGCACGGCGGAGGTGATCTGCCCGCCTCCTCACACTGTTCACGCAGCCTGGCTATAGATGCAGTGCATAGCCAGCTTCCGGAGCTTTGACCTGCAGTCACCGATCTCCAGTCACACAATAGCTCCAAGTTGGAAAATTAAAAATAAAATCAGACAATTCCAGGGATGGACCTAAGGATTTGATGAGCAGGAACTATAAGCTTCTAGCTTCACTAAGCAGGTGCTACCGCCTGGAAACTAGGAGCTGGTACCTAGCAAGTTGCAAGTCTTGCTTCTGCATGAGGCAAACGCCAACCTTGTGTCCATTATGGTTGCAATGTCTCCTCGTTGTGTCCTAGTGTTCATTCACACACGTTCACAAACACGCAGGGCCAATGCCACCAAAGGAAGTTGCCTGGGAAGTCAAAAGTAGCTCCTAGTGGAGGAGTGGTTGGGGGTTAAAGCTATCCAGGCACTTCCATCTGCAAGCAGGAGCTAATTAGCCCCGCCCCCAGACAGGCGTCAATTTCGAAACCTTCATTTCAGTCTTATGCAGCTATTTGTCCAGGGGTACTTGTTCCAGACAACAAATGATTTGCCCCAGCTAAAAGAAAATCCCCCGTGCATGTTCAACAATGGTAGACGTGTTTCGCCTTATATTGAACCCTTAAATCGACAGTCATCGGGTTTATTTTGCATGGTTTTCACTGTACCATATTAAACATGTTTGTTGTTGGCTGACACCATCTTTGATTGCATGTCATTTGCACTATACTTAAAATACCAGTGGGAAGGTCATTTTAACAATGGGGGAATGATATTGCCGCTTGCTGGAGTGTTTTGGTGCCTCTTGTATTGCCCAGCCTCATGCCCACCTACACGCCCAATGTTTTCAAGCGACGGGATGTTCTACACATGAAACCCGAAACACAGGTTTCAGTGCTCTGAATTGTCTCCCCTCTTTTGTCTAACCTGCACTTGCCCTCTCTGGCTCGCTCCCCCTGCACTAGCCTGGCTGGGCCTGCACCCCTATTGAGCCCATCCAGCCCCGTCCTCGCACTTAGCACGTTGCCCTTCCTTCCCCTGCCCTCTCTGCATTCCCCTGGCACTAATCCACCTGGCCTCCCCTTAGCACTCGCCCAGGGGCCGTCTTCTTCTTCCTCCTCCCCACCAGCACTTGCGCTCTGACCGGCACGCCACCTCCTCCCCACTCCCCTGCACTTCTTGTTACTGCACTTGCACGAACCGAATGACACAAGGCCGAGTAGGCCCGTTTTCTGTTGGTCTTCATCCCTGCAGCACCCCCCCCCTCTCTTTTGTCTTATTGCAGCTTGAAACACCATTTGCTGCATCGGCGTATTATAAATACCCAATACGTAAATAAATCAAATGAAGACCTCGCAGCAATATTAAGCGCTATACAAAAACATACATTTATGAGTTGCTTGCTGTTGGTTCGTCTTATGCCAGACAGGTTATGGAGTAGGACATGTTTCTCCCCACCCTTTCGCTGTCTATAAAGCAGTTTTCCTTGTGCCTCGAAATCTTTTCATAATTGTTTGTGCTGTTTTTTCCTCTGCCTATAAACAAGCCTCACTGTCATTTGCTTCTGTGCATCATGGGTGCATCTTGCAGACAGAGAGCGCCTGTACAGAACAAAGCGTCCCTTTGATATGCTGCCACCCTTCCCAACAGCTGTCAGAGGGATGTCTAATGTCGCGCCCGGCTCTGTATCCGTCGACGGGAGTGATGCCGCCTCTAATAGGATTTGTCGTATTTATGGCTTGCGGAGGATCCAGAAAACTCATTATGTTTCTAAGTTGAAGACTCTGAAAGTTCTTTCTTTCCTTCTCTTCGCAGGCCAGACCTCCCCAAGAAGCAGACCAACAAGCAGCGCCTGGCCGACCTCATGCTCTCCGAGTTTTCGAGTGGTATTGTACCAGAGGTTCCCAAGAAGGCGAAGGGGGTCTAAGAAATTGCAAAATCAAAACATGACTTCAATTGGGTACGTACAATGGACAACCCAAAGTGAAGCGCAATGTGGCGGTACCGCGGAACCACGGAACGACGCACTTCAGCCAAGCAAAAATTTACACTGTTCCGTCCGCCGCCTCCTCGCCGTGCTTTCGGGTTCCTTTACTTTCAGGTTCTCGACCTATGGAGGGTTTGATAGGAAAGCGTGCACAGACTTCGTTTTTAAAATCCAGACTTCTTGATCAGTCTCTGGTTCACTGGGAGCAAGATCCATTTCTATCCGGAGCAAGAAGAGGAGCGCTTTTGGGTCTACGGGGCTTCCTGATGTGGAGTCCAGAATCCCTCTGTGGATCCAGCAGCAACACTTGTGCCTTAGTATAAAGTCATCTCCGATAGACCAGGGTGGCGGAGATTGCCCCAGTAGCTCAGGAAGCGCCTCTGTGTACATGTTGATGTATAGCAGTAAATGTTTAATTAAAATACACATTTGGACTCTTGAATTTGATCTCATTCCGGTCAAGAATTGATGGTTTTGTTAAAATTGTGGACAGATTGTCTTTTGTTGTTAACATCGAACTAATATCGTTTCTATGCCAACTATTGTAAATTGTTCAATTTATATTATTGGCCATTTGGAGACCTAATTTTCTTTTGATCGGTTTTGGAAAGATGAGGGTTACTCTACTAAGATGCGCGCTTGCAGACCCGCTGCAACTGTCTCTCAGGTTGCGCAGTTCGAGCCTTGAGCTCCAGATTCCATATGTTTCAGCTTAAGGTAGTAAAGGTACCCCTTTTGTGACCCATTTTAGAATATTAGGGACAAGACGCCTGTCCTGAAGGTGAGCAGATGAAACCGGCTTGTCCACAGGGTATCCTGATCCTAAGAGTCGAACTAGTGCATTGCTGGCAGAAGAGCCATATTTTGACTATCCTGAAGAAATTCAAAGTGATTCCCTATGAAAGGAAAACACTTTGTGCTGTTGAGAGCTTAAAGCACCGCCAGCACCTCCCCCAAAACCTAAACTGCTGACATATCAGCAATCAACTTCCCCAAGAGTTTCTTGATGTGCACGCCGCATCATACCCACTTTGACCAGAAATTATGAATGCCGCCCTCTCCCAGGATGTGGTGGAGCACACCAAAATGTGGCACCATCAGCCTTTTTAAAGAGACGGGGCCTCATCATGAGTTGGGCGGTATCTCAGCGCTAATTGTGCTGGGATGCCGCCCAACGCAATTGGCGTTATCGCAACTCGGTCCGGTGCACTTTGCGCCGGATCCCGAGTTGCAAAGGGGGGGTGGGGTAAATCCCCATTCCCGTTGGACCCAATGGGGGTTTCTCTGCGTTGCGCTGAAAACGGGTGGAAAATGGTGATTTTTACTTCCAGCAAAAAGCTGGAGGCAAAACTCCCATTTACTGCCCAACTCATGATTGGGTGGAGCGGTAAAGTGGCAGTGATAGCATTACTGTCACATTTCACTGCTCCGGCCAACTTGTGATAATGCCCACAGTCTGGACTCTGTTCTGGCAGTCGGGTGCCAAACATTTGTTAAGTGTACTAAAAAATTGCAGAAGCCCTGGAAAAAAGCTTTTCATGGTTTAAGGGCCATCTTGGACAATGGAGCCAACCAGACTTGCCCGTTCAGGATTTCACCACAATCATGGGCCAGTAAGGGCCCACATTAGTGTTTGGAGTAACTCTTGAGTAGAATGAGTGATCCCCACCCTCCACCCCCGATACTCCGATCTGCTGCCCACATTTTGATCGGTTTATCACCCTTTCTCTTAAGCGGCCCCATGTTGTAGGCCCTCATTATTAATTCTGCACACCATGGAGGGGTGACCGCCGATTAGTGTTAAAGCATACTACTATTTGTGTACACTGTACTATTCCGATGGACTGAACTAAGTGTTAGCATAAATCACCGGTTACCCACATATTTCATTGAGTATTGAAAAACATTAATTGTCAACACTATTTATAATTCAATAGTATCTTAGTTCGTAATTAAATGAGTGTTATTTCATGTTTTTAAACATATTGGTTGTAAAAGAATCAAGGCAATATAAACCAATTCGTTTAAAACAGTGACATAGTTCGAGCAGGAGTCTCTAATTAGTATTGAATCCAACATTTTCAGGAAAACATACATGACATTACTGAACACTTAGTGACCAATGCAGTGTGTGTAGAGGGAACCCACAACAACTGCATTGTAATGTTGAAAGTTAATCCCAGTGGACATAAACAATCAAACCACATGGTGGTACAAATATATCTATATTACACAAAGTTGGTGCAGTAAAATGAAACAAGAAAATAATAACTTGGCAGTGTGTCTGGGGGTAACTGTCCTCATTTCTATGGAAGAGTTAACCCCGCCTGGGGTGAATTTCTTTATGGCTGGTTGTTGACCAATCCTTGGTCTACGTCGGGAAGATGCTTCCCAGGTTTGAGGTAGGATTGGCTGGTGAAGTGCCTGGTCCTCGGACGTTTCGGCTTCCAGATATGGTGCCTTCTTCTGGGCCTTAGGATTGTGTCTCCCTTGTCCTTCGGTCCGGACAAGTGAAGGGATGAGGGTGGAACACAGCGGCAAATACGAGTATTAGAATAGTATCCGATAGGAAATCTGCATTTCATTACCATTTGATTACTGAAGCAAGAGTGGCCAATGGGCCTATGGATTTGTACATTCTATAATCAGAGTGTTGCATCATCTGAAGCATTATTGATGGCTTTGCAATTGGCTACACAGCATATATATTGAATGCGTTTACGCACTACATCGGTTGGCATCATTGATTACAAAGGGATTCGCCTACCACATTAAGGAACACAGCCAATTTACAAGCAAGCTTTGAAGACGACCCATCAATCGAAACACGTGTTGGCTGTAGATTTGTTGGACCAAAACCATTTAATCACATTCTGTACATCAGACAATGTTGGGACTTGATCTGTAATAAGGATTAATGACATTATTGTTAAGTGAGGGAGCCGCACCAGGTAGGTTACAACAATCTTTATTGTAACAAAAGTGTCTTGAGCACATATACTAAAGACCCCCCGCCTCTCCCACAACCAAGGCTCAACAACAACATAAACTCCACATTCCAGAATAGATACCTCATAGGTTCATTCTATGAATGAACCTATGAACACAGCAATTCTAACAAGCCTGGTAAATGGACATTTATACAACACACCCCCCTCCCTTCAACAAAAAAAAAAATATTTATTTGAAGAAATACACATATAGAAAAACAAAATATATACAGAATGATGATGAAAATAATACCGAAACATCATGTAACTCCTCTTTATCTTTGCAACTCTAGACATATTCCAAATTTGCCCGCTCTCCAAACCCACAGCATTTCGGAAAACTCTCACAACCTTAACTGGGTCTGGATAAAGAGGTTCTCCTTTCTTAGAAACCACAGCCTTCCTTATCCGAACACATTCTCCAATCTCAACCTCCGTTCTTCTTCTTCTTGGATGCTTTTCATTGACCTTTTCCACCCATTTGTCCTTACACGCATCCATCCTCTTTCTCACTGCATCTACAACATCATCAGTCTCCTTTGCCCTACCTAACCAGGCTGGAGACACCACCGTGTTCGCCCTTCGACCTCTCATAAGTTCAAACGAACTCACACCTGTCTCCAGACCTGGGGCCATTCGCAACGCACATAGTCTTTCTCTCACAGCCACTCTCCTGTCTAGACCACAAGCATTCGCTCCTCTGATAGCTTCCATGATGCATCGATTGGCCCTTTCCACCATACCATTACCTTGGGGATACTATAGGGGAGTTCTTTTGTGTGTAATCCCACATTTCTCAAGATATTCCAAGAACAACTTCCCTAAAAACTGTGGACCATTATCAGTGAGAATGCTCCTGGGAAGACTTCTCTCTCAAACACACCCTCCAAGAATTCTATGATCCGCTGACATGTCACTTCTCTCAAAATCTTAAATTCAGTCCACCTTCAAAAAGTGTCAACTAAGACCAAGATAAATCTACCTCGACCCGTACCCATGTCAACCGGACCCAAACGTCCATTGCCAGATCCTGCCACACTCTATCGGGTGCTTTGGTCTTACCCATCGGCTGAGAAACCGCCACTAAATTCTTTCCTGATTTAACACAATCTGTACATGCACCAACTACTTTTTCAATTTCACGATCGATCCCTGGCCACCAGTAATCCGCCTTTATCACCTCTTTGGTCCTATACACACCTATATGTCCTTGATGAGCAGATCTTATTAACCTTTCCCTCAAACATCCAGGAACGACCAATTTGTCCCACCGATACAACAATCCATTCCTCACTGATGGTTCCATCCTCACCTCCCATAATGACCTTTCCTCATTGCACAACAATCTCTTCTCAGGCCATTCTCCTTTTACAAAATGTATAATGCGTTTCCACATTTCATCGGATTCCAAGACACACATTCATTCTTGCTTTTGTAGAATACCTTCCACTGTGACAAAGACCATATCATTTTCACTACACGTTTTGACACATCCCTCACTTACGCAGTCTTCCAATTTTACCCTAGAAGCATGATCAGCTTGTACATTCTCCTTTCCAGCAACAACCTCTATATTAAATTTGTGGCACTGCAATCTTGTCACCCAACACGCTACTCTCCTTGATACTACGTTTTACTCTAAAAAATTGACTTGAGTGGCTTATGATCAGTTCTTAATGTAAAATCCTGACCCCACACGAAATTCTTTAACTTCTCTATGCCCCAATGGCACGCCAACGCTTCTTTTTCCAACACAGAATAATTGAGTTCCACCCCCTTCAACATGCGAGAAACGTGCATCACGACCTGCTCTGAACCATCTATATCCGGTTGCAACAGCACAATCCCTACACCTGTGTCGCTGGCATCAACGGAAAGAATGGTTTTCTTTCTCGTATCAAACATTGCTAAGGGTTTGGCCATATCCATTTTTCTTTTTATTTCCTCAAATTCACTTTCACAATCCCTGTTCCATTCAAAATCAACACTCTTCTTCAACAACACTCTCAAATTCATTACACAGTCAGCATAGTTCTCAACAAACCGATGGTAAAATTCAATGGTACCCAGGAATGTCCTCAATTCAGCCTTATTCTTAGGCGGTTGAGTTTTCAAAATGGAATTTACTAAATTTCTTTTTGGTTTTAGACGCTGTTCTGATATTTCATGACCCAGATACTCAACAACTCGGGTCATAAAAAACACACTTTTCTCCACGCAACGTTATACCTCTCCTTTTGAATACTCCCACCTCAAGTCTCTTCCTCACCTCTTCCTCATCCTTTCCACATATGAGAACATCGTCTTGGAAACACCACACTCCACTGACATCCCTCAACAACTTGTCCATAACCTTCTGAAATACGGAGGATGCTGATATTCCAAAAGGCATCCGCCGAAATTGATAAATCCCTTCGTATGTAATAAATGCAGTTAATTTGCGAGATTCAATGTCTAAATTGATCTGATGATACGCACTAGCCATATCCAGTTTTGCAAAGAACTTTGCATCCCCGATCCTACTCAGTAGTTCTCCCATGTTCGGGAGTGGATGGCGATCAGCCACAACACACCGATTAAGCTCCCTCAAATCAATGCACACTCTTAAATCACCATTGCCTTTCTTTACAACAACCAATGGAGAAATCCATTCTACTGCCTTGGCAGGTTCAATGATGCCTTCTCTTTCTAGCTTCACTAACTCCTCCCGCAAAGCTTTTCGCATAGACAGTGGTAAAGGTCTGAGTTTGGCCGCAACTGGTCTACTTCCCTCTTTTACAACAATGTTATGCACCATCCCTTTATGACATCCTACACCTTTGCTGAAGACCTCTGGATATTTCAAAATCACCTCATGACCTTTGTTGTTTCTATCCGACCCCGGTACATTGCTCACATTGAGAACTTGTTCCTGACTATTAGGATCTAACTTGATGCACAATCCCCTCTGCTCCCTCCATCCCAGCAAAGTTTCCCCTCTTTTGGTGACATATATTTTTCCATAAGTTACTCTTCCTTTAAACTTAAAGTCAGCATTGCAACATCCTAAAATATCAATTTTGTCACCATTGTATCCACCAGGAATCTTGTCAGAGGGAAACAGGCATTTCATCGAACCTCCTATCACATTCTCAAATACCACCCTGGACATCAAAGTAATCTTCGAGCAGGAGTCTGCCAGCATTTTCACTTGATGACCATTCACTTTTATCCATGCCGAGGGATGTTCGCTCTCATCCGACCCCGTGCACCGTACCATGTGCACGGTAACAATTTCATTCTCCGACACATCGCCTTCTTCAGACGATGCACCATCATATTCTTCAAGAAGAAGAGTTCCTTTCCCACCACCAATCCTATAATTTTTACAACAGTTTTCGAAATGGCCCCATTTCTTACAAATGCTACAATTTGCGCGCCTCCCAGGACATATGGGAGATGCAGATAAGTGGCGTGCACTCCCACTATGAAAGCACAACCTATCTTCCCTTTTTACATTTACTTGCGTGGCGTCTTTCTGAATACGCCTACTGCCTTGATCACCACCTCCACCCTTGTTTTGAATACTCTCATACCGTCTGCTCGCTCTAGCTTTGTATTTTTTTCTCTTTTGGCACAATATTTCTCTTATCTCCCACTTTTAATACCTCAGTAATTTGAGCAAGTTTACTCTCTTTACCAGACAATTTTGCCACACACTGCAATGTATGCTTGATCCTTTTTGCAATGCTTATAACCTCTTCCAAATTTGGATCATCTTTTAACCAAATGTCTTCACGAATTTTGTCATTTGAACAGTGGAGCATAAACTGATCCCTAATATGTTCATCTAGACCTCCACCAAACTTGTAATTTAGTGACAAATGCCTTAAAGCAGTAATGTAATCTTCAACAGATTCTCCTTCATGCTGGAACCTCATGCCAAAATGATACCGTTCCAGCAGCGTGCTTGTTTTGGATTCAAAGTGCTTGTCCAACTTAGCCAATGCTTCATCAAAGTCATTAGAATCCCCTTCTACATCCAATTCAGATATTTCTGGGAGAGTGTCATACATCCTCTGACCTTCAGATCCCAGAAAATGCATTAGCATTGCCACCTTGCGTTCCACTGACATACCATTGCTACATGTGGCCTTGACATGGTGTAGGAAACCCTTTTTCCAGGGAGTCCACTTGATCCTGGGCGGACCCGGGGAGGGCATAAACACCTGTGGACCAGGAACCCCAGAAAGTGCAATATAACAATTCCAAAAGCGAAAACTGGATGAAGTACGTAAGTGCGAAGCACAAGATGCCATCACAGTTACAGATAAACAATTTCCGCTTCCTTCAATTCCCAGAACACAGTAAAAATTAGTCAATATGTCAGACAGTTCAATTGCCCGTAGCAGTGCATCCACTATGCTCCTCTGATACGCTTCACCAGATTCCTTTTTCTTTCGTCATGCACGCTCACCTGTGCCATTTAGAACATACCATCATTCCTGGACTGGTGGCGCTGTCAAAATGTGCTCCTTGTATACCACACCACTTGCGCCAACACCGCCTTCCCAAATGGGCCATGGGCGTGTCGGCAATGCCTCCCGATTCGTGTCTCCGGAGAGACACACAGTACTTCCTGGTCGCATCACCTGATCAGGACATGTGGGGCAGAGTTTCCCCTGTGCGCTCCGACGTGTACTCTGATTGGCCGGAGAAACACAGCGGAACCAGGAGGGCTCACTCCCAGCTCACTCCCAGCACCTTACACGGAGGCGCGGAGGTTCCGGACCGAGCTCCTCCTCTTCAAGGGAGTGGGCAAGAAAGCTCTCTCTGGGGACCCGCTCGTTGCGGGGAAACTGCAGCTGGTCCGGAGCGTGCACGGGAAGGTTTCCTCGAGGCCCGCCACTCCTCACGGGACCAAAAACCAAACCGCTCCTCTCGATCAGCTCTACACCCAGCTGGCTGCACAGGTAAAGCTTTCCCCAATTGCCTCGCGCAGAGCTGACGGCTCCACTGCCGCTCCCAATCCGGTCCATGATCGGCAGCTACACGATCAGCTGGCAGCATGGAGATGGCTCTCCCCAGTTGCTTCACACGGAACCGGAGGCTGGATAACTTCTCCCAATCGGCTCTACGGTCAGCTGGCGGAGAATGAGAGGGATTGGCAGCAACTTCCTTCATTGGGGGTCTTTAGATTGAGGCACAATTTTCCCCGATCCCATCCTCGTCGCCAATGTTAAGTGAGGGAGCCGCACCAGGTAGGTTACAACAATCTTTATTGTAACAAAAGTGTCTTGAGCACATATGCTAAAGACCCCCAGCCCCTCCCACAACCAAGGCTCAACTGACCCTCTTTAAGAAATAACAACATCATAAACTCCACATTCCAGAATAGATACCTCATAGGTTCCTTCTAAGAATGAACCTATGAACACAGCAATTCTAACAAGCCTGGTAAATGGACATTTATACAACAATTATCATGATACTGATGGACTAATTTAGGGTCATTATGCAGTCTGGCAGAATACACATATTCTCTTTCTGTACACTTTGGGGAGCTCAGGGGGGCCCCGTAATCTGCTGCTGTTGCACCAGACTGTTTGAATTTTTCTAGAAGACTAGCGCATCCGAGCCTGTCATTCCCCAGTTTGTGTCTTCCATTCTACATGGAACCTGCACTTTGCCACCCAACTCCTGCTAACCACTCCTCGGCCACACAGGTTGTCCAACGTAGCAAGGATATCTCATTGTTTTGATTCTCAGAGCTTTCAAGCACCTGCTCAGTGTCTCATAAGCTCGCTCTCCTGTTCCGAGTGAAGTGCCCCTGCCCACAAACTCTCTGAAGCATGCTCTACTGTTTTCAATCTCCTTTCCACTGTGTCTCGGAAACCAGCTGTGTTGTTTCACAGTGCCTGCCCACAGAGACTGTGGAGCAAGCTATTATGTGTCCAATCTCCGTCCCACAGACTGAAGCCGGCTCTGTCTGCTGTTTCAAAGCGCTTGTCTTCAATGTCTCTGAAGCTCGCTCTACTGATTCAAATCTGTCCGATAGACTCGGAAGCTTGCTCTACTGATTCCAAGCACTTGCCGACAGTATCTCTGAAGCTTGCTCTACTGATTCCATGCACTTGCTGACAGTATCTCTAAAGCTTGCTCTGTTTCCAAGCACTTGCCCACAGTATCTCTGAAGCTTGCGCTACTTATTCCAAGCACCTGCCCACAGTATCTTTGAAGCTTGTTCTGTTTCCAAGCACTTGCCGGCAGTATCTCTGAAGCTTGCTCTACTGATTCCAAGCACCTGCCCACAGTATATCTGAAGCTTGCTCTACTGATTCCAAGCACTTGCCGACAGTATCTCTGAAGCTTGCTCTACTGATTCCAAGCACCTGCCCACAGTATCTCTGAAGCTTGCTCTACTGATTCCAAGCACTTTCTGACAGTACCTCTGAAGCTTTCTCTGATTCCAAGCACCTGCACAGTATCTCTGAAGCTTGCTCTACTGATTCCAAGCACTTGCCGACAGTATCTCCGATGCTTGCTCTACTCATTCCAAGCACCTGCCCACAGTATCTCTGAAGCTTGCTCTACTGATTCCAAGCACTTGCTGACAGTATCTCTGAAGCTTGCTCTACTGATTCCAAACACCTGCCCACAATATCTCTGAAGCTTGCTCTACTGATTCCAAACACCTGCCCACAGTATCTCTGAAGCTTGCTCTACTGATTCCAAGCACCTGCCCACAGTATCTCTGAAGCTTGCTCTACTGATTCCAAGCACCTGCCCACAGTATCTCTGAAGCTTGCTCTACTTATTCCAAGCACCTGCCCACAGTATCTCTGAAGGTTGCTCTACTGATTCCAAGTACCTGCCCACAGTATTTCGGAAGCTTGCTCTACTGATTCCATGCACTTGCCGACAGTATCTCTGAAGCTTGCTCTACTGTTTCCAAGCACTTGCCCACAGTATTTCGGAAGCTTGCTCTACTGATTCCAAGCACCTGTCCACAGTATCTCTGAAGCATACCCTACTGATTCCAAGCACTTGCCCACAGTATCTCTGATGCTTGCTCTACTGATTCCAAGCACTTGCCGACAGTATCTCTGATGCTTGCTCTACTCATTCCAAGCACCTGCCCACAGTATCTCTGAAGCTTGCTCTACTGATTCCAAGCACTTTCTGACAGTACCTCTGAAGCTTTCTCTGATTCCAAGCACCTGCACAGTATCTCTGAAGCTTGCTCTACTGATTCCAAGCACTTGCCGACAGTATCTCCGATGCTTGCTCTACTCATTCCAAGCACCTGCCCACAGTATCTCTGAAGCTTGCTCTACTGATTCCAAGCACTTGCTGACAGTATCTCTGAAGCTTGCTCTACTGATTCCAAACACCTGCCCACAATATCTCTGAAGCTTGCTCGGTTTCCAAGCACATGCCCACAGTATCTCTGAAGCTTGCTCTACTGATTCCAAGCACCTGCCCACAGTATCTCTGAAGCTTGCTCTACTGATTCCAAGCACCGGCCCACAGTATCCCTGAAGCTTGCTCTACTCTTTCCAAGCACCTGCCCACAAATCTCTGAAGCTTTCTCTACTCTTTCCAAGCACCTGCCCACAGTATATCTGAAGCTTGCTTTACTGTTTCCAAGCACCTGCCCACAGTATCTCTGAAGCTTGCTCCACTCTTTCCAAGCACCTGCCCACAGTATATCTGAAGCTTGCTTTACTGTTTCCAAGCACCTGCCCACAGTATATCTGAAGGTTGCTTTACTGTTTCCAGGCACCTGCCCACAGTATCTCTGAAGCTTGTTCTACTCTTTCCAAGCACCTGCCCAAACTATCTCTGAAGCTTGCTCTACTCTTTCCAAGCACCTGCCCACAGTATCTCTGAAGCTTGCTCTACTGATTCCAAGCACCTGCCCACAGTATCTCTGAAGCTTGCTCTACTGATTCCAAGCACCCGCCCACAGTATCTCTGATGCTCGCTCTACTGTTCCAAAGTCCTTGCCCATAGGTTCTCAGAAGCCTGCTCTGCTGATTCCAGTCTCCTGCCCAGAGACTCCCTGTGTCTCTGAAACCAGCTTTGCTGATTCCAGTCTCCTTCCCAGAGGCTCTCACAGTTTCTCTGAAGCCAGCTTTGCTGTTTCCAAGCGCCTGTCCATAGTGTCTCTGAAGCCCGCTCTACTGTTCCGAAATCCCTGCCCATTGACTATCTGAAGCCGGCTCTGCTGTTTCCAGTCTCCTTCCCAGAGAGACTCTGTCTCTGAAGCCGACTTTGCTGTTTCGAAGCCCCTACCTACAGTGTCTCTGAAGCTTGCAGTAATGTTTCCAGGCACCTTCCTACAGTGTCTGTGAAGCCAGCTTTACTGTTTCCAAGCGCCTACCTGCAGATTTTCTGTAGCTGGCCTTAATAAGCACCTAATCACAGTGTCTCTGAAATTTTCAGTAATGTTTCCAAGCACCTTCCCACAGTGTCTCTCAAGCCAGCTTTACTGTTTCCAAGCGCCTTCCCACATTGTCTCTGAAGCCGGCTTTACTGTTTCCAAGCACCTTCCCACAGTGTCTCTGAAGCTTGCAGTAATGTTTCCAAGCGTCTGCCCATAGTGTCTCTGTAGCTGGCCTTAACGTTTCCAAGTGCCTACAGACAGTGTCTCTGAAACGTGCAGTAATGTTTCCAAGCACCTGCCCACAATGTCTCTGAAACTTGCAGTAATGTTTCCAAGCACTTGCCCAGCGTGTCTCTGAAGCCGGCTTTACTGTTTTCAAGCGCCTTCCCACAGTGTCTCTGAAGCCGGCTTTACTGTTTCCAAGCACCTTCCCACAGTGTCTCTGAAGCTTGCAGTAATGTTTCCAAGCGCCTGCCCACAGTGTCTCTGAAGCTTGCAGTAATGTTTCCAAGTGCAGCCTCCTGGCTTTTGAAGGTCAATCTAGAATCTTTATAGCCAGCTTGTAGCTCTTTGGGACTGTAACTAGGGTCTTTCAGCCCACCCTAGAGTCTTCATATTTGTCTCTACGCGTCCACAGTTCTGGACCTCTGAGGTCACCTTTAGACACACAGACTGTCCCAAGGCTCTTCCATGCAGCTATGAGCTGCCACCTTCTCTTCTGTGGCCACCAAGCTTTCTGACCCCACCTTCATGCTCTGAAGTCAATCTCCTTTGAAGCCTTCCCCATATCATTAACGCCCCCCCATAGCCTCTTTGAAGTGCCATCATGTTTTTAAGGTGCTTCCTTGGTTGCCACCTTTTCCTTGTAGGGTCACCTCGCTTTTCAATCTACTGGCCTGTGCGTCCAAGTGCTGATGGGGCCCTTCTGGATCTGGCCAGTCCATTCCTCTATCATGGTGGCCATCCACTGCATTGCCGCGCTCTGCCCCAACTTCCAGTGCTATGCGGACACCACTCAGCTCATTTTCAGGCTACCCTCAACCACCTCTTCTCCCTCTCTCATCTCTGACTGTTTGTCCACCTTCCAGGAGTGGTGTGCCGCCAATTACCTCTGCCTTAATGCTAGTAAGACTGAGATTCTCCTCATCTGCACACCTGCTCCCTCCTTTCCTGTAGCTCACTGGTCGGCCTCTTTTGGCCCTCATCCTGCTCCCACCTGCAAGGCTAAAAACATCGGGGTCATCTTCGACTCCACACTCTCCTTCTCTCCTCACATCTCTGACGTCTCTATGAAGTCACACTACCAGCTGCACCTCCTCAAAGGTATTCTTCCTTTTCTCTCCTTCCCCCAGAAGCTCACTGTCTCCAGAGCTCTGGTTCGCTCTAGGCTGGATTACTGCAACAACCTCTTTCTAAATCTGCCTGCCTCTACCATTCACCCTCTGTAACTCATCCAAAACTGGACTGCAAGACTTATCCTTAGCCTCAAGCCCAGGGATCGAATCTCTCCAGGACTGAAATCTCTTCACTGGCTCCGAGTGTCAGCGAGGATTAAGTTCAAAACCCTGTGCATTGTCCAC
The DNA here is from genome assembly GCF_040938575.1 of Ambystoma mexicanum. NCBI lineage: Eukaryota > Metazoa > Chordata > Amphibia > Caudata > Ambystomatidae > Ambystoma > Ambystoma mexicanum. The sequence continues at coordinate 75,189,072 of NC_090929.1, read as the reverse complement.
AATGCCTTCTGGAGCACGGGGCCTCAATACCTTCAACTGTCTCTTCCTAAATATCTTCCTTCTCAAGCTCTTCGCTCATCCACCTCCTCCAATTCTCACAGGGTTAGTCGCTTCTCCAAGCAACGAGTTGGTGGTAGCTCTTTCTTCAGCTGGGGCCTCACCCTGGAACAGCCTCCCTGCCTCCCTTAAACTTGAGGAGAACCATCTCTGGTTCTGGAAGCATCGCAAAACCTTTCTCTTTGCTTCTGCTTTTTCTCCTCCTCTCCCCCGCTGACCTCCTGGCTGTAACCGGAACTGCACTGGTTGCCTGGACACCCTCTGATCTCAGGCCCAGGGCCCTCCCCAGCCAGTCTCACACACCTGCACTGCCTGCCTGGCAACCCACGCACTTGGGGACTGTTTCTGTATCCCTACAGTCCCCTTACCAGCACATGACACCTGATGTCTGCACTTACCCTTGCACTTGCTGGCCGTTACTCTTACTTAGTATTATTATCCATTCCCTTGCACTGCACTGTCCCTTCCCCCATTGCATGCACTTGCACGATCTGAATGACACCTGGCCTACCAGGCTCGTTGTCTGGCCTCCCTCTGTTCCCCCTCCCTTGCCTCGTCGCACCTTGAAACACCTGTGTATAGGCACGTTATAAATGCCATATCCTATCATAACCCATTGTTAACCTAGAAGACTCCTCCAACACCCTTGTAGCACCCACGGTGAGACACAAGCAAAGAACTTTGGATTGGCTACTCCCCACCCTACGCGATTGTGACGAATACTGCCATCCTTCCAGAAAGTGTTGCCCTCTCTTTGTTGCCCATCTGCTCCCTCCAGGACCCTGCCTTGCCTTCAACATCTGTTGGACTGTGCCCTCCAGCAGCTGTATGGTTATGATTCAGACAGTGCCCTTCTGAGCCCAGCGTGCCACCTCTCGAGCATGATGGCTATCTACCCTTGACCCAGACCTCAACGCTGACTAAGCGCCACCGGTGAGACACAAACAAAGGGTGCTTGGGTTGGCTGCTTGCTTCCCTATGTGGCCAGACCGGGCATTCATTATAACTGACTATAGACTAGGGCAGCTCCCCTGAGTAAGCCTGCTGATGGGACATCGAAAAGGGATAAAACGCTTAGACTCACACTCCTCGCCCTCACCAACAACCTCTTCCAAATGGCACTCAGCAGTGACCTTCTTGTGGACTCTGGTATGACATCACAAGTTTGAATGGCATTTCCTGTTAATTGTCTTCTGCGCTTTCTCTCGATTTCCCCCCCCCCGTCCCCCAAACCCCTCACACCAACCTTGGTATGATTCTCAACCCTGCCCTCCTGCCTCCCCCTAAGCTGGATCAGGAATCCCCCACCCCATATGTCTTGCAATATTCATTGCCATTTTCTTTCCTCAGTCCTTTGTGAACCTAACACTGAGCATTGTCTTTGAATTGTAAAGCACCTATAAGTGATGTACTTTCCCTGTGTCTTCTATGTGAAGGCCAGACTGGAACTTGGTTGGTCATTCGTTTCTTCAGTGTGGAGGGATGGTAAACATAATGGACTTCCCCGCCCCACCTCTAGTCTCTTTGAGGCACGTTTCCAAGGCACCATGAAGTACCTCCAGGCCCGCCTCCAGCCTTTTCTAGGCCCAGCCTCCTCTTTGCTGTTTGAGGTTTTGCTAGGTTCTATGTGACGGCCGGGGGAGTCGACGTGGCATGGGAAGATCTGAGGAAATGAATGTAGCGTCTTCGAAGAAATCAAAGGGAGCAATTTCAGCCTTTTAAGGACTGTAGTCCATCAGTCTGGCCCTCCTGCCCCCTGGGCCCTCCCCCCTGCCCCCTGGGGCCCCCTCCTTCCCCCTGGGGCTCCACCTGCTGGTTATGAAATGAGTCCACCAATGGGGTTTTGAGCCTTTGGGTGTTAGCTACACTTCTTTCTTTGGTTGAGCAGTCGTACAAAGGATGCTGAGTTCCCTCTAGGTGGTCCTCTCCTCCTGCCAAACTCAATGCCACATCCAGGTCCGACTTTGCCAGATTTCCCTGAACCCGAGGAGTTTTGTGTAGTAGGCCCAAACTACTGGCAACCGCCTCTACCCACAACTCTGCACCACACTGCCCTATACAGCTCCAACGCTGCAGGAATGGCCCTAGCACCAAACAGCTTGGAGAATTTCACAATGACCCCCATCATTCCAGCTGAACGCCAAGTTACCTGGACCGATCTGCTGATGCCAAGAATCAACCTCGCTAAATCTCATGCCTGCAACATGGCCTTTCTCAATCCTTGTGCCATGTAGGATCTGCCAAGCCTGGGTGTGTGGCCTTGTAGGGATCTGCCAGGCCTGGGCACGTGGTCGTGTAGGCATCTGTCAGGCCTTGGCGCGTGGTCTGGTAGGGATATGCCAAGCCTGGGCGTGTGGCCTTGTAGGGATCTGTCAAGCCTGGGTGTGTGGTCTGGTAGGGATCTGTCAAGCCTGGACTCGTGTTCTTGTAGGGATCTGTCAATCCTGCGATTTGGTATTGTGGGGATCTGTCAAGCTTGGGGGCATGGTCTTGTAGGGATCTGTCAGGCCTGGGTGCGTAGTCTTGTAGGGATCTGTCAATCCTGGGATTTGGTATTGTGGGGATCTGTTAAGCCTGGGTGCGTGTTCTTGTAGGGATCTGTCAAGCCTGGGTGCGTGGTCTTGTAGGGATCTGTCAAGCCTGGGGGTGTCGTCTTGTAGGGATCTGTCAAGCCTGGGGTGTGGTATTGTGGGGATCTGTTAAGCCTGGGCATGTGGTCTTGTAGGGATCTGCCAGGCCTAAGGTGTGGTCTTGTAGGGATCTGTCAAGCCTGGGGGTGTGATTTTGTAGGCATCTGCCAGGCCTGGGAGTGTTTTTTTTGTAGGGCTCTGTGAAGCCTAGGCGCACGGTCTTGTAGGGATCTGTCAAGCCTGGGTGCATGGTGCTGTAGGGATCTGCCAAGCCTGGGTGCATGGTCTTGCAGGGATCTGTGAAGCCTAGGCGCACGGTCTTGTAGGGATCTGTCAAGCCTGGGTGCATGGTGCTGTAGGGATCTGTCAAGCCTGGGTGCATGGTCTTGCAGGGATCTGTCAGGCCTGGGCGAGTGCTCTTTTGGGATCTGTGAAGCATGGGCGCGTGGTGCTGTAGGGATCTGTCAGGCCTGGGCGCGTGGTCTTTTAGGGATCTGCAAGCCTGGGGGTGTGGTTTTGTAGGGATCTGTCAAGCCTGGGTGCATGGTGTTGTAGGGATCTGTCAAGCCTGGGCGCATGGTGGTGTAGGGATCTGTCAAGCCTGGGCATGTGGTCTTGTAGGGATCTGCCAGGTCTGGGTGCGTGGTCTTGTTGGGATCTGTCATGCCTGGGCATGTGGTCTTGTATGGATCTGTCAAGCCTGGGCGCGGGGTCTTGTTGGGATCTGTCAAGTCTGGGCGCATGATCTTGTAGGGATCTGTCAAGCCTAGGCATGTGGTCTTGAAGGGATCTGTCAAGTCTGGGTGCATGATCTTGTAGGGATTTGTCAGGCCTGGGCATGCGGTCTTGTAGGGATCTGCTAGGTCTGGGCGTGTGGTCTTGTAGGGATCTGTCAAGCCTGGCATGTGGTCTTGAAGGGATCTGTCAAGTCTGGGTGCATGATCTTGTAGGGATCTGTCAGACCTGGGCATGTGGTCTTGTAGGGATCTGTCAGGCCTGGGCACGTGGTCTTGTAGGGATCTGCCAGGTCTGGGCGTGTGGTCTTGTAGGGATCTGTCAAGCCTGGCATGTGGTCTTGAAGGGATCTGTCAAGTCTGGGTGCATGATCTTGTAGGGATCTGTCAGGCCTGGGCATGTGGTCTTGTAGGGATCTGTCAAGCCTGGGCATGTGGTCTTGTATAGAAAGACCTACTTATTTCTGTTGCCATGTATAACCCTTTGCTGAGCAGAGATCTTCAAATGGATTTAACACCAGCTGTAGTCCCACAGGATGATTCAAAGTGGCACGAAAAGGAGGGTGCTGAACTTCACCCCATTTAAGTGGTGATGCGGGGTGGGGATGGGGGCCTGTTCAGCCCTGCGACTGCTTCTACAATATTAGTAAACAGTGAGAATAACTGCAGGGCCTTTCTCCGCTTGAAAGGGCCTTCTGGATGACCGCCTATTCCCCATCTCAGAAGGGCAGTGTCACTGCAAAGTTATGTGTTTAGTAGCAACACAACCATGTTTTGTCACAGCATCCCACAGCCATTCTTTAGGTACCCCGTTGAACGCTGCCTTAAAGTCAACTGATGTTCGATGTATCATGTTTATTTCTCCCAAAAAAAGCGAATTTGCTTATTAGAAGTTTGATGGAGGGCTTGGTCCAGTGTCTCCACCTTTTCCAGATCCTCACTTGCAAGGTGAGCGAGAGCCTCATTCTCGCAGCACCAAGCATTCCTTCTATCGAGGAATATTTTGGGGGTACACTCTAGCTGGGAAACTGATCGGAGAAACTGGTCCATAGTTGGCTGGGCGTCACGTTCCCCTTTTTTAGGCCCAGACACGTTTTACGCTGCTCTCCAAGAGCTCAGGTAACTCTTAGTTGCATTGAAGAAATGCAAGATCAATGGTTTGATTTTACACAAATCAATGGATAAGCAAACCCGTGCCGGGCTATGCCTGCCCCTCACCCCCCCTAACCCCCCCAGAGGCCAGAGTAGAGGCCCATTGTGCCAAAAGGCCCATGGTCTTTTTCGCCATCAAGGTTTGATAAATTGTTCCGGCCGCCTAATAAAGACTGCGTCCCTAGTGTCAGACTTTTGATCGCATTTAGGAAGTCCAACATGGCCTTTCTGCAGTCGCTATGAAGCCAAGTGTGTGTCTTCCTGGTGGAAGATCAAGACAGGTTGACTGGTTGCATATGTTCTAACAGTTTCCAACCATGGATTATAATGTAGAGTTTAATATGAGAAGCAAGCTCTACTGAATACCAACATGCCCTGACTAAGAAGAGGTTTGTGTATTTTGTATTATTTTGTACTTTTTTGGAATGTATATAGCAGCTTCCTCTGTACAATGTATAAGTAGGCGCTAGAGTAAACAAATGCAAGTGGTGAGTGGCAATCCAGGCGTACAGGAGAATCGAATGATCGGAAAGAGCCGAAAGAAGATGAGGCTTGGGACAGGAGCAGAAAATGGACAAAGACGGTGAGGATTGAATAAATATTGGGAAGAGTTCCAGTGTTTAGGGGCAAGAAGAGGGGAGGGCTGGAAGCGGCATGGTGCACAAGGAGGTTTTGGTACAGAATGAAGATGAGGGTATGGGAGCAATCCTGGCAAGAAGGGAGATGGGTAGAGATCAGAGAAGATAGGTAAACTGGTGATATGATATGGCATTTATAACGCGCCAATACACAAGTGCTTCAAGGCACGACGAGGCAAGGGAGGGGGGGGAACAGGGAAGACGGAGACAACGATCTTACTAGGCCATGTGACATTGAGATCGCGCAAGTGCAGGGGAGGGGGATAGTGGGGAAGTGCGGGGGAAAGGGAGGGAGGGGCTGTGCAATACATGCGATAATAGAATAAAGCAGTAAGTAAAAAGTATGGCCAGCTGGAGGCAAGTGCAAGGGTACGTGCAGACATCAGGTGTCAAGTGCTGGTATGACCAGGGGTACATGTGTAGACAATAGACTGGAAGTCAAATAGTGACTGAGCGTCAAAAGGAAGAAGGGGGAATAGTATGGAGGACCAATATAAGAGAAGAGCAGAGAGAGAAAACACAGACGGCAGGATTAAAAAGTGAGTGGAGATGGTCAGGTGAGAAGGGGGAGAATGACCAGAAGAGCAGAGCAATAGTCAAAGGGGAGAACGTAAAAGAGAAAATATAAGTTTAAGGGCATGAAGCGAAAGATGAGGGGGAGCATAACAAATACATTTAATGGGGATTCAGGCAGTGTGGGAAATATAAGAAGAAAAAGGAGTCAAATGTGACCCTAACATTCCGAGCACAGCGAGAGAAAGAGAAGACGGGGCACAGCAAGAGTAGGTGCAGATATGGGAGGGGCAATAGAAGTGGCAGCAAAAAAGAGCACTTGGCTTTAGTTGGATTGGGGTGGCAAGAATAAATAATCCAGCTTTGGTTTTTAGAAAGACGGAGACGGTAGAGTGTGAAGAGCATCAGTGACCGAAGGGAAGGAGAATCCGGTCTCGGAGTCATTCCTGTTGAAATGGCAGCAGAGATTAAAAGAAGTTCTTATAGCTGACAGGAGGATGATGCAGAGAGGAAAGAGAAGAGGGCCTAGCAAAGGACCACGGGGATCTTGAGTTGGAAAGATTGTGAAGAGATGTGTCCAAGAAACAGAATGGTTTCTCTCTGAGTGGGTATCCGGCAATATTATTCCCACCAATAATATCGGCATATATATGGTCATTGGGTAAGGGGTTATTGGGACTGGGGGTTGCAGGGGTGTTCCCCGCAGGTTCCATGGCTCAATATCACCACATAAATATGGCGATATTTTTGCGGGGATATTAACACATGGAACCTCTGAGAGATAACAAAACCACTGGAGAACAGGACCCGAAAGACAAAGAGAAGCAAGTGTAGAGCGAAGAGGAGGGTGGTCACCCGGATCAAACGCAGGGGACAGATTGAAGAAAGTGAGAATTGAAGAAAGTGTGGCATGGCGAGCAGCGAGGAGTGAGTTTGAGACGTGAAGAGAAGATTCTGTGGAATTGGAGGGACAGAAGCCAGACTTGTGCGTGGCGAAGTGTGCCCAACTCAACAGCCACACCAGAGGTGGCCTTCTCCGATGCACGCCGGGGGGATCATCATGTTGGTGGTTTCCATCTGATATCAACAAAGCAGCTCACACTGAAATGCACCCTTCCTTGATTACGGATCATGCCCACATCACAGCGCAGATTAAGAGCGCTCAGAGTGCAGTAAGAAGCCTTGGAACACCCTGGATGAGGCATTTATGCAAGAATTTGTGGAAATGTTTTTTAAGCTGGTTACGGGGAAGGGGGATGTGGAAACGGTCTCAAGTAACAGCATAAAATCCTTATCAAACCTATGATTATTCAAGAGGTTGCTACTTCCCTCTACAAACTGCAAAATAGCGGGACTACTGGCAACAGACGGCCACCTTCTGTGCTTTGAGGCTCTTTTACCCAACAATTGGTGATGTTGCTATTATTGAAAGCTGCATCCACACCCACATGAAAGTGGGCGTTTTTTCATCTCCATTTCATAACCTTTTTCAACATGTCGTCAGGCTGTGCATAGACCTATAATTAACTATATACATATCTAAGAACATGTACATTTTTCAGTTTTTCATAAGAAGGGAAAGTCTCGCAGGGGTGTGCATCATATCCTGTCCATAGGAAGCTCAAGGAGATGCGAGACTTTTGGCTAATGGACTAGTGCCATCATGGTCATCTCAAGTAGCCCTAGAGCGTCAGGGCGTCCACGTAGCCGGGATCTTGTTAGATAGGTCTGGGCTTTTAGGTACCGGAAGTCATTTCTTGCTTCGATGCAGCAAAGGATTTCGCGCTTGTCCGGTGGTTATTCTGGCGAGAAGTCATGCATGCACCGAACTGTTCGATATTCGTTAAGTCTTTTGTGCAAATTGCTGTAGCATGCGTCAACTGGAACCTATCGAAGCCCCTTTCATTTGAGAGAGGCACGCACCAATGTGGGGCCCCCGCTAGCTCGCTTTCCTCTGTACTTGGAGCCTTTTTTTAATTAAATCAAAAATTTGACTCCAACAATTTAATATAAAATTGCAGTGTTTGCGGATGGCATTGCATTATTTCCCCCTGGACGCGGAGCCAGGGGGGACACTACCAAACAATTTGCTTGGGTTTTGGAAGTGAATCTGGCTATGAACTAAAAGTAGGGAAACCCCCCCCAAACAAGTCCTCCTTCCCGGTTTCAGTAGAATATATAGAAATTACGTTTACAGCCAAATCCAGATCGCCATGTCCAAATCATTTAGGAAACCTTTAAAAAAAAAAAAGGGAGTTGATCATTTAAAAAAAGAACAATTTACCCCTTAGAGTAATTGGTAGAATTAAGCTAATGAAAATGACCATCTACCAATCTGTTATTTGCGTCATTAACAGGATTGCGAGTCCTATGAAGTGCAACAGGGCCCCTAGATGAAATCCCTACCCCAATAGCTCTGCTTCAGTGTTTTTGGGTGGAATGAATTTCAAATAAGATTTCTGAGAAATGGTGAAGAAACTATTCCACACACCTTTGAACTCGACTTTGGCTAAGCCACCGTTCATGGAAGTTATACCCGTTTCTGGGCAAACGCCCCATTGCCACCTTCTGAAGCTTAACCATGGCAGCTTTTTCAAACAAACTAAAGCATCAGGGAGCCATGTCTAACTCTTGGTATGACTTCTAGAACTGTCAGCATACTCTGCCATTTGCAACTATCCTAGACATTTGTAGACCATCTCTCATGTGAGAGTCAGAGGATGAAATGTATATTAATGTGTTCTGGGATTTATTGGAGGCCAACATTGTCATTTTAATAGCAAAGCCTAAAATATTCTCTCCCTCCTTCCTTGTAGTGTGGGAACGTCTCCCATAAAATAAGAGTTGGTTCAAAAGGGGTTTCTATATTAAACCTCAAAAGCATAAACAAACGACAATCTATCACCAAAGTAATGTACTATCCCGTTGGATGCAATGGCCTTTAGTAATGATAGGAAGTCGGGATGCTCTTCCGTAATGAAATATCGACCAGTTCTCCAGCATGGGGTCTGGCATGGATTCACATGCTCGTGAATATTCCCAATCCTCTGTAAAAGGAAAAAAAACAGTTTCACTTTCACTTTAAAACTGTATTTCTCCTTTAAACCAATCACTGTCCTCTGGGTCACACTGCCCCCATCCAATGACAGTCCTCTTACTAAGCTCCACCCCTGGTGGCCATCTGCAGATTTTTACTGCACGCTTCAGTGTTGGGAGTCCTCGACTTGCTCTCTGAGCTAATTTAGTGTACTTTTGAATTTTTGTCCAAAATAGTTCGAATTTTGACTGATTTTTGCTTGATCATCAACGCAGGATCATCAACGCAGAATCATTTTGTGATCATCGACGCAGGACAGAGACCGGCAGTGGGGATCCGCTATCAGCGAAGATCTTCGTCCCCCTCCGGATCGTCATCAAAGTTTCGAGAAGGCCTGGCCTTGGGCCTACTTCGCGCCTTTCAGCCATGACTGAAGAGAAGAAAGAAAGTCGAAGCCTCTACTGTGTGAAGGGTGGATTAAGAAACGTTTTTGTGGAAGATCGGCATCATAAATGCTTATATTGCCCGCATCCGGACCATGATGAGGGATTTGAGGTGTGCCGTGGTTTTTTTGAAGAAAACCAAAAAAGACCACTACAGCAGACGATCAGCGAGGCTCAAGTCGAGCAAGGCCACTGACTCTGCCGCGGGTCAGGGCCAAGCCTCATCTAGGATCGGCCGGTCTGAGGAGCGAACTCCCTCCATAGGGAGGTCAAGATCCTTTGAGGACACGCCGCTTGCGGGGGTCCAACAGAAGGCCAAGCTCAGCGCTGCTAGTGCCACTGGGTTCGCCGCTGATGCAGGTCCTGAGTCGGACAGGAGGTGATCGCCATCACCGTCGGCCTCCACAGTGAACCTACTAATGAAAGGGCCCTCTTCAAGGAGAAAAAGACCCTAACCGCATCCAAACTCTGTGTTTCTGCGGATAAACCAACGAGGGACAAGTCCAGAGAGGGCTTTTCACAGCTGACTAACACCTTGCAGCATGCCAGGTCAACTGAGTCAACGACGGCACCGTTGAGGAAAGCAGCAACGAGCACATCATTGACTAAGTCAACGACATCCACTGCGATAGCGTTGATTGAGAGTAGGTCCGCAAAGGAAGTGACGACCACTCCACGGGTGTCCTTACCCATGAGGCGAGATATGACTGTGGAGGCAGCAATGAAGGCAACGGCCACTGCGGGGTCAGGGAAAGGCCCGGCGACTGCACAGACCAGCAACCTCCTGAGAAGAAGAGGCGGTCCCCACGGTGGGCCTTCCCTGGTACGTGGACCAGCGGGCTGCTCCAAATAGGCAGATCTATTCAAGTACCGATGAGGACAATGATGTGCAGGATGATTGCTACACGTATCACGAAGGGTCCCCTGCTTGCAAGAGGAGGCGCGTCAGCCCAAACCCAACGCTGCTGGCTCCTTTCACCCCTAGACCTAAGGACTTGTCTCTGGACATTCAAACGACCCTGCACACACTGGTCACTGAAATCTAGCAGAGGATGCCGCCCCCGGGACCTACGCCTTCACAGGACGCACAGGAGCCTCCGAGGCTAAACTCGCCCTAGTGGAAGAGAAAGGCCAAAGGGGCACTGGTCCTCTGCATCATCCGAGACTCCACCACCACCTCGTCGCATAAAGACCTCACTCGGAGCCCCGGTCACGGACACAGCTAACACCGTTACGGGCACCGACGAGGACGACTTAATCGTGGCTGATGGAGAACTGCACACGGGCGAGCCCTATAGGGCCTACCCACCCGACAAAGTTGTATCCTTTCATTCCATCATGTCAAGGGCCTCTGAACTGTTTCAGGTAGTTCCTGAGGAGACCAAGGAATAAGGCTTCCTATACGAATGGCGCAAGTCAAGATGAAACACCATCATGTCTGTTCCCTTCCTGGATGACATCTGGGAGGAAGGCATAACTTTAATGAGAAAAAAGAGTACGGCCTGACCAAGCGAGACAGGTTGGAAAAAAAGTACAGGGTTCCTGATTCAGCCCGCTGGTCCTTAGGGTCTCAGCCCTTGCCTGATTCAGTGGTCTAGGCCGCAGCTAGGAAGCACTCTGCGAACCAGTTATCGGTAGCCATGGTACCTCCGTACCAGGAGGGGAAGAAACTGGATGCAATGGGCAAGAGGATAATGTATACAGCAGCCTCTGCTATTAAGGCAGCTAACGCCCAGAACGTTTTTTGTGCCGATATGACCGGGATCTATGGGTCAAGTTGGGTTCTATTCTGGTCTTCCTGCCTGAAGACAAGAAGGTTGAGGCACTAGAGCTCTTTCAAGAAGGGGGGGGTGGCCTCAGATCACGGCATCATGGTGGCAGTGGACATCACGGACACAGGTTTCTGCCAGGTGGAGAAGGGGTGTCAATGTTGGTTGCAGGCAACAAACTTCCGCCAGGACGTCAAGACTAAGGTGCTGGTACTAGATATGCCATTCGACAAGGAGAACCTCTTCGGAAAGGCAAGCGTCGAGTATTTGCAGGCGATAAAGACAGACACAGACGGCACTCTCCTTGGAAGCATTGCAGCAGCGACGGCAGTCGTCCTTTAACTCGTCCAAATACCCTGTACTAGCAGCCTCCATGCTCCTCCTCTCAGGAAGCGTACAGGGGTTGCTCTCAAGGCAGCGGAGAACAGCAGCGGTGCCCGACCCCCCCCAAGCAGGCCTGAATTGGCAGTGGCCTTGTGCCCCCACTTATGTACCCCAGCAGGAGGCCGACTGGTGAAGTTCGTCACCACGTGGGAAACGATTACCACAGATGGGTGCTGGACGATCTCAGACAGGGGCACACCTTGGAGTTCCAACCCAGTTGTCCTCGTACTCTGCTGATTCAGCGACCAGAACACAGACCTCAGCTTCTGCAAGAGGTGCAGGCCATGTTACAGAAGGGGGCAATATAACCCGTCCCCCAGAGGCTGCGAAGCTCCGGAGTACACTCCAGATACATTCGAAAGAAAATAGGGTGGTGGAGGCCAATCCTGGATCTTTGTCATCTCAACAAGTACTTGAATACCCAAACGTTCTGGATGGCCACGTTTCAAAACCTGCTCGGCCAGCTGGAGCAAGGAGATTTTCTGACGTTGTTCTGGTTGATGCCTACTTCTACATCCCCATTCACAAGAAGCACTGCAAGTTCCTATGGTTCGTAGTTCAAGGTCAGCATTACCAGTTTAAGGCTCTGCCTTTCGGCCTGAAATCAGGCACAAAGGTTTTTTATGAAGTGCCTGGCCCCGGTGGAGGCACATCTTCATCTACAAGGCATCCATGTATACCCCTTGCTGGATGACTGGCTTGTGCGTTCTGCGCTCACATGCTCTGGCAGGTGAACACCCATCAAAGACTTTGTCTGCTGATGGAGTTGGGGTTCTCCATAAACTATACAAAGTCTTGCTTGATGCCATCTCAGGACGCACTGTTTCTAGGTGCCTGACTCACGCCCCACCCCGATGACGTGTTTGGCATCAGGGTGGGGCGTGAGAGAGCCATAGTAGGCAAAGTACAGCGCTTGTCGGTTCAGACGGCAAAGTTTCGGTCCATCAAGTCGCTGCTGGCCATGATGTCCTCCTGCATCAGCCTTGTTCGCCTGTGCAGACTTCACATGAGACCTCTCCAGGAGTTCCTGGATGCAGGTGTCTGGTAACTTTGCGGACAAGATCTCGCTCAACGATGTGTTCCGTCGAGCGATTCAGTGATGGGGTGTACGGCCACATCTCATCCAGGGAGCTTTGTTTCAGTTCCCCCTTACCAGGTGAAGGTCACCACGGACACTTCTCTAGAGGGATTGGGAACCCACACCGGACAGTTGCACACCAGAGGCCTCTGGCAGCTGGAGGAGAAGGACCTCCACATCAACGCCCTGGAACTTTGGGCCGTATTCTGGGCCTTTTCTCCCGTCGTTGAAGGGAAGGTGATGAGGATCTTCAGACAAGACCACCACCATGTTCGACATCCGAAAACCAGGGGGGACCCACTCACTGGCACTTTCCAACGAAGCCCAGGACCTGTGGTGCTGGACCATTCGTCAAGGCATGTTCCTAGTCACGTTTCACCTAGCAGGAGTCAAACACACCATTGCGGATCTGCTCAGCAGGCAATTGCATTGTTGCTACGAGTGGGAACTTCACCAGAACCTGGTAGATATTCTATTTGGCAAATAGGGCCAGCCCCAGATAGATCTCTTTGCGAGGGCGGCAAACACCGAGTACCTGTTTGCTAGCAGGTTCCCTCAACCGAGGAGCATGGGCGACATGTTCTCGTTCCTGCGGGAGGGACGGTTCCAGTACGCTGCCCCTCAGTTTCCGCGCCTCTTACGTGTGATTAACACACTCAGACAGTGCCATTGCAGAATAATACTTGTCGACCTGGGTGTGTGTTACGCTCACCTGGTAGCCACGGGGACGCCACCCACCTGCGGGGCCTCTGGTGCCCTCCTCAGCCGCTCCCTGGTATAATCAGCGGGGAAGTTCTGCCTGGAAAACAGGTGGGCAATGGTCAAGACTGGGCAACTGGGGTAAGAGCTTCCCAACACCCCGTATGCTCGCAGCCCCTCCCCGGACCTTTCCTCACCTTGTTATGGGTTTTGGCGTGCTCTACGTCCTGCCTTCTTGGCAGGGGTGCGTTGTCCTTTGTGGGCGAGTGTGATCTAGTTACTTCACTGATGCTGCCCTTTAGAGTCTTTCAGGTAGGTCTTATTACTGTTATACTGTAAGCCTTTCTTGGATTCAAGAATGTCTTTTCTCTCTCCTTAGGTGCGCGGAAGTTCGCTGTGGAACGTTGGCTGTATTTGGACTCACCGGCAGGTGATGGTGTTTCGAGAGCACCTTGATGCGGTAAGTAGGCACTATGCGCAGCGCTATGATGCCTTGCCTTTGCTAACCTGTTGTCTTTTGTTCCCGTAGGTTGCGGTGCTCACCCGGAGCAAGAAGTCCCAAGGCGGTGCTGGTCGATGGGCGACTTGAGAGGTAAGCTGCCGGTACAATTGTAAATGTCTAATGTCTTGTTTCTCTCCTTTTGCAGATCCGATGGTCCGGGAGGCTCGCTGTTCCTTGGAAGCTGTTTGCAGGAGCAGAGGGCAGCTAGCGGTGGAATCACAGGTAAGCTGCTGTTAATAACGATTTCCCTTTTTTGTTTTTCAGGTGCAGTTCTTCCGAGGATCGCAGATGCTGCTGAACACTATGAGCGTCACGTTGCAGGATTGCAAAGTAACGCAAAGCGTGTTCTCCAAGTCAGGTGCGGTTTAAATAGCATCAAGAAAGTAGTCCAGGTAAAATAGTCCCTAGGCTACCACACCCAAAACACTACCGCATAGCTTGGTTCCAAGGAGCCAAGCTATGTGGATGCCTCCATGTTGACTGGCGTTGAAATAAAGTAGTTCCCAAGCACAAGTCTTCATCAAGTATGAGCCTGGCGCCAAAGGCACCAAGACGGCCCCAAGAGGGCCTAGGTAAAGGATGCCTAAGCTTGTTGGGGGCCAGAGCTGAGACCCCTCCTGGCCCATGGGCCTGCCCGGGGGGTTTCAGGAAGTGGGTCGTGACAGCGTGGCCATGGAAAATCTTGTATACGGACTTACTACGTCTATCAGTGGCCCCGTCCATCAAGCTGCTACTGTCCCTGGACTTTCTCGCCAGAGAAGGGGGGGAGGGTGATTCTGCATCACGACCCAGAGTCTTTGAACCTGAGGGCATGACTCGTGCAGCCCTAAAGTTTGGAGGGTATGTTTTACCCACAGCATGTAAGGACATCCTGGCCAGAGCCTCAACTTTAAAGTGCTACGGACATAAATGTAAATGCTTCTGTGTGTTGTGCCAGACTCAGAAGATGACCCCTCTGCGTGTCACGGCCCTGCAACTTCTACCAAAAAGTGGGACTGGCTCACGCTTCTATCAAGGTGCATCTGGCCGCCATATCCAGGTACACCAGGTCTCCGGGCAGACCTTCAATGTGGTCTCACAGGCTCATCAAGGAGTTCCTCAAGGGGCTCTTCAGGACTTTCCTGCCTATGAAGGCTCCTGCCCCGGTTCGGGAGCTCAACGTTGTACTAAGTAAGCTCATGGGAGTGCCCTTTGAACCTATGCATCAGGCCTCGATCAAGTTTCTCTAGTGGAAGACGGCTCTCCTCCTGGCTATCACCTCAGCCAGGTGGGTCGGGGAGATTTAGGCCCTGTCTTGCAAGCAGCCTTACTTGTCTTTCCGCCCTTCAAGGGTGGTACTGTGTACACACCCCACCTTTGTGTCAAAGGTACCATCAGAATTCCACCTCAATGAACCTTTGTTGTTACCTGTCTTTCCAAATCCGTCGTCGCCAGCGGAAAAGGGACTTGCATTCGATGGATGTTGCTTTAAGCTCTACGCGGCACGTGCAAAATATTTTCGGAAGACTCCTCAGTTGTCATCAACTTTGGACCTGTAAATCAAGGAAAAGCCTTGTTGAATGCTTCCATCTCCAGGTGGCTCTCCAGCTGCATCATGCACTGTCATCGGCTGGCTAGCAGGCTGCTGCCAGGCCGGCTGAGAGTCCACTTCAACCATAGCCATTGCAGCACAATGGCGTTTCTCTGGCTTGTCCCTGCTCAACATCTGCAGGGATGCTACGTGGAGGTCCACGCACACCTTCAGATGGTTCTACTGGGTCGATGGGGATTTTAGGGAGGAGTCCCGAGTCGGCCAAGCGGTGCTACACAACCTGTTTTTTTTTTTTTTAGGTAAGTCTGTTCCAGAGGTGTGTTTATTGCTTCTGTTGAGCCTTGCCACCTCCCGTGTTTGTGTAATGTTGTACTGCTATGTATTCTTTATTCATGAGCATGTGAATCCATGCCAGACCCCATGCTGGAGAAGGAACAAGTTACTTACCTGTAACTATTGTTCTCCAGCATGGCTCTGGCATGGATTCACATGCATGCAAACCCTCCCGCCTACCCCTCTGTGGCTCTTCTCTTGGTTCATACTGCCACCGTACGTGTGCTAGCAAATCTGACGATGGCCCCCAGGGGTCGAGCTTAGGGAGAGGACTGTCATTGGATGGGTGCAGTGTGACCCAGAGGACAGTGGTTGGTTTAGAGGAGAAATACAGTTTTAAATTGAAAATGTTTTTTTTCACCGAGGATTCCCAACCTGACGACGGGGAATATTCACAAGCATGTGAATCCATGCCAGACTCATGCTGGAGAACAACAGCTACAGGTAAGTAACTTAAACCTTATTCTCAGACAAAACTAAAATGCAATTCAACAGTCACTTGTCTCAAAGGAAATCTGCTATGTAAGGTGGCCACAGCTGATGCCAAAGGCGGCCTGTTACATCAATTATTGCAATGTTTGGTTTTCTAGAGAACCAATTCATTTAAACATTGCCTTTGCGTGTGCAAGTTTTAGCTAACGTCTGAACCAGATTTACATGATTTTACTTGCAAGTGAAAACACCCTTTTGCTAAAGTGGGAACGTTGGGTTGAAAAGCATATTTTTAAATGTTGGCATGTGTCCTCTGCAACCAATTGAACAAGTCTTCAAACTAAAAACATGCCTTTCCGTTGAACAATGCAAATGTGATTCAGCCAGACACGCATCTATGTTGTCAAAAACTCAAAGACAATCATGGTACCTAGAAATCGGCGTGGGAGGCCTGAAACATTGTCTGTGCATTGGAAGTAGCTATTTTGTGTGCATACAGTGGAAATCAGTTCTTAACTAAAGAGAATTTTTTTTTACAAAGGTGTTACCATAATTGTCAGTGATCTGAGTCTGCTTTCCCGCAGTGGGTAATTATTCTAAATCCTGCCGGACTCTGGGGGGGCGGGGCGGGGGACAGGGGGAGATGAGAATGCTGCATTTCCTCCCATAGGATTACAGAAGGTCATATGCTGAGTGCATATTCCGTCCTGCCAGGCTGAGGTAACTATGATAATATGCAAGTTCAAAATGGATTTTATTACAACTTTGAAGTTGAAGGCGTTTTGAGCATCTGCCCCTCAACATATCTCAATATTGGGAGGTGGAGGAGTTCTTCATTACCAGAAATACCTGGACATGCTTATCTTGAGGAAAACATTTGGTTTGTGTCTATTTACTCTGCATCTCAGCCCCTTGCCATGTGCATGTAAACGCAAAAGGCATTTGAAACGGAAACATCTCAAATCCATTCTCCCTTGAAAGGATGTACAACTTCTCAACCACAACAGTTGGAGTAAAGCCAACGATGCTATTGCAACAGTGATATTGTTCTCTGTCCGTTTACCAACTTTGCACAGTCCATGAACACGTATCTACCGTGTCTCTTATGCTGTCCCATGCCTGATGTAGCTCCCATACCCTGAGGTGAGGCTTCTACCAACCGCATGGTAATCATATGACTACTCTCGCACAACAAATCGAATCTAGCTGTACTTCTACATCTATTGCTGCTATGCCTACCTGTGCTACTTACTTTATGTACCCCCCACCCCCCCTCATAACAGGAAGTGTGGCTTTGCCAGGTTCTAAACACACCCCAACTCTGTAACCATATGCATATTCCTGCACTTCACTATTGTATTATGAACTATCTGTAACTAGTGCCTAGTCACGGCTTTGTGCGCTGAAATAAATGAAGTAAATAAATAAATCTACAAGAGGTTGATTTTCAAAACATGTCAGTGTAATATCCATTCATCCATATTTTAACATGTAAAAATTGATTTGATCACTCCATTTCTTGTTATCCCAGTTAGATTTCACTTTGAAAAGATAAGTCTATGGGCCTCATCACGATTTTGGCAGTAACCCTTAAATCCGGTGGTTGCGCTATTACTGCCGGATTTAAGGGTCGGCCAAATCAGGACTTTGGCGGATTTCGTCCCAGCTCTTGGCTGGAGGGAAATCCACCGAAAATGTGCGCTATTACCACCGGCGGATATACCGCCAGCGGTAATAGCGCAAATTTTCCCCATTGAGCCCAATGGAGAATGGGGCTTTCCCGAATTGGCTCAATGGGGAATGAGGAATTACATTACCGCCAAACTCGTGATCCGGCGCTATTAGTGCCGGGGAGATTGGCGGTAGGGCTAATACCGCCGGCGGTAATACCACCGGCGTTACCGCTAAAGTCGTGATCAGGCCCTAAGGCTGTTATTTTGTAGAAGGTGAAGTTATTAAAAATATTGTAATAATCCGATACTTACTCTTAGTGATGTAATTTTACTAAGAAGAGGGACACACTGGAACATGTGATCTCTTGTCCAGTAAAGGGGCGGTAGCAAGGCGAGAAGAACCTTCCCATTCTAAAAGATTCTCACGCCCTTGCCAAATCAGAGGCTAGGAGTATGGTTTGTTCAAGTGTTCTACAATCTGAGCATACAATAGAAATGGTGAACAAACAAAGTCATGTTATCACAAATGTCTCATGAGGTGAGTGGTATAAGGCCCAACCATATACAGATGAAAGAGAAGCGGCCGATTTGGGAAAGACTGATGGTCCTGGAAGAATGCCAGCGACAGACAGATTCCACCAGTGCAGAAGAAGAAACCATCCAGCAAGCAGGCCCATTCCAGGCTGAAACTGACGCAGACGAGACGCCAGTGCTTAGGAACAGAGCTAGATTGCATACGCCTGGAGTTGGTTCCTGGGGATAGTTGAAGGCCCTGCTGATGATCAAGCAGTGAGGGGAGATCTGCCACAAGGAGCCATTAGACAAAAGGCAGCCTGGGCAGAGTCTGCTGAGTTGTGTACACTAAGAAAACTCTAAAAGTTAGTGAATGGGTACCCTGAAAGAATGTTTAAGTTGCATCTCCATAGAATCGAGTATTGACCTCTGCTAAATAGGACTTAATTGGTGCCTTGAGTTTTCACAGAAGCAACATTATATCTGGGCCTGTGAGCTGCAATGGCCAGCACATCCTACAGATTAACCGTGATTTAAAAGACCTTTTGCCATAGGATGACCATAGTCTAGTCCTTAATACATGTACGCTGGTCTTTAAAGGGACTAGAATTCCAATAGACACCCGTCGGTGGATTGGTTTCTCCCCTTAATCGTTCCCTACAAAATGGTGAATAATTTTAAAATGACTAACTTACTTTAATTGCATTTCGATTTCAGGTATCACATAAATGAAGGTGTTTGCCATTAGTCAATTCCCAGAGCCAATATGTGAGTGACTTGTTGATTCCTTTACTATGTGTGAATTCCTAATCTTGTGATGGTGCAACAGTTAAGAAGCCATTTGTGTTTGATTTTCTAAACATCATGAATGCAAACTGATGGAAAAAATGCAACGAGTGATATGATGCTAATTGGTTTTATTTGGAATACACGTCCACCTATTCATAGAAGGGTGCGTTTTTTTTAAAATAAGTATTGCTAATGAAACGACATTGTTAATTACACATAGAAAGATGGAACCAGGCAGACTGCATTTTTGTAGGATTGTCATTTAGTCCGCCTGTCTTTTGCAACAGTGTTTCAGGAGTGTTTCCCCTGTACTAGCGGTAGGATTGTCATTTAGTCTGCCTGTCTAATGCAACAGTGTTTCAGGAGTGTTTCCCCTGTATTACCGGTGTGATTGTCATTTATTCTGCCTGTCTTTTAAAAGTGTGTTTCAGAAGTGTTTCTCCTGTACCACCGGGATGATTGTCATTGAGTCTGCCTTTCCTTTGCAACAGAGTTTCAGGAGTGTTTCCCCTGTACCGGTAGGATTGTCATTTAGTCTGCCTGTCTATTGCAACAGTGTTTCAGGAGTGTTTCCCATGTACTATTTCAATATCTTGTGATCTATTTCAAAGAAAAGTAATTATTGTTATAGCATAGATTTTTTTCTTGTCCCACTTAGTGGGAGTCTGATACTAGTGTGCAAGACCACCAGACTCAGGTTACTGAATTAAAATTCATTATTTTCAGGTCTTGTTTGGGGGTGGCTTGTTAAATGTCCCTGCATGAGCGTCTGTTCAATTGAAAGTGTTAAACCAACCATTAGGCACAATAATTATATTTTCTTTAAATTATCTAGCGAGCATAGGCGTAGATGATTTGGGTACGGATGTGGACCACAGATATGTAATGTTGCGTATTTTTTATATTTGACTGGTATCAAGATTTTCTAGCTTATCAAACAATGCAGTAGTATTACATGATATTTTGTAAATATTTTTCCTGTTTGAGGATATGCACATGAAAATTAAAAAAGACATCTCTACATTCGAAATATGGCAAACTGAGACAAGTTTATCACACATGTTGCCTCTCTGTCCAATTAGCAGAGAATTTTGCTGTGTGCAGTATCATATATTAACACTGCAAACCAGTAAATTCTTTCTGGCGTGTACCCAAATGAGAATATAGATAAAACATGTTCTCGTTTACCGCTAAGAGTAAAGCAAGGTTGTCCCCAGCTTGGACATGGTTGGACCCCAGTCCACCCGCGGTGGAGCGCTGGATGTGGGAAATGCAAGGTTGCTTCTCGTCGGAATCATCAATCCTGCGGATATGCATTAAGAGAGTTGGGGATATTTGGACATTTTAATTATTTACTTGAATCAAGACATTGAAATATGAATAGTTTGAGAGAAGTGTCTTCTTTCTCCTAATAATCCTAACACTGTGCTGCTGCATTTAGTTTTTCTATTGAGAGTTTGTGATTTGATGATTTTTTAGTTTTGTATGAGACTGTTGTTTATTAATATAAAATGTGAAAGGAATATCAGTCCTCTTCCCACTAGTTGAATCTTGTCCTGTGCGTACTATGCTTTTCTTTACAATGAGGTATTTAACCCTTTCAAGCTGGTAGGTTACAAGGGCCTCACCAGTTGGGTATGAGTATATTTGCTCTTAGGTGTGACTGCACCCAGCCTACACCGTTGTAAGTACTATAGAGTTTGTGTAGCATTTTTAATTAACTAGTCATACATCATAGTGCTACATGGTACAGGGCAAAAAGCCAACTATATATTTGTTGTTTTGTATAATTATATGAAAAATGTTACTAAGAGGGGGTCAGGATTCTGCCACCCCCTTGCCCCGTTCCCCACTAAATTCATGACAAGACGAAAGGCCAGGAAACACTGCAGTCATCCATTCTATTTCAGATGGATTCCTAACAGTCCAATGATTGATAAGTACGTTGAGAGGTATCCCGTCAGCCAGCCATACCAACCAGAAGCGGTACAGATCTATACATGTGTGGATGAAGAGCCGCAGGCCACGGTCAGAAGGACCTATATGGACAGCCTGGACTAGAGCACCAAGAAGTCACGTTGGTGACGTGGTTGGAGACACCACGCCATATCAGCGTTGGACATGAAGCACTCGTGCCATCCGCACTTCCGGATACAAACACACACTCTAATGGATGAAGAACATGAGCATGTAGTTCTGTAGTTGGAGGACAGATGCATTTACATACTGTCATTTTTTATTATTTTTGTAATTCGCCAAGTGCAGCAATGCAGAAACGCAAGGCACAAGAGATCCTGATGAAAGCTTGCAGATGCTTGAACACGAATAACCCTATGGAACTGCAAGAGCACCCATGCGACCTGACAGAGCCAAGTGTGACTAACATATGGAAATGTAGTATAGCGTGGACACTGCAGAACTGCATTATAAGGCTTAGGAAAATTACATCAGGCCTCAGGCCTCTGAGCAAGAGACGAGCTGAGCTGATTCAGGCTGGACAGAGAGCAAGACGTGTGAGACAGGACCCGCAGCCAAGGCCAAGAGACACGGATGACATTCCAAGCCCCAGACGACAAAGGGACCAGCTGCAGAAAATACAAATACATTCTCTTAAATAAGAGCTGCATAGCTCAAGTTCGTTGTCTCTGAACACCTGACGTGGCCGAAGCAGATAATGGACAGTAATCAGTGCTGGGAAAATAGAGCCGGTCCCAGGCAGCCAGACGCAGACTGCAACACGTATGCAACAAGTGTTTCGCCAGACAGGAGAGCATTCTTATACAGCAAACGTGGTGCACACAAGTTCCAATACAGACACATAATCGTTCTCATCACCTTCGAAAGGTACACAGTGAGCTGAGAACCATGTTGGGTCCCAGGCCTGGGGGTATCAGCTCTAGCCAATCACAGTTTAGTACCGTAGTGGTGAGTAGCAACGGGCACTAACTAATGGTAAGTCCACAACACTGCAACAATGTTATGGCTAGTGAATTGGGGATGGAACAGGCCAGCCACCTGACATGCGAGGGCCAGAATAATAACATCTATAGTGTCCTGTATAGGTGATAGAATGCTCAGTTCCCAATCACTTGGGCCGATAGGGTTTCTGGAGAAGGGCCCAGGGTGTCACAAAGTGTTGACGCCATTTGAGGGTAAAACCGGCCTGTGAGCCGAGTAAGAGTGAGATGTGCATGAATTACGGACTAATGATACCTAACCTGACCTCCTTACTACCTAACTGATCCCTGAGCTACACCTATGACTGTTCTCCTTAAGGTTTTCCTTGCCTGACTATATCAACTGTATTTGTTCTGTCAGCATTTGTCTGTGTCCTGGGTATATCCAATGGGACTATTGATTACTGCAAATTTATGCTAGTATCAATGTTATCATTGCCTATAACCTGCCTGCATTCATTTATGTACATGTATGTACCACTTACCTCTGTAACTAAGCTTCTTAAGTTTCCTTGTAATGCTTGCGTCCAGCTACCCAAGGGTTTTGGCTTGCGCTATAGCAAATAAATATATAAACAAACAAACAATATTCTCTGTTCTTGTGCTGATCCCTGTTGGTTTTGTTGTAAAAAACCGCAGTTTGAACTTGCCATTGAGTCCTCCCTGTATCCTGGGGGAGGTTGTTGGGCCCTCCAGTCTGCAAACTTCCAGTGTCCCTCTGGCATACCTGGGAGTTCTCCCCAACAAGCTGATACCAGAAAGGATTGGTGGCTGTGCCAGCTGGCACCAGGTCGTCTCCTCCTCCGCCGCCGCCGAACCTGAGAGGCTGCAGGATCCTCGCACATTTTGAGAAACCGCGTGCAGCTCAATCACAAGAGAATATTGATATACTCTGCCTGGAGGCAGGAAGACAGCTGTGTGGTATCTGTGTGGTTTGGGATTAATGAACTATTACAGTGTGCACGCGGTATTTGATTTTTTGGCACTACTTTGGTCAATAGATTGGTGACATCACCCATAGGTTTGCACATAGGCTATGGAGATCACGAGATGGTGAGGAGCTAGTATTGGAAACTTGGAATTGAAGGACGAGGTGAACAATAGGGGGTGCGTGGAAAGCGCATGTGCAAGATTGTGGGTGTGTCTGAGGAGGCAGTGATTGTGAAGGAGGGGTGAGGCGGAGCACGCCTGGTAAATTGTGGAGCCAGAGAGGCTCATAGAAACTAAAAAGTATTTCCATTATATTGTACCTTTCTCCCTAAACAGCAGATTGTCGAAACCCTCGACTTGAGGTCAGGTAAAGGCACAAAAATATGTACCAAAGGAAATGCGGGGGGACACACCTCTTCAGCACTTGTGTAAGACACTCCCGCCTTACAGAGAAAAGATTTGCAAGTATAGCATAGAATGGTACAAATGTACAGAGGGAAAGTTAACTAAACCATGGCCACCTTGCAGAAGTTTCTCCAAGGACATGCAGCGATCACTACTCACACACATATAGGGTACTTAGAAGGGGAAGAAGTTAACTAAAAGCATGGCCATATTAGAGTTTTGGTGCATGTTCCAGGAAGGCGAGGAGGATGCAGCGAGGCGTCGGTGGACGCTGAGCCAGCAGGAGGTGAAGGAGCCAAGGGCTCTTCCCCATGTACCTACGAGTGTGGTATCTGATGACAGACAATGAGAATGGCATGTACCCAATACGAGAAATAAGGGCAGCAGAAGTGTACTCAAACATGTCATATAAGACACCACCAAATACAGTGGAGGCTCTCCTCCTTTGTATGTGGTGGTGGCTTATATGTCATGTTTGAGTAGATGCAGGCAGCCAGCTATTGAAAGCGAGACAAGCAGCGAAGCGCAGAGGGGTGCGAGGAAGGGGCTTGGGAGCGTAGCCACAAAAGAGTGGATAGAAGGACAGATATAAGTGTTAGTGACACCATTGGCTGCCTATTATCTGTTAGGCACGCCTAGATCCACCTCTAAATATGTATAATACTGATTATAGAAGACATTTTGTGGCAGGTTGGTCTTTGCATCATTGTATAGCATGTTGCTACATAGACCCTTTAATTGGTTGGCATGCTTTCCCAAGCTTGGACTTTTGGCTCGTTAGCAGCACGTAAGCAAAACGAAATCCAGGTGCCAAGAGTAACATCGGACTACTCAACACTTTCCCACTTAGTCCATCTCTCATCAGCCCAGCCCTAAACCCAGGCTTCTCCTTTATAGCTGACCTTGCAGCCTATTCTTTATTCTGGGACTTGTAAGGGGGTGTAGGCACACCATTCTCTTTGTATGAAGCTTAATGAATAGCCCTTGTTTTCGACGTCAGAATGATGTGAGGAGACATATATTTGTCCATCACGACCCTCTATTTACTGCTATTTGATTGAATTTGACTGAGTGTCGTGACTCCTTATGGCATCTAGAGACTTGCTCAGCCGACCTTGCATAGGCAATACTTGGTTCTTGCAGATGTTTTTCTCTTTGCTTAATCTACGAGAAATGTGTCTTACATACATAGTTTATCCTTTTCACTCCCCTTGTGCCTTGCATTTATTCCTTGAAGTAGCATCCTTGATCCCAGGCCAATGGACTAATCTCTATTCCTCACACAAAGCTGTTTCTCCATCGTCGCCTGACTTTGCAGTCCTGGTCTGTCTCTGGGGTAGCTTGATTTAGTTTTAATACAAGTCTGACGTCCATCTCTCCATCATGGCTGCCTTAGCCACGTTCTTTTTTCCTCTTCACCAATCTTCTATATGCCTCATCTACCTTGTGCTTCTGCGTATATACACTTATTAATCAGCAGGTTTCTTTATCTTCTTTTCATATATGGTTTCTTTGTATTTGATTGAATATTTATTTTATTAATTCAGGTACATATTTGTTCTTAGGTATTTTTTATATAGTTTCAGTGTGTCTTCATGCTTGCCCTTCATGACTTCACTTTGCCCTTGTCAGATTTCAGGTATAGTTCTGTGATATCCAATGGTGTACGCACACATCTGTATGGTTTTCTGACTACATATCGTCTCTCATACACTCAATGTGGTATTGGGATGATACATGGTGTTCCACATAGGGCTCTTCTCCTGCTGTTCTAGTATGATGGAGGTGAGTGAGTGGGAGCAATGCATGATGCATTCACCTGCTTCTCTACATTCCCCCCTCTTGTCGAGTCCTCAACCACCTTCTCCTCTTCAATTTTCTTCATTTTCTCTTCATACTGCGGTTTCTTAGGGATCCATATCTGTCACCCCCTCTCGGATTCTGTAGGTTTATCACTCACACTTTCCTTACCACTAGCCCACTCCTCACCTGACGATTCTGTGTGTGTCTTTACGGATTCGTCGGATGAGATTTCCAGCTTTTCCCTCCAGGCTGTCTTTGTCCTGACGGTCTTATTCTTCTGTTTGACGAGATAGGAGCGAGCTCCCCCGGAGGCCACTTTGCCTATAAACAATTAGCCCGGCAGCGGGGACTCCGGGGAGCCCACCCCAAACCAGGGAAAAGCCTTGCCGAAAAACCCTGGAAGATTGTGTAGCTGTAGTTGGCAGGGGTAAGTTGTAGTCATCCAGAGAGGAAGTTGTCGGCGTGCATTGGTATCCGTACTTCAATACCCAGCATGCACCGAAAGGCAGAACAACAATGTCTAATTCCAGCGTACTCGATTTGATAGAGTACTGGACCACAATAACCAGCATGCACTGGTAAGTGTTCGTAGTAGATAAGGAAATAACGATCCAGTGTGGAACAGCACAAACAGTTCAGTACTCCAAAGAACTTGGACAAAGAAGTGTTCCCAGCAAAGAGCGTCTGATGGCAGGTGAGACGCTGAAGCAGGAATGAGTACTAGAAGGAAGCGCGGAGCGCGGCACAACAGCGGAAGCAGAAACAAACAGGTAAGCGGAATAAACGGGAGGGGGAAACCGCGAACAGCGGTAACGGAAAGACACGGGCAGACGAACGGGGAAGGAAGGCAAGGGAAACACAGAGAAACAACTGGAGGCAGAGCGCAAGCGTAGTGAACTCACGTAGGCAGCAAGAAAGTTGCAACGCACAGGTGTTCTCCATTCTCAGGTACTTGTAGGTAGTACAACAGAAAGACTAGACCGCACCTTGCAGTGACTCGGAGTCTAGTCCTTCTTCCATATCGCCCAGCTGCTCCATACTTTCCATGGGCGACATATGACAATATGACCCCTTCTCAGCGGTCCTCCTCCCGGTTTACCCGGGTGTAGCCGATGAAACCTTCGGATAAGTTGGGCTGCAGAGATGTGACTGACCGGTTCCCATGAACTCTCTGACCTTGGGTATCCTTTCCATAGCACCAGATACTGTAAGGTGCCTTTCTTGTACCTTGAATCCAATAATCTGGATAATTTATACTCCTTCGATGTTTCAATGGGTAGGTTACTGGTTCCTCTCTTCCTTCTGTTACGTGGATCTTCCACATATTCCTTTAGTAAAGAGGTGTGAAACACCGGATGTATCCTATGGAGCTTTGCAGGAAGAGCCAAGCGAAAGGCAACCGGATTGATTTTGGCAGTAATCTTGAAAGGTCCGATAAAACGGGGAGAAAACTTTCCTTGATGTACCCATCTGGGCAAGAATTTGGTGGATAACCATATCTTGGTACCAATGTCCCATTGCGGTTTGGGTCTTCGCTTGAGATCAGCCCACTTCTTGTTCTCTAGACGGGAGGTTTCAAGATTAGACCTGGTTCTTTTGTGAAGGGTCTGAAGGGTGTCCAAAAGATGGTCCACGGAGGGAATGTTAGTAGACACCGGACCAAACAGAGGAATGTGTCTAGGATGAAAACCGTAGGTACAGAAAAAGGGACTCATGCCTGTCGAGGAATGTCTTGTATTATTATAAGAGAATTCTGCCATGGGAAGTAGGTGAAACCAATCGTTTTGCTCCTGATTACAGAAGCACCTAATGTATTGTTCCAATGTTGCATTAAGACGTTCAGTTTGCCCATTGCTCTCAGGGTGGAATCCTGATGACTGAGATCTTTTTATACCCAAGGCCTTGCACAAGGCAGTCCAAAACTTTGAGGTGAACTGTGAGCCTCTATCCGAGAGTATGGATTGCGGAAGACCATGTAACCTAACCACGTCTTTCAGAAACACCTCCGCAGTGATACTTGCTGTCGGTAGACCTTTCAATGGTGAAAAATGCGCTAGTTTACTGAAGGAATCCGCAGTGACCATTATGGCCGTATGTCCATTGGAAACTGGTAGGTCTACAATAAAGTCTGTGGAAATGTGTTGCCATGGCCCATCTGGTAGAACGTCCTGTTGAAGTAAGCCTAATGGCTTACAGTAAGCATATTTATTCTGAGCACATATGGGACACGTAGCCACATATTCTTTGATGTCTTTTTTCATAATAGGCCACCAAAACTGTCTAGACACCAGTTCCATAGTGGCAAGTTGACCTTTGTGTCCAGCTGATGGGATATCGTGGCACCAAGCCGTGGCCTGTTCTTGTAGATCCTGAGTGGGTAAGAATAAAGCCTCTTTCATAAACCTCAGATCTCCTCTTTGGGTCATTCCATAGTCGTCTATCTTCCTGTTATTCTTTTGGGCTTTCTGTACTTGTTGAAGAAATGTATTAACCATATTGATGAACCTCTTCCCTGCTAGAAGAATTTCTGGACCTTGATATCCTCCACAGTCATTCCCTTGACTGCGGGAAAGGGCATCTGCTAATGGGTTATCCTTTCCTGGTAAATAGGTGATTACGAAATCAAATTGAGAAAAAAAATAAGCCCATCTGGCATGTCTGGAATTTCGGCATTCCATTTTCTGTAACACCTTTAAATTCTGGTGATCTGTACGAACTTGGAAAGGACAAACGGCTCCTTGTAATCAATGCCTCCACTCCTCACAGGCCTGTCTTATGGCCAGGAGTTCTCTTTCCAGTACGGAGTAATTTCGTTCACTGGGACTAAGGGTTCTGGAATAATAAACTATAGGGTGTTCCAACCCATCCTCTTTCTTTTGTAACAAAGCAGCTCCAATCGCTCCTCCTGAAGCATCGGTCTCCACAATAAATGGTAAGGATTGATCCGGTTGTCTCAGGATAGGAGCTGTCACAAATACTTCCTTAAGCCTTTGGAATGCCTGATCCGTCTTCTGGTCCCAGAGAAACTTGACTCCTTTTTTAAGGAGGTTTGTAATGGGAAGGATGATGTCCGAAAAGTTTGGTATAAACTTACGGTAAAAGTTTGCGAGTCCCAAAAACCTTTGTATATCCTTTACTGAATTGGGTATGGATCACTGTGTTATAGCCTGAGTTTTGGCTGGATCCATTTGTACCCGATCTTCGGAGAGGATGAATCCTAAGGGTACCGTAGTAACTTCAAAAACACATTTTTCAGGTTTGGCCAATAGACTATTGTGTCTTAACCTGTGGAGAACTTCTTTGACGTGTTGACGATGTTCAGCCAGAGTGTTTGAGAATATGAGAATGTCGTCCAAATAAACCACAACAGAGGAATACAACATATCTGCGAATATCTTTTCCATGAAGCGTTGAAACTGGGACGGTGCATTTACCAAACCAAAGGGCATAACCCTGTACTCGTGTCCCAGGGGAGTCCTGAAAGCTGTCTTCCATTCGTCCCCTTCACGAATACGAAGTAGGTGATAGGCCCCTCGAAGATCTAATTTGGTAAAGAGATGTGCTCCTTGGACTGCCTCAATAACGTCTTTCATTAAGGGCATAGGATACCTGTCTCGTATAGTCAGACTGTTCAGACCCCGGTAATCTATGCAGGGCCTTAGTTCCGTGGTTCCTTTTTTCGAGATAAAGAAAGGAGATGCCCCTGCTGACGATGTGGATTCCCGTATGAGGCCATTTTGAAGGTTGGTTGACAAGTATTCCCTCAATGCCTCCTTTTCAGGTAGGGATAAAGGGAACATCCTTCCAAAGGGTACTTCAGCATCCGGAATTAGTTCGATTCTGCAGTCTTCTTTCCGATGAGGAGGAAGATTCCTCGGTTGGGTGTCTAAGAACACGTCCTCATATTCCTGGTACTGGATGGGAATTGTATTAACACTGAGGACGGTATTTTGTATTGTTGGAAGCACACAGGACAAGGCGGGTTCATTAGTCAGACACTGTTGAGAGCAATACGTGGATCTGAACTCTACTGTGTTAAGTTGCCAGTCAATTGCTGGGTTGTGTTTTCTGAGCCACGGTATGCCTAATATGACTGGAAAATGAGTCGCTTGAATGAGATCGAAAGATAGGTACTCAGAATGATTTGACACTCTGACCCGTAGTTCCTGTGTTTCCTGACAAATGGGTCCGGATGTCAAAGGTGTGCCGTCGACGCCTTCTACTGGAATCGGTCTGATCTTAGAGCGTCGAGGTAGGTGGTGTTCATTAGCCCATTTATCATCTACAAAGTTGCCAGCAGCTCCACAGTCCAGCATAGCCAAACATTCAATGGGTTTGGTAGAGTGCCAGTCTAACGTAATCTTAACCACCATCAGTGTGTTATTGCTGATCAAAGCTGGTTGAGCATTAGCACAGGGATGCATAGATGTCTCCCCTTCCTTATCCCTGTTCAAGGTTGGGGTCTTTCGTTTCCCTGCTTTCTGGGAGGGACTTCTGGGCAATCTCGCAGCAAATGTGTGTTGGACCCACAATACATGCAAAGTCCAAGATCCTTGCGTCTCTTCCGTTCGTTGGCTGTAAGTGGTCCTCTAGCAGTTCCTATCTGCATTGGTTCTTCGTGTTGAACCCTTTCAGGGACTGAGGGTAGGCTAGTGAAAGGTACGAAAGACCGGGGCTTCTTATTCTCAGCTTTCCTCTCCGACATGCGGAATTCTATCTGTAATACCAATGACACGAGTTCCTGAAATGAAGCAGGTCTGGCTATTCTGGCCAGTTCATCTTTTATGTCTTCATGCAGACCCCGACGGAAAATAGCCTGCTGCGCTGTTTCCGGCCAACCTGCTTCATTTGCCACCTTCTGAAAACAGGTAACCTATGTCTGTATGTCGGAGTTTCCTTGGCGTATGTCGAACAGGTTTTCAAAGGTGGAGTATAAGACTTCAGGTCTCTCGAATCTTTCTTTGAAACGTGTTACAAAGGCACCATAGTTATTTAAAGTCGGGTCTGAGATTGTCACCAGTGGGGTGGCCCAGGCTAGGGCATTACCAGCTAAATTCGAAATTAGAAAACCCACTTTTGTTCGGTCCAACTCGTAAGTCTTGGGCCGAAAAGTATAGTGTATTGTGCAGGCATCCAGAAACTCCTTTAATTTCCTGGGGTTTCCCTCAAATTTACCGCAAGGTAGGGATAAAGGAGGTAGTTCTCCTCTGGAATCTTCTCTCTATTGGACTTGTTGCCTCAATGCGGTATTGTCAGTTTTTAGGGTTTGTACTTCAACCCTCAGAGCTTGTATGGCGTTAACCATCTCCTGGTATTGTTCAAGACTAGCCATCTTCTCTAGGCGTTGCAATCTCTCGGATTCTGTAGGTTTATCACTCACACTTTCCTTACCACTAGCCCACTCCTCACCTGATGATTCTGTGTGTCTCTTTACGGATTCGTCGGATGAGCTTTCCAGCTTTTCCCTCCAGGCTGTCTTTGTCTTTGTCCTGACGGTCTTATTCTTCTGTTTGACGAGATAGGAGCAAGCTCCCCCGGAGGCCACTTTGCCTATAAGCAATTAGCCCGGCAGCGGGGACTCCGGGGAGCCCACCCCAAACCAGGGAAAAGCCTTGCCGAAAAACCCTGGAAGATTGTGTAGCTGTAGTTGGCAGGGGTAAGTTGTAGTCATCCAGAGAGGAAGTTGTCGGTGTGCATTGGTATCCGTACTTCAATACCCAGCATGCACCGAAAGGAAGAACAACAATGTCTAATTCCAGCGTACTCGATTTGATAGAGTACTGGACCACAATAACCAGCATGTACTGGTAAGTGTTTGTAGTAGATAAGGAAATAACGATCCAGTGCGGAACAGCACAAACAGTTCAGTACTCCAAAGAATTTGGACAAAGAAGTGTTCCCAGCAAAGAGCGTCTGATGGCAGGTGAGACGCTGAAGCAGGAATGAGTACTAGAAGGCAGCGCGGAGCGCGGCACAACAGCGGAAGCAGAAACAAACAGGTAAGCGGAATAAACGGGAGGGGGAAACCGCGAACAGCGGTAACGGAAAGACATGGGCAGACAAACAGGGAAGGAAGGCAAGGGAAACACAGAGAAACAACTTGAGGCAGAGCGCAAGCGTAGTGAACTCACGTAGGCAGCAAGAAAGTTGCAACGCACAGGTGTTCTCCATTCTCAGGTACTTGTAGGTAGTACAAAAGAAAGACTAGACCGCACCTTGCAGTGACTCGGAGTCTAGTCCTTCTTCCATATCGCCCATCTGCTCCATACTTTCCATGGGCGATATATGACACCCCCTTCAGGTGACCTGCATTCTTTATATGTTCATCCACACTCCAGGTCATATGGCAGCATTCCCCAGATGGTTGACAGAATATCCAACGTCCTACATATTTCTTGTGATCGTTAGGGTAGTCTAACTTTGTTCCTGGTGCTGCCAGGGGGCTTTTCTTTATATTCTCACTGGGCTGTCCTAATTTTGCCTTTGTTCACCAGTTTCAGCATCTGTAGCATATCAATCATTCTCTTCATTCCAATAGCTTTCTTGGCTGTCTTATGGCACTGTCCCAAAATTATCCTTATCAGACAGAATCCTAGTAATACCAACACTAGTATTGCTCCATGTAGTTTGAAGGCATTTGCCAGGCAAGTTGGTATCCACCAAAACAGAAATGAAGCTGTCTCATCAACTTCATTCTTCATCTTCGTATGCAGGGTTGTTAGCAGTTATTTTTTTTTTTCTATAATGTTTTATTGGTTAAAATATTTAACCTTTAACATAACGTAACATGATGTAAAACCTCTTTAACAAATGATATGGTTCCTCTTAAGCATGATATAGGTCTTCTTAGACATGACCCCAGACATAGTTCCAATTTCAATCAGTCCAAGTTCAGTCAGTTCATCAATTTGTTTCTTTGGATCAAGGGAACCTAGGGCTCAGGCTCTACAGGGTAGTCCTGATTGATCCTTTCTTTCAATTTGATCCTCTTTGCCCAAAGTTGTTCTTAGGTCTGGATCTGCCGTCTTTATTACCAGAATTTGTTCTAGGAACTTGAGTAGGTCAAGAGTTTTACCGAGCTTCTCCACTGTTATCAGCCTTTCCCAATATTCCTCTTCAGTGCTTGGGTTCATTAATAAGGTGTATTCGCCCAAGCGCTGTTTTCTTAGAACCGCTAATTTCGGGCAAGATAGTGCAAGGTGCCTAGTTGTTTCAATAGTGTTTGTTTCACCACAATAACGACATCTTGCCTCTGTGAGTGGGATCTGTTTTCTTTGGAGTTGAACCTCTTTGGTCTGTAAGATGTTTAATCTAGAACGCATCAGCATATCCCTATAGTAGGATGATGGTAACTTCCTCAAATAGGGCGGTGGATCATTTAGTGCTTTACGTTCCCAAATGATATTGTGGCACAGTTTGTTGGTTTGGTTTAGGGTGCTTGTTTCTTCCAAGTCGTTTTCCTGCAAGATTTTCTTTGCTTTATTGGGGTTTGATCTCAAAATCTCCTCTTTTCCTCTTTTATGTTGTAGTGTTTTAAGATCGACTGGCAATTCTCTTTCCACAATAGAAGAATTTTGTCCTTTTTGTTTGCCGCTTTTTTTACCAGGATTTCAAAAGGTGGTGGTGGTGATTCCAGGATACATTTCCTGTAGAAAGAGTTTTCCACAGCACCGTTGATCTTAGGGATTGCAGTCTTAGTTCCTGCCTTATGGTTGATATACCCAAACAGTTGGGAAGTCTTAGTATCTTCCGCCAGAAGAAAGCTTCAACTACATCCCTGATTTCCCACTTAAGATTAAGCAGGGATTCCGCCCCATAGGTCACAACCGCCACGACTTTTTGTTTATAGAAAGCCAGTATTGGCATCATTGAGTATTTTCCGTACCTTTTATGGAGTGCTCTGCCTTGATTTGTCAACTTTATCAGCTTTTCTCTAATTAAGCTGTAGTGACCAAGCTCATTCACATTTTTATTTATTCTTAGTCCCAGGTAGATAATGGTGTCAACCGTTTCCAGTTTTTGATTGTCAAGTAACCATATGAAGTTCTTTTTTTTCAATTTTGATCCCCTAACTGATTTCATTATTAGGATCACAGATTTCTTTGTTTACCTTCATTTGATTTCTATCCAGGTAGTGTTTAAATTCTGTTATACATCGCTGGAGACCTATAGCGGTTTGACCTATGAAGACCACGTCATCTGCATATAGTATCCAAGACAGCTCCTCGTCATTGATTTTTGGTGGGAAAGCTCTGATCATCTTCTAAAACTCAGCCATGTCTGCCACGTACAAGGTGAATAGAAAGGGTGCCAAGGTACAACCTTGCTTAATTCCTTTGTATGTCGGGATATTTTCCATAGTGTTACCACCCTTTGTCGTTATAATTTGAATTGATGTTCCTACATACAGTTCCTGAATTGCTTCCAAAAGATCTTGCGGGCAATTCCAGTTTTTCAATTTTGCCCAGAGAAGATCTCTGCTGACTACGTCGAAAGCCTGTTCCAGATCTATAAAGCCCAAGTATACATTTGTTTTTGTTTCAAGGGCCCGGAGCTTTAGTATGTTCAGGATGAATAAATTCAGGGTGGTGCCAACACTGCTTACAAAGGCTGTTTGGCGTTTGTCCAAAAGACCTTCCATTTGTGCCCATGTCTTGAGATCCCTTAGGAGAATTGAGGCAAAGATTTTCCCTATTGAATCCAAAAGGGCAATAGGCCTATAATTCTTTGGGTCTTGTCGGTCACCTTTTTTGAAAATTGGAACTACTAGCGCCTCCTTCCATGATGATGGGATAGTTTGGGTTTTCTTTATTTGATTAAAGAGGTGCAGAATGAAGCTCGCCCAGGCATCCCCGCTTTCTTTGAGCATGAAGTTTGATATCCCATCTGGCCCGGCAGCCCTCGAGGAGCTGAGTTTTTTGATGATTCCTACGATGTCGTCGAGTTCCCAGTCAATTTTCCAGGGCAGGTTATTCTCAGTTTTTTTTTTCCTTGGAGCTGAGTTTGTTTCTGGTACTGGACTCTGCTTAAAGAGGCTAGAGTAGTGCTTCACCCACAATTCTTTGGAAAGCCGTGAAGTGGTTAAGGCTGGTTGAAAGTCGTCGCCTTTGTTGATGATTTCCCATAAACTGCGTGCATTAGCTGTTTGAATTGCTGCCAGCATCTTTTCCACATCACATTGTGCTTGCCAGGCCTTCGATGCAATCAGCCAGTTTTTATAGGATTGCTTACATTTCTGTATTAGTTCCTCTTTGTTCGGTAGCAAGCTTTGTTTTAAGCCTCTTAATGTGGTACGATATTTCCTTCTCTTTGCCACCACTTCCGCATTATATGCGTGCTTCCTTGATATTGTAGGGTTTTTTGTTCCGTTATCATGGAGTTCATATTGTTTTAAGAGCCATTTGTACTCTACCTCGTCCAGATTTTTTTTGACGTGGGTGTCGTAGCATTTCGCTATTTTAGCAATGGCCAGCGGCTTTATTCTGAGGCGGTTTCTGCCCCATGTCACTTCTAGCGGGGGTGCAGTAGAGCTTGTTTTACCCCCAGACACCCAGTTGAATTCGATCTCTAGGAGTGCGTGGTCACTAGCTGTTTGCTTCTTGACTCTCAAGTAGTTAATCCATCGGTGGGTGTTCCCAGCTATAAAACAGTAGCTAGCACCGCTCTACTAGTATTATTAGACCAGGTAGAGGTTCCTTCAATATCTCCTTTTGTCTGGCCATTTAAGATTTTCATTTCCCTTATATCCATCTCTTTCATCCATCGTTTGGCGTTTCCCTCTAAATGAAAGTCAAGTATTGGTTTCCCCTCCTGGTCCAGTAGCTTTATGTTCAGATCTCCACAGAGAAGAATTAGTTGATTTTTATCTTTTATCATCGATTCGTCTATTTCATCCATAATGTCGGACAAGTATGTTTCCGAATCAGTCTGTTTGGCTCCAATAGGTATTTATTATTAGGATACCAATTTCCTGAGGTTTTGTCTTTTTCTGAATCTTTAGGATCTGGACATAAGGATTAGGGGTATAATGGCTCAGGACATGAAATTCACTCTCGTCTTTTATTAGTGTCAAGAGACCAGCACGTGGTCTACCCAGTGGACCTTTCTTCGCTGGGTTCATGAAAGCCTTATATCCTTCGCATATTGGAAGCTTTCGTATCCAAGATTCCTGCAGACATATTTCATATTTTCCTAAGAAAGCACTTTCCCCTGAGAAAAGGTGGCTGAAGCCCCTAGTATTCCAAGAGGCCAGTAGGGAATTTCCCCTTTCTGCCTCATGTATTACCTATTGTTTCTTTTTCTCTGATTTTAGATCACAGGCTCCTCCTTTTTTTGCCATAAGTTGTTGCTTCTTTGTGTTATTTCTTTTGAATAGGAGTTATCCACCCTAAATCTCAGAGTTGCCATCGGACTACTAGCCCGTGGTCTGAACTCGTCTCTAGTTTTTTTACCCTCACACTGAACATCCTTCTGACTTCGCTCAAGGTATTTTCGATCACTTTGGGCAGGATATTTTATTTGTTTAGTTTTCATGGCCGATCCAGGCGGTACTGCCCTTTTTTCAGTTGTTCCATGGGCAGAATCTTTTTCTCTATTCCTTTCTCCAGGCCTGCTTTCCAGGTGTTCTCTGTCTGAGATTTTGTAATGGTATCTCTTAAAATCTTCTTCATATTCTCTCAGCCTGGATGTCGATTGATCAATAAGCGCCTTGCTTGTCCGTCTTTCCACTTGTTCGATTTCCGATAATCTGAAGCCAGCATCAGATAGCCTTTCTTTAGCTTTCAACATTATTTCTTTTATCCTTTGAGATCTTAAATGGAGTATAATCACATCTGGCCTTTTTTCCTCCGGGAATTCGACTATCAGGATGTCATCTGAAGAGATTTTTCTAAGTATTGTCAGTTGGCTGAAGATGGTCATCACATTTTTTCTGTTAAGAATGATTTTTTTGGAATTCCTTTCCAGTTTCTATTTACACATTTGTTGAGTAACCTTTTTTCTCCAGTCAAGTTCGGGTTTTCGTTCTTCACTCCGATCATATTTTTTTGTATTTATTTGTCGCTTCAGTTTTTCTCTAGGTTCACTGCCTCTGGTTGATCTTGATTGGTACCGCCGTGAGGCTCTGCGGTCTTCTAATCTTTTCCAGAAGTCCGGTGTTGAGTGTCTGGATTTTTCTTTATTTTCCTCGCTTCGAGAACGTTTCCTCCCTTTATCACTTAGGTGCCCTGTTGAATAAGCGGGATCACCTCCTGGTATTATAGCTACCACGCTTTTATCAAGTGACCCCTGCGGACCCCCCCAAAAACGGTGCCAGAAAGGGAGGAACTTCCACGGCCTCAACCCCTCCCCCCGGGGTGCCACTCCCAGATTCTGTTTGTCTCACCGGGTTTCCCAACACAAGAGCCTCTTTTGTGATCGTTTCCCCCCCTAATGGACAAGATGGCGTCAATGAGTTCAAATTATCCTGGGGGGTGAGAGTGAGCGGCTCTGACTCTAACTCCACAAGGGGGCACTCTTTCAAAAAGGAGAGTATCAGCTGCTTAAGAATGGGCAGATGTTTGTTTTTCATGGATCGGGGGGGTGAGTCCGACATTTGGAGAACAGGGTGGGAGGCTAATCTCGTCTTACCTGTAGTCGTGTTTTCACTGCCGGCTCCACCCTCAATTCCGTGGGTTCACTGTTCAAACATCCCATTTTGGTCGTGTCGTGCAGCTCCTCTGTTTGTAAGTGTAGTTGGATACCACAACAGGAAAGTTCCTCCACGTTGAATATTTCTACTTTTAGGCTGCGGGACCCAAATCCACAAAGCAGCAAACAGCCAAACAGCCAGAAGAACGCTCGCCCTTAACACGCTCGCCCTTAACACGCTCGCCCTTAACACGCTCGCCCTTAACACGCTCGCCCTTAACACGCTCGCCCTTAACACGCTCGCCCTTAACACGCTCGCCCTTAACACGCTCGCCCTTAACACGCTCGCCCTTAACACGCTCGCCCTTAACACGCTCGCCCTTAACACGCTCGCCCTTAACACGCTCGCCCTTAACACGCTCGCCCTTAACACGCTCGCCCTTAACACGCTCGCCCTTAACACGCTCGCCCTTAACACGCTCGCCCTTAACACGCTCGCCCTTAACACGCTCGCCCTTAACACGCTCGCCCTTAACACGCTCGCCCTTAACACGCTCGCCCTTAACACGCTCGCCCTTAACACGCTCGCCCTTAACACGCTCGCCCTTAACACGCTCGCCCTTAACACGCTCGCCCTTAACACGCTCGCCCTTAACACGCTCGCCCTTAACACGCTCGCCCTTAACACGCTCGCCCTTAACACGCTCGCCCTTAACACGCTCGCCCTTAACACGCTCGCCCTTAACACGCTCGCCCTTAACACGCTCGCCCTTAACACGCTCGCCCTTAACACGCTCGCCCTTAACACGCTCGCCCTTAACACGCTCGCCCTTAACACGCTCGCCCTTAACACGCTCGCCCTTAACACGCTCGCCCTTAACACGCTCGCCCTTAACACGCTCGCCCTTAACACGCTCGCCCTTAACACGCTCGCCCTTAACACGCTCGCCCTTAACACGCTCGCCCTTAACACGTTCGGGCTTTACGCCGCGTGGGCGGCTGGGGGCTCCTTTTCACCCGCACTTCCTGATGGGGACGGGGCTTGGAAACCGCTTTGTTGCTCGTACCTCGTCCAGCAGGTACAGACACACAGCCAAACAGCCAGAAGAACGCTCGCCCTTAACACGCTCGGGCTTTACCGTTAGTTATTGCTTCCATCAGGGTTCCATTTTCTCGTTCATGGAAAGGTATGACAGGTGCAGCAAGAACACCTGACCTTGGTACACACGCCTCCTTCAATTGCTGTAATTAAGTCCAGGACATACCTGTTCTGGAGGGTCATAAGCCTAATAGACCTCAGATCTTTTCTGATTGCATCAAATAGTTTTATAGTTGCATTGATTGTTTGCAGCAGCTGATAATCTGAAGCCACTTGGCATTCACTGCAGTCTGGAGTCCTGGCAGGAATATAGATGTCATTATCATTGCGGTCTTACCGAATAATGTACACTCAAT
This sequence comes from Ambystoma mexicanum, assembly GCF_040938575.1. Lineage (NCBI taxonomy): Eukaryota > Metazoa > Chordata > Amphibia > Caudata > Ambystomatidae > Ambystoma > Ambystoma mexicanum. The sequence continues at coordinate 75,150,987 of NC_090929.1, read as the reverse complement.
CCGGCATGTCGTTATAGGCTTCTTTTGACTTTAATGAGAAATAGTTCTCCCTCTTCATCCGGTGGAGGTCGAGCAACTTCTTCTTCTTCCTATGGTGTTTATTCATCTTTGAAAATTCATCAGTATGGCGGTCACTTTGGGGAGTCACTAATGCGTTACGTGTATGACTACGATGGAGCATACTCCTCCCCAATTTTTAGGCAACTGCATGTAAGCTCTGGTTCCACAGGCCCAAAATCAATCAATCAGCATAGCAGTTCCTTCATTCATTCCTGGTACTCCGAGCACCTGCTTACATCCTTTATTTTCTCCAACTAGACCGTACCTTAATTCCTGAAGCATAGTGTCACATTTATTAGTGGTATGGTAGAGACTGGTCCTGCTTCATTATCAACCCATTTTAGTAGCTTAGAGTACTTGGCCCATGACTCTAAACACATGTCATTTACTATTTGCACTAAGTTTACTTGTTCCTTCTTCAATAAGTGTGCAGTGCAAGATAACATTTCTTCTTTCCATCCTCTACTGGTGGCAATTTGTGCATATACCAATAGCTGAGGTCTCTGCCAGCATCCTGTGACGACTGAGCTTTCCGCGATGTCTGATCATTCCATCTTTCTCATTTTGACGACCTTTATTCATTCTTCAACATTAGAAGGCTGCATATGTTTTTTGCTTGTCCATCCCATCCCTTTTTCCATCCTTTGTGTTTTGACATTAGTATCTTCATATAGAAATGTTCTCCTTGATTGTCATCGTAGCGTTGCCCATTTTCCTTCAAATTGTCCTCTGGTTGTGCATGCTGCCTGATGACTGAGGCCCTTCACATCATGTACAGGCATCTATTTTACAATAAATGTTCGGGCTGCATTCATGGCATAGGGGATGAGAGACTATACGTAGCAGCTTTCATCAGACATATTCTCACACCTCCTTCATGCGCTCGTACCACAAGTTATTCTTTAAACGAGGTGAATTATCAAGATATGTATTTAAATCTTCATGATCCTCCCTAGCATCGCTTTTAAGTCAAACAATTTGTTAAGTAAAATCCTGAGATGCTGCTTGTGCTTTTATTAGGATCATAAAAAATGTTCAATTGTCCCTCTATTTATCTGCATATTAATCATTGTGTCTAAATGCCGTAATAAAAAAGGAACGAACAGATCATAATGCAGAATGTCATTACAATTACTAGTCCAGAAAAACTCGATTTTCTTGATGGCAATGTATTTCTTATATTATGGAACCATCCCATCTTGGTTTTGATTTATTATGTAATTTTGTTCTTTTTTATAAATCACGCTTTATATAAAAAACTGTAAAATAATGTCCACTATGTTTATGAAAATATTTATTGTTTTGGGGATTGGTGTGAAATGTTACAATGTCTTATTGGAGCTGGTCAAGACTGTAATATGCAAGTAAAATAATCATACAAGAATGTGTGCAATGTTATGATGATGGGTAACATAGGAGATGCAGGGTGCTCCTTTCAACTTTGATACTTAAACACGGTGTTCCTTGTACCTATCTGAAAAAAAAGTTGCAGGAAAGCTGCAAGTCTATTCATTCCTTATTAGACTTAAGAAATGTTGATCTTTAATTTCAAAAGGGTTTTGTTATTCCATAGACTCTTTTTTTCTTTGCTCTTAGTTGCCGATCTTTTCTGCATGTGCGGATCTTCTTCTCTTTCGTTGCTGTCAGTAGATGCAGGAGGAGTCCAAGTTTCTCCCTTGTATGGTTTGATGTCATGCAGATACAGCCAGGCTCGCCTTCCTTGTAGCTTAACAGCTATGGGGGTGACAACTTCTACCTCTTAGGGTCCCTCAAAATGGGGTTTAGTCCCGGTACGTACACATTTGTGCACCAGCACGTGGTCCCCTTGATATAAGCTGGGTTGTTTTAATACACAGTCTGGATCAGTTAGCTGGCTTTCTTCTTCAATCCTCTTTGACCCCTCCCTCTGGTTCTTGGTCTGTTGAGAAATAAGAGACACTAGCACTCATAGACGCCAAATAATCATGCATCTCATCAACTAATGTCTTTGCTACACTGTGGGCATCAGTTTCTAACCTAGTTGGAGGAGCAGGAGGTGTTCTCATTCGACGTCCAGTCACCTACTCATGAGGAGTTAAATGGTGATCTGAGCCAGGCTGATATCACAGCGCATGTAGCGCAAGGGGTATGCAGTATAACCACCCCTTATTTAAAGGGATTTTAATATTAGCTATACTCTCATTGAGTAGTCTACTTACACATTCACAAATTCCATTCGCCTGTGGGTGATAGGCAGACGAGAACTTGTGTTTTATCCCTAATAAGAGCGTGACCTGTTCAAATAGTTAATTTACAAAATGTGTTCCATTGTCAGATTGCAAGACCTCGTACACACCCCATCTTGGAAACACATCATGCACAAGGAACTTGGCAGTGTGTGTGGCATCGGGGTGCGTACATGGACCTTCCTTGATCCATCTGTAAAAAGGGACATATCACAACCAGCATATACCTATAGTCAGTGCATGGCTTCAACATATCTACATAATCTATATGTAGATGCTGAAATGGGCCTTTGGGTCTAGGGATTGCTCCTCTCATTGTTCGCAAAGGTTGCCCTGCAGTAAATTTCTGGCACACGATGCAATTCACAATAAACTGTGCCACATGTTCCAGCCAATTTGGTGAAAACCAATCTTCTGCAATTTTAGCAGCAAGACTTTCTTTAGTCATATGCGTGGGGTTGTGAAGCTGCTCCAGCGCTACCCTCAATAATGCTAGAGGCATAACTGGCTTTCTAGTGTTATCCTGCCTCCAGATTGCCTCAGTGAGGAATAAAGAACACCCCTTTTTGTCCATAAATCTTGCTCGTCCTGTGAGGCTCAGTCTTGTATTCCAATTAACTGAACAATGTACAGCATGTTAAAGCCCTCCTTTACCAACATGCATTGTCCTGCCATTTGTTTAACCCGTTTTAGTTCGAATTCAGAAATATTAGGAAGTATGCTGCCTTTTTGCATTCTAATTCTGCAGCTTCGTTTCTGCAAGAAATCATGTCTGTTTTTTTTACTATCCGCTTTGCATTTTATGACTGCCATAGTCAATGGGAGTCTTAATGCCTCAATGAGTTTATCCAATAGAGCTGCATGTTGCTCTCGAGTGCTGTCTGCACGGAGGAAGCCCCTCCTTTGCCAGTGTGACAAGCCTGCATGTACAGTTGACGTCACATAAGCAGAGTCAGAGTACACTGTCCGTTCCTCATCCTCGTATCTTTGAAGTGCGGCGATAGGCACCACTAATTCTGCTGACTGTGCTGAGTTATGCAAAGGCAATCTCGCACTTGTGACTACTTGAAATTCACCCTCTCAGTTCAACTTTACTACCGCTGATCCAGTATGCCTTTCGCAAGTTGTTTGAACAGTTTTTCAAGAACCATCAATCATTTCCACGCTCTAAGAGCATTTTCTCTAACACAGGGAAGGTCATCAAATTCAGTATATGTTGTGCAGTCATGTACTGTTACGCTCACCTGGCTCCCACAGAGGCGTCGATCTGGACTGAACTGCTGCGGTCTCCACCAATGTGACGCGTAGGTCCGAGATGACGGACTGGACTGGCCCACCTAGCTTCGTTTGCTTGGCCCGTAGTAATATTCTTCTGCAAATGGAGAAAGGGAATTAACCACCCGTGGAGTTGAGCGTAAATCCCCCCACCCCGCTGTTCTCCCCACTGATCACCTTGGATGTCCCCTCTTATAGTCTCACCTGATGATTTGAAAAGATGAGCTCTCCATCCTGCATTGAGCGCAGGGGCGCGTAGATAACCAGTTGTTTCACTGGCTCGAAGGAATTGGTGAGTTCCAGGACAATATTGACTCTGATATCCTTGGCAAGACGCCGTAAGTATGTAGTTCGTAAGAGTTCAAATGCCTGACTTTCACTCTTGTCCGATTCCTTGCAGGTTGCAGGTTGCAGCTTAACCCTACTGAAGAGTTCCTCGTGGCAACCGGTAATGTTCTGGTAAGGATTTGTATTATCCAACACAGTTCGATAAAATAATGTCCATATGTAACCTGTTGCTTTCTCCCTTATTCAGGCGCTGAGAGAAAGTATGAAGTCTCGGGGAATAATGCCTCCGGCGGTAAAATCAGGTAAGTCTATGGGGGGGTATTCCTCTGTGTATTCCCTTGGCTCACCTTGCTGTTCTTGTCTTCTCCTTAGGTGCCGGAGTGCGGCGGGAACATGCAGGAGGATGCGGTGAAATGTGAAGATGCTGCGAAGGCCGGTGAGTTTAGCGCAGCGCTGCAGCAGGCGAGGCGACGTGCATAAAATAACTTCTTTCTTCCAGCTCGAAGGCGCGATGGATCGGGAATTCAGGTAAGGATCAAGGGTATTGTTCTTGTTCTAACCTTTTCTCCTTCTTTCAGGAGCTCCAAACTCGAGGCGGGCGTGGCAGAAGACTGGATGCAGACTTGCAGGCACGGTGAGCGTTACGCTGCTGGATGCAGAATAACGCGAAGTGTGTGCTGCTCTTCGGGCGTGGTTTAAATGGCCTCCAAAGTAGTCCCAGGTAAGTATTCCTCCCCAGCCCCACCCGAGTAAAAAAATAGTCCCTAGGTAAAATAGTCCCTTCCAAGCCTCATTTGGCTTGGAGCTCTTGCAGCATGGTCTGCATCAGGTAAGTTTGCAGCATGGTCTGCATCAGGTGAGTTTAATCTATGAGCCTGGCGCCATAGGCGCCAGGACTGACTCTCCATATCAGCCTGGCGCCATAGGCGCCAGGACTGCACCCACATAGCCCCTAGCGGGGGTTGTTGGGCTTGCTTGGGGTAACTTGATGCCTGCTTTCGGGGTTGCTGGACTTGGTCTGGGTCCCCGGGGGTAGGCATCATGACATGTACATAATCATCCTCCCCTACTGGTTCTGCTATGAATGTTGCTGGGTTCACTGTTCTGCATCTAACCATTTTAATTGCAGAGTTTGAGATAATTACCTGATGCTCTTTGTGTAATCAATGTACGTTTAGATTTTTCTAAAATAGCAAATATTGTTACTGAACACCCCTCTGTAATACTTGAAGCCTTTTCAATCACAAATGCAGCAGCAGCTAGAGTGTGTTCGCAAGGGTAGTGCCCTTTCATAACTGAATCTTAAGTGCCACTGTAGTAAGCCAATGATTTATGCCCATGTCCTAATGTAATTTTCTGGGTAGGACTGCTGTCTTGACTTCTCCATTTCAATGGGAAACTAAATAAAAATATTCACAATAATCTGGAATGCCTAATGCAGGGCCTTTACTGGTCGCCTTTTTATTTCTTCAAATCCTTCAGTAATTTCATCTATCCATGTTATCTTACTTTTGTCTACCTATGCCTATTTAAGATCTATTAAAAGTGGTTGAATATATGTGTTGTAATCAAAGGCCAAGGCCCTGCAATAGTTACATACGCCTAAATACTGTTGCATTTCCCTCACTGTTTTAGTTTCTGAAATCTTCATAATTGCTTCTGCTCTTTCAGGTGTCACTTTTTGGTCTCCTTGAGAAATCAACTGTCCTATACACAGGACCTCTTCCTGACAATATTGTAGCTTTTCCTTGTCTACCTTGTATCCTTCATCTGTTAGTATCATCATAGGTTGAACAGAGTCTTCTCTGCATCTTACTTCTGTCTCAATATGCACTAAAATCTCATACACATACTGAATGATTACCCAAATCCATCTGAAGAACCCTGTTCAAGATGGAGGGGGACTCACAGTACCCTTGGGACAAGTAGTTTTCAGGTGGATATTTCTATATGCAAATGAAGTAAAATCTTGTGAATCTTCATGCAGGGGAATTGAGAAGAATGTGTTTTTCAAATACATAACTGTAAAATATTTGGCCTTTGATGGGATGTTACATAATATTGTAGCAGGATTTGGAACTAAAGGAAACACTGCTTCAATAGTATTGATTAGAGGGCATAGGTCCTGAATAAATCTCCACAACTCCCCAGTTGATTTCTTCACTCGGTACAAAGCTGTGTTACATGGGGACTCAGATGGCACCAATATTCCTTCTTTAATTAAAGTGGAAATGGTCTTGAATATACTTTCATCCACTTCTCAGGACATGGGATTTTGTTTTGCTCGTGGCAAAATTTCTCCTGGTTTAAACTTGATTTTAACTGCTCCTTTCAATAGGCCCACGTCATTATGGACTGGTAGATAAAATATTTGGCACTTTCTCTAAGTCTTCCTGAAAAAATGATGGTATCTTTTTTACCATCACCAGTCTCTGCGGTATTTCCCTATTCTTCACTTTAATCCAATAAGTGAGACTTATGAAAAATACTAATTCATCATCTTAATAATCATCCCTAAAAAGCTTGTCTGCCAAGTCTGTCAAACTGTATCCTTCACTGTGGACTATCACTGCTCTCATACTCTCCCCTTGTCATCTGTTCCATGGACAATCATCTTTTCCCCTCTAACCACTGCTGCTTCTAGCTCTAAATGGATATTCCATCCTCCATCATCCTTCGGTATCTCTGGTCTAATCAAAAGCTTTTCAGATATTCTTAATATCTTGTCTACCAACTTGGGTAACCAAGATAATAAAACCGTCATGCCATACAAAAATACTTCTGGATCTAAAGGGACTCCTTGCAATGCCTTCTGGCATTTAAAGACTAATATAAACTCTTTCACATTCATATAATGTATCCCCAGAGTAGAGCACACTATTCCTTCATCAGTAAAATATATCATGTTAAGTTTTGTCATTAAGTCACATCCTAATATGGTACCTGGTGTCTGCCGAGAATATAATAATGCCACCGACATGCCGTGTTCTCCGATAGCAATTGGTGATTTGTCTGTAAAAATTACTAAATTCATTGCCCCAGACAATCCCATGCCTATTCATGGCAATGCCTGACATTGGATATTGTCCCTCACAGACAGAGGAACGAGTTGCTCCAGTGTCTACAAGGAAGAAAAATGTCTTGCCTCATATTGATACCTTGAATCTTGGTTCCTCTTGGGGGTCCGGTGTCCCTGATAGTACAGAACACACCAGGTTGCTCGGTGGGCTGTCCTATTGTGGATATAAATTCATCCTTGTAGCTGTAAAACAATTTCCTTCTACCATGGTCACACTCCCTAATTTAGGTGTGGGTATTTGCGAACTTGCGCACTATTGTTCCATTGTGGTACCATGGCCTGTTGTGTCTGTGCTTGCTGGGTTTTTTATCTGTTTTGTTTGCGTAGGCACTTGCTGTGGTTGCCCTTGTGGTGATTGCATTTGAAATTGAGTTTGCTGTGGTTGCGGTGCACATGCCTGATTCTGCGTGCTATCTTGGGTATAATACTGTGATTCTTTTTTATATTGCAGAACATAGCCCACCCCCTCTCAGAGCTTGCCAATTTTGCTGCATACCTCCTCTGCTTCTACGTGTTCTGGCTATGTGTCCTATACTTCCACAATTCCAATATCGTTGTGTTTGTCTCTGCCATTAAATCCTCCTCCTTGAGGGTTCTGAAATCCACCTCCTCCTCCTCATCTAGGTCCATTCCCTCTCCCCCTTTGCCAAGAATTGTACCGACTCTGATCCATAGGATCTAATAGATTACTTTGCTGCGCTGTGCATGTCTCTTGTGTCGCCACACCTTTAGTACTCGTCAATACCACTCCCTCTATGGCTAGCTTTGACAATTCTTCGGAACTAACATTGTTTCCACCTGCTTTCTACTCTCCGCTTTCTTCTTGTCCTTCTCCTGTAACAATCAGCAATGGTGCACGATAGTTAATTGTTTTTCTGGCCATGGCTTTGCTTCCATCTCTACCCATTTATTCATCTGCCTTTGCACTGGCTCGGGCAGTCCGTGGCATAAAATGTGGTAAATGAATGCCACTGTTTTGTCTCTCTGTTCTATTGCCGCAAGACTCCATCTCTCTTGAATATATTGAATAAAGGCAACCGAATCTTCATCCTCGCCCATTTTCCTAGTCATAATCTCATCCATATCTGATGTATCGGGATATTGTAGTCTGAGCACCTGCCATACATCTGCTCTGTAATTATTACATGGTGCTCCATTGTGTGTCTTGTTTTGTGCAGTCATGCCGGCATACCCTGCTCACTTCCAAATATCAACCCTCTCCCCCAGAATGGCTGCTAGCAAGCCTTTTTTGTCACCTATTGCCAAGGTCATTCCTGATGTCATTCTCTCTAACTCATAAATTCATTTGCTCACACCCGAAGTAAAAATAGGTCATTTACATATCAAATTATCCTTGTCCTTTTGTGGCAACAGAATATATTGTGGTTGTCTTCCTCCTTTCTCTAATAATGGGAGTTGTGAAATCCCTGATTCATAATCATAACCACCTATGCTTCATGTTTTCCAGGTGGGGCTGGTCTCGCCAATTTGTCTTAGTCCTGGTAGCGACCTTAATCTGCTTACATAAGGTGGGGATACATCCCCTGCACTGTGCGACAGGGCTTGTGGTTGCTCAGTGTATGGTGTCAGTACTGCTGTCTTTTCTTTAGGGTCCTCTAGGTGTGACCATTTTACCCCTTTTTCTACACTTGAATATTTTGAAAAGCCACTTGTGCCTTCTCTTTGCGCTTTCACCTTTCGCCTCCCTTTCTTCATCTGACATCATTATGCCCCAGCCTGTATGACTTTCGCTCCCCTTTCCCCATCATCAAGTTGTAGTCTACTTAAAGACAGTGTTCTATGATTGTCTGTTATGCAGTCATCCGACCTTCCTCCTGCTTCCCTCGATAAAGATGCTTCGGCATTCTCTTTGGTCTTACACCCATCTTTATCCCTCATTTGCCTATATAAATCCCCAATCCTCTTCCCTTTGTCTTCTGCTTCATCCTCGTCAGCCCATGTTTGTATTCTCTGAATCCCTTGCAGCTCCCTGCGGGGCTGTCATGACCCTCTCTCTTTCCCAGATCATTCCCCTGCTTCAATCATCACTATGCTTCTATTAAATAGATCATCTATCTCATCATCCTTTAGTCCCCTACTTCTGTTCATCTCTTCTTCCCTTCGACTCATCTCTCTCAACTGTTCTTCCTCTTGCCTTCTTTGCCACCTACATACTTTCAATCTTTGTATTTCTATCTCCTCTGGCTTCTTCTCTTCTAGTCTCTCCTTCTCTTTTCTTGCCTCATACCTTGTTCTTCCTTTTGCTACCTCTTTTTCCTTCTCTTCTTTGTATGCTCTCTTGTGCGTTTCCCGCTTGTCTTTCTTCTTTCTTGAAACCCATCAAGGCCCTTATCATCCATCTTAAGTAATATATGTCCTCCCATCCATCCATTAATTCTGTACTATCTTTACTCCCTTAGCCTTGTCTTTCACTTCCCTTTGTCTCCTTGCTTCTTCCTCTCATCTGTTTGTCCTGTCCATCACGCGGTTTACTTTCATTGCGTGTCGATACATATTTGTGTTCTCTTCTTTTGCTCTCTTCTGCACTATTCTCTGTTATAAGTGGGGGGCTCATATGTCGGATTAACATAATCCGCCGCTGCTTTCAATTCCTTTAAAGGATAAAATCCCTGCTCCTCAGTATCTGCGATCTTGTTTTTAGAAAGGGAAAGAGGAGCCGAAGGTGTTACATCCTCTCCCCTTTATGCTGATTAAGCATCCACTCCTTCTGAGGCGGGTCTTCTTTCTCGCTCTGATACATCTTCCACAACTTTAAAACGGCCAATATTTTCTGTAACTTTTTCCCCTTATATGTAGCATGCAAGTATATTGTCATGTGTCACAATACTGTTTTTGACAACGAACCCTCTTGAGGCCACGGCATGAGTGTTTTATTAGTCGTGCCCCTCACCCATTCTGCATGATACTGCCTTATCTTGGGTGTATATCTCGACAGTGTCAATCATTGGTGTAAAAGAGGAGTGTCCCCCATGATAACAAGTCGATCTTGACTGTCAATACTCACCAGACCTTTTATTCTTTTATTTATTTTATCAAGTGTAACGCACTGATAAAAGTTGTTGGGGAAAGGATTTGCAGCCAGCCCCATCCACAGATGTAAGAATAGCTCTACGGGAGAGAGGGGAAGATCTACTGGTCTCCACCTGCGTCCAATCATCTTTCAAGTTTTCAATCAATGGGACTAAGTACCTTGCACCAAACGCCAAATGGTAGTTGTCAAAGTCCGGAACACCCAGACTGCCACTTCCCTGAGACAGTTGCAGTTTCCACAATTTCAGATGAGGCTGCTTACCTTCCCATAGGAAGGCTTGAATCAAGCTCTCAATTTTCTTCGCAAAACCTTTTTTGATCTGCAATGGAATCATATTCAGCACATAAATGATTCTTGGAGTCAACGTCATTTTGATAGCATGTACCCTGCCTCAAAGGCTCAATTTCAGTTCATTCTACCTTTTCAGGTCTGATTCCAAATTATGGAATGAAAAATGTATTACAGCCTGCTGGAAAGCTCTTCTGAAGAAAAGCAAACAGGATGTGGTAGGTAACTCCATCACTTTAATCTGGCTGAATCTTGACATAAAGTTGGACGGGAAATCCCTTCTCTGGCCGAACTGGCTACTAGGGGGCATCCAGTGTCTAGCAAATCTAGTGGATGGGCAAAGATGTCTCAACTTTAAACAACTGTTTACAAGTAAAGGTCTCCTGGATTGTACTCTGGGGAATATAGAAAGGTAAAGAAGACTTTGATGAACAAAATTCCAGAAGCAGACAAAGGGTGGCATACCTGGATGAAAGAATATAAATCAGAAGGCCATATGGCTTCTAAAATATACAAGAAGCTGAATCAATACATGGAGCCAACTTCAGAATTATTGGTCAGATTGTCAGATACACTAGACACAGAGATGTGTGAGAATAGGTGGTCGAACATTTGCAAAGATGTGGCCTTAACGTCCTTAAATCTGAGTGAGAGAAGTCGTCAGATCAAGATTCTAAACAGGGTTTTTTGGACACCTGAAAGACTACATGCTAGGGGCCTTTATGACTCGGAGGCGTGCTGGAGATGCAGACATGCTAGAGGAACGTTTGAGCATATGATCTGGGAATGTTATGAGCTGAGGCACTTTTGGAGGAAGGTTTCACTGAAAATGAATAAAGGTCTCATACTGGATATGGAATATGACTATGTAAATGTGATTCTGGGCAAAGATTAATTATTGGTGGATCTCTCATACCCTCAAAGATGTTGGTTCTTCAGGGCATCCAACTCTGCAAAAGAAGTTATTCTAAGGAAGTGGAAGGATGTCGATAGACCTAAGTTCGCAGAATGGATTTCTGACCTAAGACAGGTGGCCAGAATGAAGAGAATTATCCTTTACAGAGATTTTTTAAAAAATGTACTCATTTGACCAGATTTGGGGAAGATTCCTAGAACTGATAACGTAAGAATGTCTTTATATCCTCCATTTCTCGTCTCAATGTGATGATTCTTATGATTTGTTTATATTGTTTGTTTTGTTAAACTGCTATTTTATATGTTTTGTATTATCTGTTATGATTGTAAATCTAATAAAAATGTAAATATTTTTTTTTTAAGTATAACGCACGGATTAATTTGAACAGGCACCATCAATCCCTGCTTATTACCAACAAACAATGTTTTAACCACCTTAAAAATCTATGAAGTGCTATTGTTTTTGTTCCTTCATTTACACCTTCTATCAATTTTAGCTGTATCATTTTATTATTGAAATTTTATGAGTCTCTTCATTTATTCTTCTCCTTTGATTTTTTTACCCTACTGATTGATGTCAACCTCTTGATTCAAAAAATCTGATAATCACCTGTTACCATTGTTTTATATCTCCCAGTCTAGACACAATAACAGTGTTATACTGACACATTTATGACCCCATACACACGTGTACTTTTGAATTTTCTGCATATACCTTTCTCTACTATCCCTTAGTAAATGTATCGCATCTCACTTTTTACCCCATTTTGGAGTTTGATACACACACTTCTTTTTTGGCCTTGCCTCAGGAATCCTTAATACTCCCAGTTGGAGTTTTTTAGTGCGTACCATTCCTCCCCTCTTGGAACCAGGAAAACAAGGTATCTATCTTCTTTCTAATCCCCCAAAATCCTGTTATTTCTAAACACATATTTACAATACAGCCCCTACCCCTATTTTTTGCTACCGTCTATGTTCTACTTACAGCCGTGGCTCAGCTAAAGTCCCTCGGCATTGACTATTCCCCGATCAACCAGTTTGTCTTCAGGGCACCTGCGGGGAACGGAAACAAATTTCATCAAAGAGGCACCTGCCAACCGATTCTTCTCACACGTGTATTTTTACACGCTGATCTCCACGGGAAGCTCCACAGTCTTCTGGCTAATGGTGGAAGCAATCAAGAGTCAGAGTCTAGATCTGGGCCTAGGTCGATTAGACCAAAACCATCCACACTGCTACCAAAATGTGCACTAGCACCTTGAAGGATATCATGTGCTAGATGGAATTACCAATAAAGATCTCTGACCCAAATAACTGGACAGACTCAAAGAATATGGCAAAGTACTACTTTATTATTAATATAAAATAAATTAGGGTAATCCGGCAAACAGCGGGCTGTAGTCCGCACACGCGCACCCAAATTTGGTTATACACAGGTTTTAAACCTCAATGTACCTCAACTATGATATCCTATGTGGCAAACTGTAAAACCTATAGAAGGGAGTGATTGGTTAAGGGACCATATATACCTATAGTATTTATAAGTGTTAGTGACACCATTGGTTGCCTCTTATCTGCTAGGCACGCCTAGAACCACCTCTTAATAAGTATACTACTGATTATAGCGGAATAATGGCAGCCGGTTAGTCTTTGCAACATTGTATAGCATGTTTCTACATAGACCCTGATTGGTTGGCATGCTTTCCCAACCTTGGACTTTTGGCTCGTTAGCAGCAGGTAAACAAAATGGAACCCAGGTGCTCAAAGTAACATCAGACTAATCCCCACTTTACCAATTTGTCCATCATCTCTCATTGTTTTGGCCCTCTTTTATAGTTGTATAGGTCCCTTATAGCTGACCCTGCAGCCCGTTCTTTATTCTGGGACTTTTAAGGGAGTGCAGGCACACCATTATCTTCGTCTGAAGCTTAATGAATAGCCCTTGTTTTCAACTTCACAGTCACGTGTGAGGAGACCACGAATTTGTCCATCTCGACCTTCTTTTTACTGCTATTTGATTCAATTGTTTTGAGTGTCATTACCCCTCTCGGCCTTTAGAGACTTGCTCACTCCACGTTGCATATGCTTTCCGCACTTTTAATTGTCTAATGCTTGGGCCTTGCAGATGTTTTCCTCTTTGCTTAATCTGAGAGAAATAGGTCTTCCGTACATGGCTTATCCTTTTGACTTCCCTTGTGCCTTGCAATTATTCCTTGAAGTAGCACCCTTGATCCCAGGCCAATGGACTCCGCTTGGTTCCTTGTACAAAGTTGTTTTTCCAGCATCTCCTGACTCTGGAGACCTGGTTTGTCTCCTGAGGTAGCTTGATTGGTTTTAATACGAGCCTGGCGTCCATCTTTCCATCATGGCCGCCCTAGCCACATTTTGCTTTCCTCTGCAGCAAGCCTCTATATGCCTCGTCTACCATGCGTATCTGTGTATATACACTTATTGGCCAGCAGGTTACTTTATCTTCTTTGCAAATATGATTTCTTCGTATTTGATTACACGTTTCTCTTGTTAATTCAGTTACATCTTTGTTCTCAGGTATTTTTATGTCGTTTCAGTGCGTCTTCATGTCTGCCCTTCATGACGTCACTCTGCCTGCGTCAGATTTCACTTAAAGCTCTATGATGTTTAATGGTGTCTTCTAACATCCCTCTACCCTCTCAGTGTGTGGGTACATGCGATACGGCTGTCTGCGTACATATCGTCTCTCATACACTCAATGTGGTATTGGAATGATACCTGGTGTCCCAGACTGGGCTCTTCTCCTGCTGTTCCAGTATGATGGAGGTGAGGGGGCGGGGCTAGGGATGACGTATCCACCTGCTCCTATACAGGAATTTGATCTGCAACTTTTAGGATGCCTCCTACGATAACTGCTGCTGGACGTAAACATACAAACCTTTTCCCAGAAAGTCAGAGTTGGATGTTCCTTTTTTTTTTTTTTGTTGGAAAGTTTCATACAGTTTTCTGAGATGACCCCTTGTGTTGTTTTAGCATATTAAAAATGTTCTCCCTTTGGGCGGTTCATTTTAATCATAACAGCAGGACAACTATCGCCTACTCTACAATAGCTGCATGGAAGTTGAAGGTTTCCTTTCATGCTTCCAAAGCGTTTTAAATCCTTATTGACTGTGAGTTCCATCCATATCTCGTGAGCTGGCCAGGAACCCCCCCCCCCCCCCCCCATGTATTATGAATCAGGAGGACTTTGCTATGTTGCTATAAGGTTGCGTTGAAATTCTGATCACATTTAGAAACCGCTTGATGTTGGGTCTCGTGCATCACTTGGTCACGCGGAGCCCTGAAAATGGTGTGACTCAGCGAACAGTGTGGTCACGCCCAATGAGACAGCATGAAGGGAGGGGCATTCTGGGATCCTGATTGCTTATGGGGCAAGGTTGGGTAAACGGAGCTAAATAGGCTTCTTTTTCCTAGGAACCCCCGAATACTGGTGTGGAAGGTGCCCCGGGCAGAGTGACCCGCTGTGCACTGTATCTTTCACACACTCTAGGCGTCAGTTTCTCATAAAGCACTCCCCGAACAGTATTGAACATACAGCAGTGCTTTGAAAGCCTGTAATTCACAGCTATGGCGTCACACCCGTGAATTATGGCCTTAAAGAAAGATTTCATTTAAAAATGCAAAACTTCTTTTCACATGCGATAAAATACTTACTTGATGGCACGTGGGTAGTACTGTTATCTATGATCCGCGTGCTGTCCGCGCCTTTTTGGCCACGGAACTGGTGGGTGGTATAAAAATGTCCACGTCCGCCTCCCCACAACATGCTTGTATCCCTGCCCATGCTCCCCTGTGGGCAGAGGGGCTGGAATCCATTGGGGTCCATGTTACTGGGAGGCAGCCTTTAAGAATGGGCTTAAAACCACACAAACTCAGTTCCACCCGCTCTACCGAGCAAAATTACCATCCATTCGGAGCATGACTCAAAACTGCAGGCAAGGGGCTTCTTATGGGTTAAGCATATATATGATCCGTCTTTCTGCAATTTATGGGCACAATGCTAAGGGCACCTGAACACGAGTTGGGGTCCTGTATTGCTGTCTGGGGGGCTTTGTTGAGATTTAGACTGTGGTCTTTTTTTTCTGGTGACCAGAATCAGGAAATGTAGGACTAAGCAACACAGCTGTTCCCCAGGCATGTCGCACGTGATGCTCTTGTGGGTGTGTGTTGCTAGACAGACAGACAGACAATCTCTTCCAACGCTGCCACATTATGCCTTAGACGTTGCACCGAAAAGGCCGTGAGTTCTGCCCCGCTCGCCTTCAGAGAGGGGGCCCGAGGAGTGAGCTCTGAGAGGCAACGATGCGCCTGCTCAGGGGGTCTCTGTTCCCTGAATGTCATGTCTAACATCTGTCTGGAGGAACAAGGCAAGTTAAATATTGGAGAATGTCTTTCATTTAAATTTGCGGCTCTGCAAATGTGAGCAAAGTTTGCTGCCTCCCAGCCGCCTCTCGCATTTGCTGCAACTTGTCCTTTCATGCTTTTTTAATATGATTTTAAAGGGCTTTGTTTGGTCTCTTTCTTGCTGGATGGGATTAATTTAAGCACTCATCCCCTGGGTTTAAGTCAATCCTCGTCGGATTTTGCTGGGGTTTGTTGCGTGGGGCTTTTTTGTGTGTTGTTTGCAGACTGTTCTGAGGGAGTCTTTTCTCACTTCATTAACCCTGAGCTGGGGACAATCGCCTTGAAAAGCTGGGGCTTTGCACAGTTCCCTTTCACATGCAAACACCCAGGCCCCCTCCACAATGGCGCAGGCCTGCTTGACTTAATTAGCTGCTTGTGCACTTTGCAGAATTATGGCAGTGCTGCACCCCCCCCCCTCCACCCAAACCCAACGACAAAAAGACCGCATAAAAAAAAAGACCGCTTACTGTCAAAAAAACACACCAAAATATGGACTGCAAATTTCCATATAGTTTTCTTTGATGGAATTTTAGAAAAAAAAGGCCAACCTCCAACCTGGAATCTAAGAATGGGCTCTGAAATGATGATCCAGAGTCAGAACTGTAATCCGCGCTCCGCTGCCAAAGGCGAGGAACTCCCCATTACCGGAGACGGAAACTTGGCCATCCCGGCCACCTCCTTATATGTGTAAGCCGGTAATGCCATGGACCAAATATTGGGTGAATATCCCCAAGAGATGGAGTAATTGCACGAACTGGCTCAGGTGAAAACCGGTTTTCATAATATATTATTTGGGTATTTATTGAGCGTGGGCCTAGCTTCGAGAAGCAACAGAGCGCTTTACAATCACAGGGTGAAGAACATGGCGAGGGAAGCAGAGAGTCAAGGAGAGCGGGGGTGGGGGGCAACAACAGGGGTGCCCCCGCCTTTCTCTCCAGAAGATCACCTACACAACGACCACCCCAGGGGCACTTGAGAAGCGCAGAGGCCATGTTGAGCATCACATTATTATCCACACCCGGGATATGGAAACAATGCCCTGATGTCATTGGACAGGCTGCATTATTTGAGCAAGCCTTAGATTTACTTGGGCAGTGACCAGGCGTGGGGTGGGTGCACCGCGGCATGTACCGGCATCTTTGTGTCTTATCTTCTGGCTATCCTGATTTGCATTTGATTGGCTGGAAGATTAACAACGCTGTGCCTTCTATTTCTCCGCACCGTATTGAAAGCACATGAGGTTCGGTTTGGCATGTGATGTCCATGTGCTCCCAGTGGCGCACTGTAACGGGCGCAGCTTCTGTGATGTGGCACGCACTTTTGCCCAATGTTGTTGCTATAGGGCGCATGATGGGTACATACGTGTTTTGTGGCAGAAACGCCTATGTACTGTGGCAGACCAGGCACCATACCTGGCACTTGGGGTATTTGAATGTTGAGTTCATCGCCTGCCCCTGGTGTGGTTTTACAATAGTTGGCATATCTGCTGCGCACGGCACATGCATAAATCAAGCTCTGTCGCCAACATCCTAAAGCTGCAAAGCTTGTGTGCCACCGGTGTAGATATGCGAGCCGTCCAAAGATTACCCTGACCATGCACGCCTATCCCTGATGCAACCAAACTCTGGGTAACATCAAGGAAACCGACGGCAGACTCCTTCATCAAAAACTGCCAACTCACACAAATTAAAAATATGGTACAGAAGTGGTCAGCATGGGTGTAATTTTAAGGGGGTGTAGGGGTTGTTTGTCCCCCCCCCCAAACTTTCATGGCACACCATTTTGTCCCCATTCATTTGGCTGGGGCACCTTTTCTTCAGATGTCATGTCCCCCCCCCCGCCCAACATTTTCAGCAAAGTTACTCCACTGGTGGTTGGCAACGTGCAGTGCTCCAGATGTTTCCGGACTACGACTCCCATGATCTCTCACCATTGACTCTGCTGGATAGGGCTGATAATTGTAGTTCTAAACATCTGGAGAGTCAAAAGTTGCTGACCTCCGGCTCTACAAGGAGAGAACCAAACTTCTTCTGACCGTCTCCAGCTAAAGATACAGTTGATGCACCCCGTCCTACAATGCTTTCAAGTTTGATGTGATTCGACCTTTACATAAATACGAATAAAAACACCAGCTAGCAAGTCAACAAAAATGTGATATGATAACAAATTTATAACGCACCTGTACACAGCTGTTTCTAGGTGTGACAAGATAAGGGAGAGCAGACAGAGGGAGGACAAGACAAACAATCTTCCTAGGTCTTGTCATTCAGATCGTGCAAATCGTGCAAATGCGAGAATGAGAATTCCAAAAGGGAGAGAGGAGGGGAACACAGGGCAGCAATGCTCTAAGTGCAGCCAGGGAGGTGTGGCTCTGGGTAGTGCAAGGAGAACAAGGGACTGTAGGGTTACAGCCCCCAAGTGCGTGGTAGTCCCGGAGGCAGTGCAAGGGTGACTGATCAAGAAAGAGCCTGGCACCCAGTGAGACTCTGACGGTAGCCAAGCAACCAGTCGGTACAGCAGACCGGTAGGTCAGCTAAGTCAGCCGAGGATGGAAAGAGAGAAAGCAGAGAATAGGAACGTTTTGAGCTGCTTCTGGAACTTCAGGTGGTCCGGCTCAAGTTTAAGAGGGGCGTGGAGGCCATTCCAGAAGTAGGCACCTGCAGAGGAGAGACATCTACCCCCCCACTCTGTCCCTGGAGAAGCGGCTAACGCATACAGTTGGAGGTAGCTGAGCGAGGGGCTCAAGAAAGATGCTATTTTGGAAGAGTGTTTGATGTAGTGCGGGTCCCAGCCATAGGAATCCTTGTGGACAATGCAAAGGGTCTTGAACTTGATTCTTGGAGCCCCTAGAGAGATTTTAGGTTGGGGGGAGGTACGGTCCCTGAGCTTGCGGCTAAGGATAAGTCTTGCAGTCCTATTTTGGATTACTTGCAGAGGGCAGAGAGTAGAGGAAGGTAGATTGAGAAGGAGGCTGTTGCAGTAGTCCAGCCTAGAGAGAACCAGGGCTCTGGAGACCGCAAGCTTCTGGGAAAAAGAAGAAAGAGGAGTCCCTTTTGAGGAGGTGCAGCTGGTAGTGGGACTTCTTGGCGACGTCCGAGATGTGAGGAGAGAAAGAGAGTGGAGTCGAAGATGACACCAAGGTTTTTTGCCTCGCAGGAAGGTGTAGGAAGAGGGCCCAGGGCAGGCGGCCAGAGGGAGAGAGGGAATGCAGGGACAGGGGTCCCAATGAGAAGGATCTCTGTCTTACTGGCATTAAGGCAGAGATCATTGGAAGCGCACCAATCCTGAATCGTGGATAGACAGGAATGAGCGAGAGAGGAGAGGATGCTGAGGGGAGCCTGAAGGAAAGCTGAGTGTAATCCGCATAACACAAAGTTAGAGGAGAAGGTAGAGATCAGGTGGTCCAAAGGGGCCAATTAAAGGTTGAAAAGCCAGGGTGGGAGGATAGAGAGCTGAGGGACTCCACAGGTAGAGAGAGAGGTGGCAGAGAGAAAGGGACCAAGTTGGACCTGGGAGGGGCGGTCCAAGAGTAGGAAGTGAGCCACTCCAGGGCCTGATCCGTGATGCCCAGGTTCTCACGGAGTCGATTGATAAGGATGGTGTGGTTGACCGTGTCGAAAACAGCAGAAAGGTCAAGGAGAAAGAGGACTAAAGGAATGCTGGAATCAAGATTAGAGAGCAGATCTTCACGGGTGTTCAGCAGAGCAGTTTCTATGCCTCTGGCACTTCTGAAGCCAGACTGATGGTCATGGAGACAACCAACGGATTCAGTGTGGAATGTAAGCTGGGAGATGGCCAGCTTTTCCAAGAAATTGCCCAGGAAAGGTGTGATAGAGATTAGGTGATAGTTTTCCGGACAGGTAGGATCGGCAAATGGCTTCTTGAGGAGGGGGGTGCCTAAGGGAGTGCTTAAGGGGAGAGGGGAATGTTCCAGCGGCGAAAGAGTGATTACCGAATTTGTCCAAGGGTGTCAAAAGGGCCCTTGATAGTTCTGGAGGAGCAAGGGAGCACCTGTTTGGATGACACTTTTCACAGATCTGACTTTTCTAGAAACATTGTCAGGTGTTATCAGAGAGAAAGAGGAGAAAGGTGGAGGGAGAGAGATGGCTAAAGGGGGGCCGAGAGAGAAAGAGGGAGAGGAAGAGGAAGAGGAGATTGAGGACAGGATGTCATGAGTTTTAGCAGAGAATTGAGAGGCCAAAGCCGTACAGAGAGACTGGGAGGGAACAGGAGAGGTAGAGAGTGCAACAGGATTGGCCAGTTCCTTGCAGATATGAGTTTAGCCATGTTGTTAGAGGCCACAGAGATGCATGCCTGAATGTGTGCCCTCTTCTTGGACAGGACAGAGAGTCTGTATTGCCTTTGGAGCAGGCAGCAGGACAGTTTGTTATAGGATACACCGGAAGCCCTCCACTTCATCTCAGCCAACCTGCACTTGCGTTTCAGGGCGGCAAGGTCGGAATCATACCAAGAGTTGCACTTGGAGGTAGGCTCCAGCTGGATCTCATGACAGCGGCAAGGATATCCAGGGTGTTGGAAATAGAAAGATGCTGATTAGAAAGAGAAAAAAGTACTCAGAGTGCGCCAGAGCTTGTATTGGTTACGTTTTTGATTGAACCTTTATTGTCAAATAGTGTGTTGTCTTGTTTGACACATGTTTCGGCCCACTGAGGCCTTTTTCAAAAACTGAGCTAATCATAAATGAAGCACTGTTTTAATCTTCCAATTGAATTACATGACAATTAGATCACAAAAACATTGCTGTTATGAAGCAGTTACAGCGAAAATAAATCAATTGCAAAAATATACCGAAAATTACGGAGTGATATTGGGTCGGGTTGGTTAAGGAGGGAGAGAAATATCGTCAACAGATTATTAGTTGCAATGCCAGAAACATATGCACACTGCTTTTAAATGAACAGATCCCTAATATATTAAATCATGGTTTGCATTATGTAACTGATACCAAAAGACATAGTTAATCGTCTCACTCTTGCTAGGCAGACTATGTGGTGTGATATCCCTAACATTCCCTGGTTGTTAGGCAGTAATTCACCCGTATACACTGGATTTAGTTCCAGACCTGAACATATTGTGTTCTTACCAATTGCTTTCCGGTGCCTACTGCGTGCTTCCATGCACATCACGCTTAGTGCAAAACATCCGATGCATCTCCTACGATCACCTTTCCAAATTGATACAAATGACGGTGCTTTGCCTTTCACTTTAAGTGATTTCACAAACACCCTGCTCAGTGCTCACATTACATCTACTTGCTTGTTAGTCATCGTCCACACCTAGAAAGGTCACCCTTCACTACTGTGATAGTTAATGTGATATTAAATGTGGTCCGCCATTAATTAGTGGTCTGCAGTTACTCACCACTCAGTTGAAAATAGGACAGCTTGTATATAAGGGCTAAATCCCAGGCAGCTAGAGAAAGCATCAAAACGAAGAAGGCAAATGTTGCTTTCCCCTCGTTTTTGTATATACCTAATTCTTGCTGAAAAGCCCAAATGTTATACATAAACCAGTCATTCAAAAAATGAAATTCTTAATCACCTTTGTGGTTTCCCAGCTTTGTGGTGCACAGAAACACAGTTCCTTCACTGCTCGCGGTCACGGAAACACTAGCTTGTTTACATAATCCAGTTCGGATAGTCGTAACGCTTCTGCGCTGTGATGTTTCACATACTTCACGTTACTCATGTCAAGTGTGGCGGCCATATTTTGGGCAAACGATGATTGAGCGTCCCATATGGGAGAACATTATACTTTACAAGAGATTGCGGCCATCTTTCGGACCAAATCTTAAAGACTCCTAACAAACAGCCTATTAGGCCATGAAGTGACTGAACATGGATTAAACCCACAAAAGAAGAAAGTGGAGGCCATACAAAAACTAAAAGACCCTAAAAGTGTGAAAGGGGTAAAAAGTTTATTAGGAATGACAGGCTATAACAGGAAGTTCATTGAAAATTATGCTGAAATTACTCAAGCATTGACTAAACTGTTAAAGCTGAATACACCCTGGAAATGGGAAAAAGAGCAGTCTGAGGCAGTGGCTAAATTAAAGGAATGTCTTGTAAAGGCACCATGTTTAGCATACCCCATAATGGATAGGGATTTCTTTATAGAAATAGGTTTCTCTGAACATTGCATGTCAGCAGTGTTATCACACAAAACATGATTTGAATCACAAAACCATTGCCTATGCAAGTAAGGTGTTTTCCCAAGTTGAAGTTAAATTCAATGAATGTGAAAAGGCCCTTATGCCCAGTGTGTGGGCGCTACAACATTTCCGCCCTATTGTTCAGGGAGAAAAGGTGATTATTAAGACAAATCATCAACCTTTGCAGTTTTTAGAGAGTAAAAGAATTAGGTCAGGTAACCTAGCACAGTCCAGAATCACTTCATAGACGCTGGCGTTACAGGGTTTTCCTGTACAAGTGAGATATGGCCAGAATAAAAAGAGCCCAGTTGCTCAAGGTTTGGCAGATCTACATGACTGTGCAGCTGAACATGTATCAAACGAAGTAGAAATGGAATCTAGTTTACAGGAATTTGGGCAATCACCACACAAAGCTTTTGATGAAAAGACAGGCAAGGATTTGCCGACTGTATATGTTGACGGTTGTGCTTTTCACATTGAAAATGACAGTAATAAACAATTAGTGTCAGGAATAGGAAATGTCTGGTTTGGTCGAAATGTGAAGGCATCCCCAGTATAGGGATGAGAATTGGAGCTAGGAGCAGTCAAGTAGCGGAATTGGCAGCCATTTATAAAGCAATTACTACTGCAGTTGATAATAAATTTAGTAAAATTGTCCTGGTGACTGATTCTGATTATGCACAAAATAGTTTTGTGGAATATTTGCCTGGCTGGAAAGCAAGAGGCATGGTTACATACAATAAAAAGCCACTTAAACATGGAAAAATGATACAAGCCATAGACAAATTGGTGTCAGAGAATGATTTGACAATACACTGGAGAAAAATTCGTGGACATTTAAAAACTCCAGGAAAGGATAAGGAGGGGAATGATAAGGCAGATCACCTGGCTAAAGTTGGGACTGTGATGGGAGAGTTGCTACCTATTGAACATTTACTTGGTGAAATACAAATTGATGCAGTTACACACTCTAAAGCGCCAAAAGAGGTGGATCAACCAGTAGTACAATGAAGTTACGATACACCAGATCAAGATCTGATTAAGGCACAAAAGGATGATCCAATTTTGGAAATATATTATAATCATTTGATAGACCCTGAACAAGACCCTTTAACAGAAAATGATTGTATGGGAAAAGAAGAGTTGAGGGTGTTATTAAAGAATAAGAAACAAATTAGACTACAGGATGGGCTCATGATTAGGGAATCCATAACAGGACAAATACATTGGGTGGTACCCCTTTCATTCAGAGGGTTAATGCTACACCATGCGCATGATGCAATAACTGCAGGACACAGAGGTTCACAAAAAACATTGGAAATACTGAAAGATTATGCTTACTGGCCACATATGTCCCAGGATGTGGAATTATATACTAGAATTATATACTAGAGGATGTCTAGTATGTGCCCAATTTAAACCTGCTTCACCAATGCATAGAGCCCCATTAATGAAAAGAGGCTTAACTCTTCCATGGTCAGATTTGCAAATAGACTATGTAGAGCCTGTAAAGAGGTCGAGCAGGGGTAACCGGTATATTTTGAGTGTGGTGTGTTTGATGTCAAAATGGATAGTGTATTCCTGCACCAGATTGTAGTGCGCAAACAGCAGCTACATTACTGGTGAATCATATATTTTCAAGTTTTGGGTTACCACAAAGAATAGAATCAGGCAGAGGAAGTCATTTCACAAGCGCTCTAATGAGTAAGGTATGGCAAATACTGGGAGTGAAAAGAAAATTACACATTGCATATAGAGCTGCTTCTTCTGGGGAAGTTGAACGCTGTAATAGGTCCTTTGTGGACATATTAAAGAAGTTTGTAGCAGAAGCAGGTTCCAACTGCGATTTACGTTTACCTTTGGTTTTGATGGCAATCAGATCAACTCCTGCCAAAGCAACAGGTATTAGCCCCCATGAAGTATTGACAGGTAGGAAAATGGTATTGCTGCAACACCTATTATACAGAACACATGAGCAGACACTTGTAAGCGCATCTACACTTCATGAATACATGGATGAGCTGAGGAAGCATTTACAACATGCATTTGCTTTTGTGCAGCGAAATCTAGAAAGGGCTGCTGTCAGTGCAAAGTCATATTATGATAAAAAGACATCAGTGAAAGAGTATTGTGTAGGGGATCAGGTATACAAATTTCATTTTGGAAAAAGTAAACAGAAACATTCTAAATTTTTGGCAGCCTGGCAGGGGCCATTTTGAATTATAGATAAGATTTCTCCCGTGGTGTACAAAATTTTGAAAACTGAAGGTGAAACAGTAACAGAACAGTTTGTTCACGTAAATCAAATTAAACCCTGGCACCCCAAACATGAGGTAAAGAGGCTTGAGCGTGTAGAAACAGGTGAAGCCCCTTAAATACATGAGAGAAGATACATGAGTCTATTCATAGGGCAGTGACAGAGAAATCAAAATGGAAGTGATTGTTGCAATAGAATAGATGTGAACAAAATTGAAATGTGTTAAATGTTAAATGATGCTTTATGTATGTTTGTTTTCTCTCTAACATGTGCTTAATTTCAGAAGGCGAGAGGAAAAGGGCGAAGTGATTTACAAAGTACATGATATTTTCTTTTTTTTTGGTAAAAGGGTGAAATTAGTATTGTGCTATATACTTAATTTGTTTCTTTTCTATTTGATTTAGAATACTAACAAATATTTGGTCGGAGGTCACGGACCAGAGACCAGGTGAGACGATGGAGTCCTGGAGTCCCCTGGATGAAGATCAAGTGGTGCCTACCTCCGGATGGAGGTGAAGACAAAGTAACCGGGAAGCCAAAAGAGGTGACCCCATTGAAAAAAGCATCCAAGAGTGCCAGGATGAAAGAGTGCCCCAAATGAACCAGATGATGGGATGTTGCTGATCGGGACGTCTCAGAGGCAGACAACAGTAGAAGAAAAATGAACTTGCAGCATTGTTGGTGCATGAATTCCGATGTGTCCTGGATTATGGAGTTCCACATTTTTATTGTTTTAATTAATTATTTAAATGTGTTATGTTAATTCTTTGTTTTAATTATTTATTTTATTTTATTGTTTTATGATTGACTTCAAGTATAAGAACAAGACACTGGACTATAAACACCCCAATTGGGAAGATATATGTAAAATATTTTATGTAGTCTGATGGACTCAGAGATGAATTTTGATATTACGGTGGTTGAACAGTGATTTATTGTGAAATGTGTGAATATTCATTTTGTTGAATTGCTATGATTTAAAAGAAGAAAAGGAGAACAAGTTGGGTTTCTTCCAATTGTGGCTTGGACCACTGCCAAATTCTCAGAAAAAGGAGGGAATGTAGTATAATTTATTGTGTTTTGGAGTACAGCGCCACTGAATATGATAACATTATTGCCAGCAATAATGTGGCACACATAGCCAGCCCTATGTCGCTAGTGTAACATATGGGTATGCAAATGGAGACAGGCTGCAGATTTAAAAGCACCAGAATAAATACATATATTTCTTTTCTTTTTTCTCTGATTTGAAATGCCTCATTTACAGGAGACTACATTAGCTGTCTAATTGACTGACTTAATTAACAAATACTAACACTAGTACTAACTCAATTACATTATAATGTGCTCTCCATGTGGAAAAAGAGGCAGAAAAGACATGCTCTGAGAGTCATTTTAAACGTGCATTTAGATTTTTTTTCTTGCTCTCTCTGTTCACTGTGTTTGCAGGAAGCAAAATCTGCATGCCAGGAAATTAGTTCAGATACAATTTCTTACTGTGAAAGTTGAGCTATTCTAGAAGGAAGGAGGATACAGTCTTTTGAATTTGATTGGTGCAGAGTGTCTGAAGTGATTACACGTAAGCATAGGGGGATGCAACAGAGTTCTGCTGGACAAGCTCTGACAGAACTAAATTCAGATCGCTTTGGCTGAGCTGCTGTCTCACTTGGCACTTGCTTGAGAACTACAGATTACTGTATGTTCTCGCTGTGCGCTTCAAACCTCAAGATTACAAGGACGACCCTGGGCCCATTCCTCGGATGAGGCGAGTGCAGGGAGGTCTCGTGTGGGAGAGCTACATATAGCTGGTAATTATCCAAGTGAATTGAGGTTGTGTGGTGTGGATGCCCTTCTATAAATACCAGGCAGGGAGAATAGCAATAGGGAATCCCTGTGTTTAATTGGCACGTTATAATGTTGCAAAGTAAATGCCATGCTGTCGCTGTATTTTTTTTTTCTTCTTCTTGTTACAGATGATGCAAAGTGAATTTCCTTCTGTTGCCGTATATTTTTCTTCTGTTTATTTCAGAGAATACTGTAAAAAAGAAAGGGTAAGATGTTGTTTGGAGATGCAACTGTTTATAATGCAAGTATAATATACACAAACCGTGTAGAGTGTTTTTGCTTTTGTCTTTTTATTTGGTGCATCTAGAATAATATTCCAGGGGAAGGGGAAGATTTTTAGGTAATACATGTGTCATGTTTCCCATACAGGTGGAATAATATCACTAGCAATGAAAAATAGCTGTGTGCGTGTTTCCACTTGGTGTGTGTTTTCTGAGTGGAATATAATACAATAGATTTTGCTGGCTGTACATGAATCAGCAAAGAGGCCTACGGAACATAGATCACTAATGTATATAAAGTAGTGATAGTACCACAGGTTATTGAGAATGCTATATGTGAAATTGTGGTATTTCTGAATGTATGTCGAGGCCTCTATAGATCACATGAACAACCTAAGAAAAAGAAGGATTTTGCATATTGGGGCCACAAATAAAATAGAAAAATGATGCTCACCAAAATACCACCAACAATAATGTATACCAATAACTGATCCTATATAATGTAATAAAGAATGGTCCCTGAGAGGAAATAAGGCCAAACCCAATCTAAATGCAAGGAGTAGCCATCGCCAAATTACCATTATTTTTGGCAGTAAGAAAATACTACCAGGCCCCAAATCAACACAAAATATCCTACAGACCAATGGTAGTTTCGGATGCTGACTACCAATAGTAGGGAAGTGTTCTCAAATTCTTACCCTAAGCTCCCGAATAGTATTTATTGCAGACTGAAATTATTGCGTATACTACAAATTTTGATGTGCAGTTAATGAATTCATGAATTCAAACTTTGTTCCCTCTTGAGGTTTTGAATAAAACAGTGTTAGTATAGGCATATTAGCACATGGTACATGTACCACATTTGTGGAACCCTTTCCTTGATGTCTGTAGCCATGACAGTTGCATGTTTATACTAGGTAAGTATGATGGACTCTATTCTTCAATGTCACAGCTTTAGTGAAGATCACTCTAGGGTTGTCCTCAATATGTCTTTGAAGATCCTTATCCAATTGAAATAAGTACCAATTCTTATTAAGTATCCTCTTAATTTGGTTGTGGTTCTCACAAAATTTTGTAATGAATCTAACACTTTGTGTGTCCATATTCTTTCGCTTTGAACTCTGCTCCAAAGTCATATTTCTAGGCGCATGTCTTGCCTGATTAGTTGCTTTCTAAATAGTCATTGGTTGGAACCCCCTTGATCGAAATTGATCCACCAGTAGGTTACACTCCTCTTTAAAACCTTCCGATTCGGAACAGTTCCGTCTTGCTCTAATGAACTCTCCTGATGGTATATTTGGTATCACTGATTGTCGATGACAGCTAGTATCTAAAAGAGTGGAGTTAAATTCTGTGGGTTTACGATATGTTCTCGTAGATAATACATTGCCAGATGCATAAATCTTTAAATCAAGAAAATCTATTTCTTGGCTACTCCAATTGCCAGTGAACTGAATACCAAAATCGTTATGATTCAGTCTTTGGATAAATGCTGCCAATTCATCCGATGTTCCAATTCAGATAATTAAGATGTCATCTATATATCTTGACCATGAAACAGCTTTCTCCATATAGGTTAAATCGGTGTATACGATGATGTACTCAAAAAGACCCGTGAACAGGTTTGCAAGTGCTGGTGCATATTTATTGCCCATAGCCACCTCTTGAGTTTGTTGGTAATAAGTATTGTTGAAGATAAACTTGTTGTGATCAAGTGTCATTTGTAACATTTCTTTGAGCATTTCCACCTGGCGTTATAAGATGCTGAACATTTTCTGAAAGTATATTCTAGTGTCTTGAATGCTAAAGAGTGTTTAATAGAGGTATATAATGCACAGACATCTAAAGTGGCCAAAAGAAAATAAGGTTCCCATTTTATACATTTTATCTTGTTCAGGACACTTGTAGTGTCTTTGAGGTGAAAAGTCAGGTTGGATTCCAGAGGACGTAAGATATTGTCCAAATACTGTGAAATTGGCTCGATTGCCCATCCAATTCCACTTAAAATTGGTCGAGCATCTGGGATATTTGTGTATTTTAGGCAAAAAATACATGGTAGGCAAAGTGGGTTCTTTGATGGACAAAAATACTCTCTCCTGATCCGTTATCAAGCCTTGCCTGTACCATTTGAGAATTAGTTAATGTAGACACTCAATTACTTCCTTCCTGGGATCTGATAATAGAATCTTATAACACCCTGGCGTGTTGAGGTGTGATAGTGCCATTGCCATATAGTCAGATCGATTCATACCAATGTTTCCCCCTTATCGGCCTCTTTGATTACTATCGATTTGTCTTGTATTAGTGTTTCAAGCACTTCCAATTCCTTATTAGAGAGATTATTTTTCCATTTGAACTTCCTTTATTTGCGCTTGACATTGATTCTATTGATATCATGTGCTACTGCTCTTTGAAAAGTGTCTATCACATTTTCTGTAGGGATTAGGGGAATGAACCTAGACTTTGGTCCGAGTTCTTCTGTGTCAAGATTGCACGGTGTGATATAAAGTGCTTTAAAATGTTCCTTATATCAAATTCCTCATTTTCCGCTAATGATCTTAGAATAAACATATTCTTAATGTCACAGATTTTGAGTTGACTTGGTGGTGCAATGTCCACAGTTTGGCGGGTTCTGACATCTTGGGCTCCAAAATATGTTTTACTTTAATTTTCTAGTCAATTTGAAGAGATCTATCTGAAGGTCAGTTGGATCATAATATGCGGAAGGTGCAAAACAGAGCTTTATTCAATAGCGATATTTCATCCATTGTCATTTCTTTTGATGGTCAGTTTATCACCAAATTATTCACCTGTTCCTGATGTTGGAGGTCTTCAAACTGGCTCATGTGATCCGCCTATTGGGGTCATTTAGGGCGTCTGGGTCTGCTGCGCTCCCCCCCTCCTCCTGATACTTAAGTTGAAGGACTTGTAGTTGTTGGCAACTGAAAACTGACCTGTTTGGTAACACTATTCCTGCTAGCTTTTTAATATGTTTAATCTGGTTCATAATAACCTTTCTTGATAAGCGATCGGAGGTTAAGTCATCGAATTTACTATTGCATGCTGCATCTGGATCTGATTCAATATCTGAACCAGCTGGAGATGAAGTAGGGGTGCTTGATCTTAATAGTGACCTCAGCAAACGGTAAAATGTATCCTGAAAAGTATAGACGCAGTCTTCCCTGTAGTCTGTCATCTCAAAAGGTTTTCCTCATCTTTCTAAGTTTCACTTCATCTTGATATTCCTTAAGTAAATCGTCCAATTTCTGTTAGTTCCTTTCTTTGGTGGCTTCTAATGCCTTCATTTCTGTGATTTCTTGTTTAACCAATCTATTTGCTCATGTGTTCCCTAGTTGCAGCCTCCAATAAAAGCTCCAGCATCATCAGAGCTCGTATTCAAATGATCCTTCCATTTGTCAGCAAGATCAGTGTCCAATTCATTGGAGAAATCTGGGAATATCAGAATTCTGAGTCCCCTAGGAATTTTGTTATTCTCCGTGTAATTTTTAAAGGATAGTTCTGGGACTTTTTTTTTATTGTCCCTACGGTTCGGCCATGTGTTTTTAAGCATAAATCGGTAGATCGTAGAAAACTTTCCTATGGACCTTACCCGACTTTTCGTCCATTAACGCACTCGAAATCAGCTGCCATTTTGTGATAATCCTATCACTTTCCGCATCGCCCTGGCTGACCTGCTTTTGCGGCACTAAATCAAACCCCCCGCCCCTGAGCCTGACATCAGCAGACGCGTACCGCCCATTTCCCAACGCCAAAGCACGTTTCATGTCAACAATCGCTGCGCCTCAGCTAATGGAGTGTCGCCATGGAAATGGCAGGACGCCTCTTTCCTCAATAAGTATAAACACACCGTTTCACAACACACAGCAGCAGATTTTCGATTCCATTCCTCTCTCTGTGTTACTTTGAGTATTCTGTGACTCGTTTCTGTGCTCTGGTCAGCTACCTTCGCCACTTCTAGGCCTTGTGAACACCTGTACCATCTCTGTAAATTATTTTACTTTCTTTACCACACAATGGCTACAATAATGCCGTATATGTACGAGCCCGAGTACACCGAGGAGGAACTACTGGAAAGGCAAGCACGCGAAATCGATGGGGATTCGGACGGCAGTTGGGAGGACCAGTCAACGGATGAAGAGCCTGGACCATGTCGCATGGACGGCGTCTCCACCTGGTGCACGTGCAATCGGTGCGAGCTAATGCCAACTGAGGAGGAGAACTGCTGCTGCCGTGAAAATTCCGGGTGCTTGGCCTACATTTCGGAAGGCGAGCCAAGTCCGCAATGCATCACCGAGCTGCCAGAGTTCGGGGAAGCCTGCCTCTCACGGACCGTGTTGAGGATGATGATGGTGCTTATGCACGAACTTCGCGGCACTGTTCGTCCGCGTAATCCGAGTAACGAGTAAGTATACTCTGGTTGTGATGTCAGTGATGCCACTACTATTTCATGGTCGTCTCCCACATATAAAATTACATCTACATATCATTCGAACGCATGTAAATTGGTTCCATTGCATCTTTCTTTTTCACAGGTGGTACAGGCTGGTGGCCTATCGTTGCTTCACTTGGTGGCTTCACGGGAGGCTCGGACACCGCGTTCGGAGAGTAATACCTGCCTGTGCGGTACTTGCCATTAGACAACATTTCCCCAGCGACAGTGGACAATACCGCGGATTTTCCCTGGATGTGCTGCAACCGGAACTTTACAATGTGTAATGTTTATTATTTATGTTCAATTGAAATTAAGATCTAAAATAAAACCCAACATATATTTTAACAATGGTTGTTTTGATTTTTTAAATGAATCTAGTGTGTCTCCATTGAATAGTCTTCCTGTGCCTTGTCTTGTCAGACCACATGTCTCTGGCCAGCATCCTCCCTCACGCTGGCCGCCCACCTTCAATCCACATAAGTGTGTCTCCATTCACGAGTCTTCCTGTGTCTTGTCTGCACGACCACCGCCCCAATCCACCCCCCCCGCCCTATCAAAGGCAGTTCGCACCGGGGTACTTGCGCTGGCAAGTGGAGCTGTCAGGGAGTGATAAAGGCCAAGAGGTGCCAAAGACCATGTACACTTCAAAGTGGTCTATAGAGCATGGGTTGTTGTTCCCATGTCTACCTCCAGACCCCGTGTCTCCTGCCAAGCATCCCCCCTCACGCTGGACGCCCCCCTGCAATCCACATAAGTGTGTCTCCATTCACGAGTCTTCCTGTGTCTTGTCTGCACGACCACCGCCCAATCCACCCCCGCCCTATCAAAGGCAGTTCACACCGGGGTACTTGCGCTCGCAAGTGGAGCTGTCAGGGAGTGATAAAGGCCAAGAGGTGCCAAAGACCATGTACACTTCAAAGTGGTCTATAGAGCATGGGTTGTTGTTCCCATGTCTACCTCCAGACCCCGTGTCTCCTGCCAAGCATCCCCCCTCACGCTGGACGCCCCCCTGCAATCCACATAAGTGTGTCTCCATTCACGAGTCTTCCTGTGTCTTGTCTGCACGACCACCGCCCAATCCACCCCCGCCCTATCAAAGGCAGTTCGCACCGGGGTACTTGCGCTCGCAAGTGGAGCTGTCAGGGAGCGATAAAGGCCAAGAGGTGCCAAAGACCATGTACACTTCAAAGTGGTCTATAGAGCATGGGTTGGTGTTCCCATGTCTACCTCCAGACCCCGTGTCTCCTGCCAAGCATCCCCCCTCACGCTGGACGCCCCCCTGCAATCCACATAAGTGTGTCTCCATTCACGAGTCTTCCTGTGTCTTGTCTGCACGACCACCGCCCCAATCCACCCCCCGCCCTATCAAAGGCAGTTGGCACCGGGGTACTTGCGCTGGCAAGTGGAGCTGTCAGGGAGCGATAAAGGCCAAGAGGTGCCAAAGACCATGTACACTTCAAAGTGGTCTATAGAGCATGGGTTGTTGTTCCCATGTCTACCTCCAGACCCCGTGTCTCCTGCCAAGCATCCCCCCTCACGCTGGACGCCCCCCTGCAAACCGCATAATGCCACGACATATACACGTCATTCATTCACAAACACACCCCTGTTTCGAATTCTTTATAACCCACTTCATATTTCGAATGAGAACTTCTTTGCGCTTTGCTAGTCAACCCGTGAAAGTGCTGGTTATCTGCTCTTCGTCTCTGTGAACTTCCGTGACCACTTCGAGCAAACTCGTCAGTTTGCAACCTGTGAACTGCTCCCTGTTCTACGACAAGAAACTACTCTGATCCCTGCATCTAACTGTTTGTTCGTCAAGGTAAGGCCATGTACCATAATCATTTTGCGTCCAATTTTTTAATTTATATCTATTTGCTAGTAGTCATCAAATTGCATCCATGTTTTCTTTTCGTTCAAGACAGTACAT
Source organism: Ambystoma mexicanum (assembly GCF_040938575.1). Lineage (NCBI taxonomy): Eukaryota > Metazoa > Chordata > Amphibia > Caudata > Ambystomatidae > Ambystoma > Ambystoma mexicanum. The sequence continues at coordinate 75,118,493 of NC_090929.1, read as the reverse complement.
GCAAGGAACTAGTCACATGTTCTGAGTTTAGTCAAATTATTTTTCTATTTTTTTAAAGTTATTCAAATACTTATCCGCATGTGAATAACGTGTATAGTTCCAAGAACCAAAAAGAACCTTGCTTTGGACCTTTTATGTGTCATTTAATTTTTTAACACATTGGTATTCATTGAGAATTGTTGATCTTTACTTTTCAGAACTTTCCACAATGCCTGCCTGTTCCATTGGCGGTTGCCCTTCGAAGACCCATAATAAATCTGAAGGTACTATAATGCATGTTTTCCCTAAGACAATAGATCCGATAAGAGAATGGGTCCGATATTGCGGATATCCACTGTCTGAGCTTGAAAGTAGAGTCCTAGAAGTCTTTGCGGACAAGAGGGGTGATCGATAGCGCATCTGCAGCAGGCACTTTAGCTCAGACATGTACTCCACATCATTGCCAATAAAGAAGAAAACACCGCGAGCGAGGCGAAAATTGCTCTCAACCGCTATTCCCACTCTATTCGTCCACATCCCTCCACTGGTGAGTCAAGTTTACGGATCTAGCTCTCGGCCTTGCGGTAGTGTGTAGCATTAGCTAACAATAATTTCCCCATTTATGTATCCACTCAATATGAAGGCGGAAGATTCTCCATCCGTGTCGTTATTGCAGTCATCAGCCACTTCAAGCGCCTATCGGGTAATCTTACTTAGCTATTCTGCCACTGACTTGTTTTAGGCATGTAAATCAATACTTTTAATTTATCGTGTAATTATTTTACCTAATGGTACACCCTAGTACTCGTCCTCTAGTCTTTGTTTTCATTTATAATTATTGTTATCCAAAATAATGCAAGTACTGTCTTTCAGGGAGATGCTGAGGAGTCCAACGCATTGACGACAACCGTTGATGTCACTCAGATGCTCGAGGTACGTTTCCGGACAGTTCCATCGATGGAGATCATCAGATCTTGCATTCTTGTAGCGTGATTGTTACACACAATGTTTCTTTTGTTTTTAGCCATTGATATGTCCTTCTGTCGTTGCCCTCCTATGTGTCTTCTTTTTTCAATATTGTGTTCATTACTAATGAAAGTCCTATGTTTCAGGGAGTCGATGGAGCATTAGTCCAAGAAGAAGGGGGAGCATGCAGTTACGGGTCGGCGCAACAGCTTGCAGAAGTGTGCACCGCAGTTACAGCGTCCCTTGATGTTCTTATGCATTTCGAGGTATGGATACTGACAGTTCGATCAAGCGAGATCATATGACGTGATTACATCCGCTATACTTCCTTCTTTATTAACGCAAGTACTATGTTTCAGGGAGATGACGGAGCTTCTTCTACAAGAACATCACCCCTAGTAGTTGATCCAGATCTCTGGGTGGTGACACTTCCAACGATCGAGCAAATTGAATCATATTTAGATATCCATTATTTATTTTTGACAACTGATCATTTGTGCAGGTCTATTTAGATGAGCCGTTGACGCCTGCACAAAGTTTATGTTCTTTTTAACAAATAGAAAACCATACTAATGCAATTACTGTGTTTCAGGGAGTTGCTGAAGCGTCATCTTCAATAATATCATCAATGAAAGTCTATGCGGAGCCCGAGGTATGGATCTTGACAGTTCCATCTAACTAGATCAACAATGCGTGAATAATTGTCTTTTGAATGTTCTACACAATGCGTTCATTCGTGTTTTGCTATTGAGATGTACGTGGGTATTGGTCCCCAAGTACATTTTGTGTTTTCAATATTATTATACATACTAATGAAAGTTCTATGTTTCAGGGAGTCGATGGAGCGTCAGTGAGTGATGGATGTGCTTATCGTGAAAATATAGTCGTTGCATCGCAAGAGGAAGTGGAGACATGCACACACGAGTCGGAGCAACAGCGTCCAGATGTTGAAGTTCGAGGCAAGAAAGTTTCAAAGAAAAGAAAGCAAAAGGTTAGTGTCCTGGTCACTATATTATGTTGTTTTTCACTGTTAATAGTTCAATACTGTAAGTTGTGTTTAAACTGAACATCCCTTTTCCAATCTGTCCTCTAGTTGCGAGTGGGTGTACGAACTAGATCTACACAGACAGTGAAGCGAACGAGAGATGTTGCTTGTCAAACCTTTTGGCAGGGACTTGAGACTGGAGATGCATCGTGCCAATGGGAAGAATATGAAGTGATTGACAACGGAGCTATACCACCACCAGCCATTGATAGTGAATGTCCTCCTGGTAGTTCGGATGCAGTCGGAGATCAATTCACAGAATCCACACCCGCAAAAACTAAGACCGCGAGAAAGTTGAAGAAATTGTTTTATTCTCCCAACGCCGGAGAAGGAACAGATGTTGCAATGGAAGAGAATGTAATGGACAACAATGAAACACCATCAATATCACTGAACATAGCGGAAGACGATATCAGAGATTGTACCTTTACTGTGAGTGACATGTCCTCAACGTTACAGGCCGAACCAGCTGGGATGCAGAGTGACAGTATAAGGAAAGAGGCCAAATTCATTGTATTCGATAGTTGTTTGATTGATATTATTATGCTGAAATGTGGGCATTCGGTTGGTGGGGAAGTATGTGGGGAGCCATTGATTAATGTGACTCGTGCAATTCGAGGCACTAACCTTAAAATACATGCCACCTGTACACAATATCATCCGTTCTCATGGTCTGCACAACCCATGCTGGGGCAACTGCCAGCAGGCAATCTACTTTGTGCAGCGGCTGCACTTTTTAGTGGTTCAAGTTTTAAAAAGTTAGAGTATTTCTTTCAGTTTGTGGGAATCCATTTCATTGCGAAAAGTTCTACAAATACCAAACCGATTATCTATTTCCAGCCATTAGCGCAGCTTGGAGAATTGAAAAAATGTCTATTGAAAGTACATTCGCGGGCAAACGGTTCAGGCTAGCCGGTGATGGACAGTGCGACAGCCCAGGATTTTCAGCCAAGTACTGCACCTACCACTTTCAGGACATGGAAAGTAAGAAAATTGTGAGTTCGGTGGTCGTGCAGGTGTCACAAAGTACATCCTCAGTGGCCATGGAGAAAGTTGGCTTTGTAGCATCATTGCAAGAACTACAATCGCGGGGAATGGTGATCGACCTGATAGCCACGGACAGACACGTTTCAATTGCCAAGACAACGAGAGAAGAGTACAAAAATATAAATCACCAATTTGACGTATGGCATCTTGCAAAAACAATCAATAAAAAAATGTCGGCTGCAGGTAAAAAAAAAGATATGCAAGGTATTTCACAGTGGTCCAAGTCAATCAGCAACCATCTTTGGTGGAGCTCAAAAACATGTGAAGGGTCGTTGGAAATTCTACTGGAAAAATGGCGGTCAGTAATGCTACACTGTAGCAACGTTCACCGCTGGAACACGAACCAACATTTCCACAATTGTGAACATGGCCATTTGTCCACAGAGGAGGCACGGAAGAAGAAGTGGTTGATTCCTTCATCACCCACTCACAAAGCCATTGAAAAGATTGTATTTGATAAAACTATAACAAGAGATTTGAGGGGACTCACGGAATTCTGCCACACAGGAGATTTGGAGGTGTGCCACAATATGTGCCTAAAGTACAGGCCAAAACGATTGCATTTTGGCATGGAGGGCATGATAAATCGGACTCTTCTAGCGGTCTTGGCACATAACCATAATGTTGGCCGTCAACAAAGTAGGACGACCGGAACTTTAGGGACGCTTCGCTACAATAAGGCCTTCACTAAAAGAAGTAAACAATGGGTGATCAAACCAGTGTTTGAGGATATGCAATATGAGTTTATTGAGAGACTTATTGTTGATGTCCTAGATGGGCACATACATGGAGTTGTGAACGAACCTGTGCAGGGGACAACTGCATTGCCACCCAACATTGCCTCTGTTCCATGTCCACCTAAAGCAGAGCTCATTGAGAAATACACATCACGGTTTAAATGATTGTAATTTGATTGTCTGTTCTCTCGAGTCTCCTCATGTTGCAGGCCCATTGAATATGTGTAGCTATGTATTGTGTAAATAAAAGTGATTGCTCAGTGTACATGCAATGTGTCTCTCCACCCTTGCCCCTCCCTTCACCGTGCAGTAGTGCGAACCACCCGGGTGTCACCTGTGACTTTGCTCTCGAGTCTCCTCATGTTGCAGGCCCATTGAATATGTGTAGCTATGTATTGTGTAAATAAAAGTGATTGCTCAGTGTACATGCAATGTGTCTATTCCACCTTGTTCATTTGCGCATTAAATTAAACCAAACAGTAATATAAATCATTTTTCAAAAAATATAGAATGTCTCCGTATTTATGGTTTTCTGGGGCTGCAAAGCACGCAGACAAAATGCAAAGATGGAGTGTAAATTTCAAGTCCTGTGAGATGGCCTTACACTGAATGTAGCTAACTAGGAATGTGTGCTCGTTCAAAGTGAAGGTCAGCTGCTTTGATTTTTTGCTCGGGTGCCGGAATGGCCCACGACTCAGTATAAGGTTCTATTGTTATTTGACCTTTTTGGGGGTGTGGTGCAATAACGTAAGAAACGATAATGAATAAAATGTCAGAAACGAAAGCCATTTAATGTTCGTTCATTAGAAGAAATAACGTCGGCATAGAAGGAGTGGTATTTCGGGGCTGCCCTACGCACAGACACAATGGAAAATGCAAATATAATGTAAGTAACTCTTTAGATGAGTTTATACCGCAATTTAATTACTATACAGTAGCTTTAAAGACGGGTTAAGTTGTACTTGTTCGTTCTATGTGGCATATTGTTTTGTACCGCGCACTATCTTGAGGAGAACCATCTCCTTTTACGGAAGCACCTCAAAACCTTCCTCTTTGCTTCTGCTTTCTCTAACCCTCTCCCCTGCTACAACTGGTCCACTGTCTGCGACCTCGGTCCTGGGCCCTTCCACTCTCCACCTGCACTGCCTCCCTGTCAACCCCTGCACTGGGCGACTGTCTCAGTATCCTACAGCCCCCCCTTCCCAGCACTTGTTCTGCACTTACCTTGCCTCGCCACGCCTTGAAACACTTGTGTATAGGCGCGTTGCAAATGCCATATTATATCATATCAGTGACGAAGTGGTCCCCTGGCGCTCAGGCGGCTCTGAAAAAGGCGGAGGAGAGGGGGTGGGTTACTGGAAATGACGTATAATACCCAGTTGCACTGTCCTATCTATGAAATAATTTCCCGACCTAATATATAAAATGAATAATTTTAATAAAGATCTGATGGTGATTCATTTTTTATGTTTTTAAAACAGGTACATCCTTCATTATTGTCTGTGTCACGAGTACCAGACACCGGCGGATGTATTTTACAGCCGCCAGTTGCTTCTCCGCGTGAACAACGTTACCACCCTGACCATTTTATGGGACGATCGCCAAGTACAAGTATGCCCTTAAGCGGTACTAATGGCTAGATGCAACATACATACCGTTGTGGTGGCCTAGTGCCTCGTTGTTGGAACAGCCATGCGATTATCAGTGCGACCGAAGAGCTTATTTTATCGTAAACCAACACCCTGTGTACTGCACACGAACATCGCTTGCCTCAAGACGAACTATTTTGGATCGAGAGCAAAGAAAAATGAAAATCGCTGAATATTCTCTAAACATTTGATGTCCAATAAATGTACTTTACCAAATGTACCGTGTTGCTGTTTGATTTTAAAGTACAGTTTCATATTCCGAATTGTGGCGCGCTGTGTTGTGAGCTGATCTGTGTTGGTTTCTGGGTTCTGTGTGGAGTCGCGTAGAAGACGCCTGGGTGCGTTTGCCTACGCAGCACAGTCACGTCACGGATAGAGGCGGGGAATATGAATGTTTTGATAAAGTCTGTTTCAGGGGCGGGGGATTTGATTTAGTGCCGCAAACGCAGGTGAGCCAGGTCGATGGGGGGAAATGATAGGGTTATCACAAAATGGCGGCTGATTTCGAGTGCTTTAATGGACGAAAAGTCGGGTAAGGTCCATAGGAAAGTTTTCTACGATCTACCGATTTATGCTTAAAAACACATGGCCGAACCGTAGGGACAATAAAAAAAAAGTCCCGGAACTATCCTTTAAGTATTACCATCTCCCAATATTTGTTAATCTCCTTCTTGGAGATGCTTTCTAACTTGATTAATTTTGATCTCAAATCTTCACGGTTCATTTTTGCTGGTTGGAAAGCATGTGATGTGCTACTTCTCGGTGCAAAGAGGTTCGTAGTATCCTCTTCCCTGCTGAGTAAGTATTCAATCATGGTTTTAGACACACTGGTGTCAGCAGGTGACGGTCCTAAAAGTATGCAATTGGATGCAGGATTGAACCGCTGAGTAAAAAGGCTGTCGCTCTGCGCCACCAAAAAGATATGTGAGGAAGACCTCACCACTTCCGCAAAATTTGACTAGTCGCAACTCATTCGAGTACCTAGGGTATACCCACACCCTAGTAAATTTAGTGGCAAAAGACAAAAAAAGTAAGCGTGCGCCAAAGCTTGTATTGGTTACGTTTTTGATTCAACTTGTATTGTCAAATAGTGTGACTGTCTTGTTTGACACGTGTTTCGGCCCACTGAGGCCTTTCTCAAAAACCGGGCTAATCATGAATGAAACACTGTTCTAATCTTGCAATTGAAAATATTGCATGCCATTTAAACAGACCCAGTAATTATAAAACGTGTTGGAGGTATATTAACAAAATGTGGGTGGAAGCCAAACAAGCGCTTCCATTTTTTAGTATGATCATTTGCCTTCACCCCTAGAACAATGCAATTTGACTAAGGCTGTTTAAGAGTCTGTAAGATTTGGTCTGAAAGATGGCCGCAATCTCTTATAAAGTATAATGTTCTCCAATATGGGACGCTCAATCGTGGTTTGCCCAAAATATGGCCCCAACACTCGATATCAGTAACATGACAGTAGTGTGCCCCGAAACTGTCCGCCACACTCGACATGAATAACGTGAAGTATGTGAAACGTCATTGTGCAGAAGCGTGATGACGTTACACCTATCCCAACTAGATTATGTAAACAAGCTAGCGTTTTCCGTGGCCACGAGCAGCGAAAGAACAGCGTTTCCGAAGCTGGGAAACCACCAAGGTGATTAAGAATTTCATTGTTTGAATGACTGGTTTATGTATAACATATGGGTTTTTCAGAAAGAATTAGGTATATGCAAAACAAGGGGAAAGCAATATTTGCCTTCTTTGTTTTGATGTTTTCTCTAGGTCCCTGGGATGTAGCCCTTATATATATATATATGCTGTCATTTTCAACTCAGTGGTGAATAACTGTAGACCACTAATTAATGTCTGACCACATGAACTATCACACTAGTAAAGGGTGACCTTTCCGGGTGTGCACCACATTTAATAGAACATGAACTATCACAGTAGTAAAGGGTGACCTTTCTGTGTGTGCACCACATTTAATAGAACATGAACTATCACAGTAGTAAAGGGTGACCTTTCTGGGTGTGCACCACATTTAATAGAACATGAACTATCACAGTAGTAAAGGGTGACCTTTCTGGGTGTGCACCACATTTAATAGAACATGAACTATCACAGTAGTAAAGGGTGACCTTTCTGGGTGTGCACCACATTAAATAGAACATGAACTATCACAGTAGTAAAGGGTGACCTTTCTGGGTGTGCACCACATTTAATGGCACATTAACTATCACACTAGTAAAGGGTGACCTTTCTGGGAGTGCACCACATTTAATAGAACATGAACTATCACAGTAGTAAAGGGTGACCTTTCTAGGTGTGCACCACATTTAATAGCACATTAACTATCATAGAAGTAAAGGGTGACCTTTCTGGGTTTGCACCACATTTAATGGAACATGAACTATCACAGTATTAAAGGGTGACCTTTCTGGGTGTGCACCACATTTAATAGGACATTAACTATCAAAGTAGTAAAGGGTGACCTTTCTGGGTGTGCACCACATTTAATAGCACATTAACTATGAAAGTAGTAAAGGGTGACCTTTCTGGGTGTGCACCACATTTAATGGCACATTAACTATCACAGTAGTAAAGGGTGACCTTTCTGGGTGTGCACCACATTTAATAGCACATTAACTATCACAGTAGTGAAGGGTGACCTTTCTAGGTGTGGACGAGGACTAACAAGCAAGTAGATGTAATGTGAGCACTGAGCAGGGTGTTCGTGAAATCACTTAGAGTGAAAGGCAAAGCACCGTCATTTGTATCAATTTGGAAAGGTGATCGTAGGAGATGCATCGGATGTTTTGCACTAAGCGTGATGTGCATGGAAGCACGCAGTAGGCACCGGAAAGCAATTAGTAAGAACACAATATGTTCAGGTCTGGAACTAAATCCAGTGTATACCGGTGAATTTCTGCCTAACAACCAGGGAATGTTAGGGATATCACACCACATAGTCTGCCTAGCAAGTGTTAGACGATTAACTATGTCTTTTGGTATCAGTTACATAATGCAAACCATGATTTCATATATTAGGGATCTGTTCATTTAAAAGCAGTGTGCATTTGTTTCTGGCATTGCAACTAATAATCTGTTGACGCTACTTCTCTCCATCCTTAACCTACCCGACCCAATATCACTCAGTAATTTTCTGTCTATTTTTAAAAAAATTGATATGTTTTCGCTGTTACTTCTTCATAACAATGTTTTTGTGATCTAATTGTAATGTAATTCAATTGGAAGATTAGAACAGTGTTTTATTTCGGAATATACTGGTTTTCGGAAAAAAGGCCTCAGTGGGCCGAAACACGTGTCAAACAAGACGGGCACACTATTTGACAATAAAAGTTAAATCCCAAATGTAACCAATTCAAGGTTTGGGGCACTCTTTGAGTACTTTTTTGTCTTTTGCCACTAACTTTACTAAGGTGTGAGTATACCCTAGGTACTCGAATTAGTTGTGACTAGTCAAACTTTTAGGAAAGCAGTGAGGCCTTCCTCGCATGTCTTTTTGGTGGTGCAGGGTGACAGCCTTTTTACCCAGCGGTTCAATTCTGCATCCAATTTTCTGATTAGAAAAGGCTGTGTCATGGTGTGAGTCACCCACAGGAGTGGGAGGAGCAGAGAAAGTAGAGGTGACGGTATCTTCTGAGACACACCTCATGGGCCGAATGACCGAGAAGGTAGGTGGCAATGCAGGGGGTGGAGGGCGTTGCCTGAGGGATAGAGAGTTTCAGATGAGAGGAGAGTAGAACGTGGTCAGTCCAAGAGAGACGAGTGGTGATAGGGTTAGAGAGGGGGGCGTCTGAGGTGATGAGAACATCCAAAGTATGTCCAGCAGAGTGTGTCGGGCCAGAGGGCAGGAGAGAGAGAGAGAGACTGAGAGACTGACAGACTGACTTTCTTCTTCAGGCCTCTTAAAAAAAATAATACAGGCGGTTCCACAAGTGTAACTTTGAGCAGTGACCCTAAATAAGAAACAATAGGAATAACAAACAATCTTTCTGAAATTCTATAGAATAATTGCTATACTCATTAAAGGTTTATTTTAGGCTCACTTTGGGGGGGAGTCACTGACTTAGTCTGTTCTTAAACACCTCAGAATGCAGACACAAACACCATTGGTAGGGTGCTTACATTGAACCCCAAATTTGCACAAGTGACTTGGTTGCGTCATGGTTGGTGCCATGCTTTGTTCCTTCCCGGCCAAGTCACTGCCCTCCATTCAAGCTGAAGATTTACTTACATATGATCCGGGAAGCTGGTAGGTGATGCAGCATGGACTAGGGTGACCAGATGTCCCGGTTTTGCTGGGACTGTCGTGGCATTGGATGCTCTGTCCCCCCCTTTCTCAGAACTATTTCTCCATTGGAAAAGGCAGGTCCGGGTTTTTGGTAGTAGGTCTTTGTAGCTGGCAGGCAGGAATCTCACACAGAAGAAATGCTGCGTTTTAGGAATTAAGATGGTAATTTGTGATAAATTAATTATAAGGTGTATATTCCGCCGGTAGCACGTAAACCTTGTGACGTTTACACACTGCAAAACTCCCTTGTCATGTGTCAGGGGACAGGGAGTTGCGGGAAGGGGAGGGGTGGGAGGATGTAGGCAGTTCTAGAAGAGAGTTGGAAGAATAAAGTCGTGTTAGTCTGATCCTCTCTTGTCCGTCTCCTTTCTCGTGTGGCAGAGTGAGAGAGACCGTGTGGGTGCCCCATGAGAGGCAACATCGTAGGACTTCACATTGGCGATGAAGGGGTTCATAACCCTCAACCTTGACGGTCACTCCTCTCAGTGGCGCGAGTGGAGAGAAAGACTGCATAGCCTGCGGGAGGGCGGGAACATCGGCCCGTCTCCTTAAAGGTGAGCGAGGAGCCCGCAAGCAGCGAGGCCTGGTCCCTCATCACAATTCCAGGGAGTGGAGCACAGCTCCGCCCATGCATCATGTCGCTGCAACCTGCTGAGGCAAGAAAAGCAGCAGCGCGCAGCAGGTTCAACACTGCCCATGTGAAACACACGCCGTTCTGGCACCAAAGTGAAGGAAGCTGAAACAGCCCGCACTGCGGCACGCCGCATGAAGCACAATGCATTTCCTGCAGCGGATAAGCGGGAAAGACAAGACCAGTCCGGCAACAAATGCGCAGCTGCGAACAGTGCACGTGGAGGGCTGGAGGAAAAGAGCATGCTTCATAAAACACGCTGCTCCACCATCAACCGTTACAAATTATTCCCGCCCACAGTCTCATCTGACCCTGAATCAGCCAGCCAACAGCAAATATCACCAAGGTCAGTGATTACAGCGCTGGAGGGGGGCACTGTCCTCACAACCACAGGGAGTGGCGACCCACCCAACCACACTGAGCATACACAGGAGGGAAGGGCGAGTGCAGCCAAGACGAGAGATGTCGGGGACGATGACCTCCCAGTACCCCTCACGCCTGCGGCGACCCTCCTCCCCCACAAGAATGCAAGACAGCCTCATTGGGCAGCTACCCACACACTTCGTCCTGACCGAATCCAGCAGCCTAGGGCCATGCTGGAAGAGGTGGATCACAGACTTCGCGGTATGCATCAAGGCGATCAGACTTGTTGATGAGGATAAGAAGCACAGCCTCCTCACACTGTCCATCGGGCCCAATGTCAGGGATATCGTTGATGAACTCCCAGATGCCACAAAGGACACATACACAAACCTGAAAGGGACTCTAACAGACTATTTTACTCCACACATGACCGTGGACTGCGAGAGGCACGTGTTGCACATGACCAAACAAGTGAAGGGAGAGTCCATGGACGCCTTCACCATGAGGCTAAGGGTGAAAATGTAACATTGCGATTTCAATAACTACTTAAACAGCGAAGCATCGAGGTCACAAGTCATTGTAGGTGTGAGAGTGTGGATTTCAGGAAAAGACTATTACAGTAACAACGCACCGTGGAAGAAATACTATGCCTAGCCCGCTTGGACACAGCTCCGGCCTCCCAAGTAGAGGGCCTAGGTGAAATCAAGATAACCCATGGCAAGAGCGAAAGCATCAATAAACTAGACACAGCACCCAGGGGCAACAGCAAACCGTTCTGTTACAGATGCGGCTACTAGTTCCCGCATGAGGGTCCTGCCATCGGCCAACAGTGTTCAGCCTGTGGGGAGATAATCACTTCAAAGCAGTATGCTGCATGTACCGAAGTCAGATGCGAGGAGAAGGGAAACAATCCATTGGAAGGGACCGACAAGCGCAAAGCCCTCCTAGATCATCCAGCCAAACTTTCGAGCCTGCCCCACGTCGACCCAAAGAGGAGTAATCTGAGAGAAGATCACATGACAGAGCGCCAAGTGATTGAAGAGATAGCAAACCAACACCGACAAGACCTACAAGATGACCTAGACATTATGTACTCTACCTAGTTGAGCAGTCTCATTCAGACAGCAAGTCAAGTGCATCCTCTGGAGAGGAAACATGGAGGAGAGATGAACATCGAGAGGAACCAAGGAAAAAGGGATACTTGTACGCGCTAGGCAACCCAACAGCAAAGGAACCCAGCCCAACCCTCATCCTTCAAGTAAACCAGACACCTGCTGATTTCCTAATTGGCACGGGTGCAACCGTCAACGTTATCAGCTAAGAAGTGTACGACAGCCTACCACAAGCCCTGCGGCTCAAACCCGCCAGAATTTCACATCTACCCTTACTGATCAAAGACACTGCTGCCGTGCAAAGGGTACTTTACAGCGTCATACTCCTACAAGGGACAGTCAAAAGAAATCCCCATGCATGTACTCGAGGCCGACGCAGAGAGCGGGTGCATCTTAAGCTATAAAGCAGCAATTGACATTGGCCTGATCCATGTACTATACAGACTGATGGTCCACACATATCTGGACCCAACAGTGAAAATTGAGCAGCTCTTTCCAGCTCTATTCGAGGGACTGGGGTAACTAAAAGGATGCCAAATAGACCTGCACATAAACCCAAAAGTTCCCCAAGTGGCTACGCACTATCGGGGGATCCCGATCAACATACACAGACAAGTTGAAGAACTCCTAAAACTCCTCGAAACAGACATAATCGAATCAGCGGAGGGACCCACCCCGTAGGTATCCCCCATAGTCCCTGTGCCAAAGAGGGATTCAACAAACATACGCATATGCGTGGACATGCGCAAGCCCAATGAAGCCATTCTCTGGGAATTTCACCAAGCACCACGCATCACAGGCATGGTGCACTTGTTAAATGGTGCCACTACGTTCTGCAAACTAGATCTTAATAAGGGATATCATTAACTGGAACTCAGTAAAACCTCAAGATACATCACCACATTCGCCACTCATTTGGGACTATATAGATATATATGAGGCTCAGCTTTGGAGTCTCATCGGAAGCAGATTTTCCAATCAGAAATTCACAATGTATTAAAGCATATACCTAATTGCCTGAATTACTCCGACGACATACTGCTGTTTGGGCAAGACCAGGAACAGCACGATAACACACTCGCGAGGGTCTGCATGGCCCTAGAGGATGCCCATCTCATGTTAAACAAGGACAAATGTGAGCTCAGGAAACAAACACTCCAATTTTTTTGACACGTATTCTCGTCAGAGGGCATGTCACGGGCCCTGAAAAAGTGTCAGCGCTGAAAGAGGCTGACCGGCCGAAAAACATGTCAGACTTCCGGTCATTCCTCGGGCTTGCCAGCTATCGCACACGCTGCATACAAGATTTTGCCTCTGTCAGCGAGTCACTCTGAGTTCTCACAAAACCGAACACAGACTTCATGTGGACAGAGGAGTGCCAACGAGCTTTTCAAGCGATCAAGCAATGCATATCAGAAGACACCAAGAACATGGGCTACTTCAATTCAAAACGGGACACAGGGCTAGTCGTAGGTGCCAGCCCAGCTGGGCTCCATCCTAACACAGATGGTCACCAAGAACAGCGCCGCCAGGCACATAGTGTCCTATGCCAGCAGTAGCCACTGAGAGACGGAACAGGCTTTCTTGTATGGCAAACCATTTACGGTGGTAACAGAACACCAGGCACTGCTATTCCTTTATGGAAATCCACAGGCCAAGATGCCACCAAGAATAGCCAGATGGGCGCTACGACTGCAGGACTACAGTTTCAAAATTGTACACTGACCAGGAAAGGAACACAACCCAGCGGACTTCCTGTTGCGGCATCCATTCAAAGAACCTCAAAGCTCTCGCTCCGTAGCAGATCAATACATCCACTACATAGTGCAAGGCACCACGCAGAAAGGGTTGGACCCTAACCAAATTGCACAAGAAACAGAGAACGATCAGGGTCTGCAGATAATTCTTCGAGGCATCGAAACCGGACACTGGAAACAGACTAAACAGACGGAGAAGAACACCAGCTCAGAAACGAAACAAGACATTACGTGCCTGATGGCTGTCACGGACGAGCTAAGCAAGACAACCGAAGGACTACTACTAAAAGGAACCAAAATAGTAATTCCCTGTGTACTACACCAGACAGTGTTAGATTTAGTGCATGAAGGCCACCGAGGCATAGTATCAACAAAACGGATGCTCAGACAAAAGGTATGGTTTCCCCATATGGATGCCCAGGTGGAAGAACTCCTTCAGACCTGCCCCACATGCGGGGTTCCTCAACCTGCACACACACCCAGAACCTTTGTCCACCACAGACCTACCGGAAAAAGCATGGGACGCAATCGCATTCGACTTCTTCGGACCGCTGGAAGGAGGTGAGCACATTCTCGTTGCCGTAGATGAATACTCTTGCTTCCCTGATCTACAAATAGTGCCCTAGACCTCTGCCTATCACACATCCCCGTCCTTGACAAAATGTTCACCGCATACAAAATACCACGTATCCTAAAGTCAGACAATGGTCCCCCCTTCACTGGACAGGACTTCAAAGCGTTTTCTGAATATATGGGCTTCGCTCATCGCTGCATCACACCACTGTGGCCGCAAGCAAACGGCACAGTGGAGTGTTTCATGAGCAATGTGAAGAGAAGCGTAAAGATTGCCAGACTGACAGGAGAACCGGTAAAGAAACTGCTGTACCAATTACTACGAAACTATCAAAATACCCCACACAGCACCACGAGGAAGACTTCGTCTGAAGTGATGTTTAGCCATAACACAAGGACCCGGTTGCCCCACATGCCCAGCCCTGAGGAACATTACAAAGGAGATGCAGAAATGCGAGAGTAAGACTCCAGACGCAAGGAGCAAATGAAGAAACAAGCAGATGGAGACAGGAGAGCTCGACCAAGTACGCTGGAACCAGGAGACGCCGTCATAGTGCGTCAACCACAAGGAAGGAAGCGATGGCTGCATTTGACAAAGAGCCCTTGACGGTGATGCAAGTAAAGGGCTTCCGCATCACAGTAGAGGGTGTGAGGAAAAGCATCACTCGGAATTCATCCCATTTTAGACGCATACCAGACATCGTCCTGGACATTGCCCTTGAGGCAGACGACGCCACTGCAGGGTGGGAATCATCCTATGAAGGGGATGGGGCAGGACTCTTGTGATGAGAGATCCTCGTCAGGGTCCGAAGCCAAGAATTATCCTGAACCTGTAAGACTTATGAACAGACCTCAGCAAGCTCGCAATCGGCCTCAACGATTGATTGAAGTGATGAACTAGAGACATCATTGTGTTTAGTACGGGGGGGTGTGACGTTCACATACTGCAAGACTCCCTTGTCACGTGTCTGGGGACAGGGAGTTGCGGGAAGGGGAGGGAGGATGTAGGCAGTTCTAGAAGAGAGTTGGAAGAATAAAGACGAGTTAGTCTGATCCTCTCTTGTCCGTGTGGGTGCCCCATGAGAGGCAACATCGTAGAACTTCACAAACCTCCTCCTCCTCCAACCCCTACTGAAGTGCAGTGCAGTGCCTTGACGGTTCGTCCTACTTTTATGTTAGTGGCCCTGTCCCGCTTTTTTACTTTTTAAGTCTCGTCTCCCTAGCATTGACTCGTTTCGTCCCATCACTGTGGCTTTTCACTAATTTCACAATGATATGAAGAGTTCCTTGGGTACTGTGGCCCTTCAGGTAAACTGGCCCCGGAGATGAACACCAGGGCCAGCCTTAGGGGCAGCAGCGCCCTGGGCGAATTGGCACCCCCCTTCCCCTGCACGCCCGCGGGTGCATTTGGTAACAGTGAGGCGCCTGCCACACCTTCTCCCGCTACGCCAGCTCGGGGGAGCCCTTGAAAGACTCCCCCGAGCTGGCGTGGTGGGGGGCTAATGGTGCCTTTTGTTGTTGAAGGCACCCGCAGCGGAGGGGTGCAGTTTGTGACAATGGGGTGGTGCATTTAATAGCAAAAGCCTGCCTGCTGCGCCTTCTCCCGCTACGCCAGCTCGGGGGAGCCCTTGAAAGACTCCCCCCGAGCTGGCCTGGTGGGGGCTAATGGTGCCCTGGAAGGCGTGGCGCTCCTGGCGGTCGCCCGGCTGGTCCCTGCCCTCCAGCCCCCCAAAGGCCGGGCCTGACGAACACTACAGCATTGTTATGCCCAGGCCGAAAGCAAAGGGTGGAACAGACACAACTGTGTTGCCCTGCGGCACACCTGTTTCGCATTTATGCATCCAGAATATCGCATAATTGCTCACGTAAAACCTCTGATGCACCCGATTCCGTCACGTCCACTTTCATGCCCACCCAAGACCTCGGCAAGCCCCTATATCTTCTTTATTTTTGCCAAAATACCCAAAAGAAGATCAGGGATCATGGCAATGTATGGCCCTTCTTTCCTGCCCTGCTGCCTGATGCCCCCTCCCCCCGCGCCCCCACCAGCCCCATGTCCAGCGAACACGAGTCTCAGTGCCAACACTTCTCTCTTTCCCAGGACCAGCCCCCCTAACCCTCAAGGCACAGCGCCCCTGAATTTCACAGCTCCACCTCCGCTGTTGCCTTCACCTTCCTTCCCCCATGTGGCTGTGCCCAGTGGTGGCAAATGGCAGTGGGCACATGATGGGCATTGGGGGGTGAGGGGTCTCCGTCCCCACTCTCATCTTCAGTGGTGGCTGGTGATTTATTCCACGTTGGGCGCATGCATAGTTCACAGGAATTTAGGTGAGTGGCTGAGCGAAGCAAGGGAGCCCCCCCCCCCCCCGACCCCCAAGAAAAGAGGGTTCAGGGTTCTTCTCCCACGACAGTCGTTTTCCTATAATGGGCCAAAGTGGCGCATTGCATAGCATGCTTTTTGCGAAAATGTGGGTAAAAAGCTATATAGCTTTCAATTGGTTTTGTAAGGTAATGCATGTCATTGCATGATCCCAAAGATTGCAGGTAAAGAACAGTAGACGGGAGCGCTTCAATGATGCGGGTATAGCAACTTATTTCCATGCTGGCAATGCCCAATCAAGCCAGTATTGCCACTGTGAGAAGACAACTTCAGGTTGAATGTACCAATATAACACCCTCCTGTTCACTTTAGTCCATCTTGACTCGTTTCATTATATGCCAGGATACCACACATGAGCACACCGAGGTTGGCTTTTGCCAGTTATGCCACTGGGGGAAAACATTTCCAGGTAAACTGTGTGATATAGGCCAGTATTTACCTATATGCCAGTAGTCTCACAAAATAACACTCATGTTGCTTTGCCCATAATGCCACTATAAGCGAACATGTCCAAGCTGGCTGTGCCAGTATATGCCAGTATCTACATGTTAGAATACTCACGTTGGCTTTCCCCATAATGCCACTGTAAGCCAACATGTCCAAGCTGGCTGTGCCAGTATATGCCAGTATTTGCATGTACGAACACTCACGTTGGCTTTCCCATAAGGCCACTATAAGCCAACATGTCCAAGCTGGCTGTGCCAGTATATGCTAGTATCTGCATGTAAGAACACTCACGTTGGCTTTCCCCATAATGCCACTGTAAGCCAACATGTCCAAGCTGGCTGTGCCAGTATATGCCAGTATCTGCATGTAAAAACACTCACGTTGGCTTTCCCCATAATGCCACTGTAAGCCAACATGTCCAAGCTGGCTGTGCCAGTATATGCCAGTATCTGCATGTAAGAACACTCACGTTGGCTTTCCCCATAATGCCACTGTAAGCCAACATGCCCAAGCTGGTTGTGCCAGTATATGCCAGTATCTGCATGTAAAAACACTCACGTTGGCTTCCCCCATAATGCCCTTGGGAAAAAAAGACATGTCCAAGATAGCTTAGCCAGAATGCCCACGCAAGGATAGTAATGTTGGTTTTGCCCATAATGCTGCTGTAAATAACATACCCATGCTGGTTGTGCCAGTATAGGCCAGTCTATCCACCGAAGAACACTCACCCATACCCGTGCTCAGAAATACTGTTCCTGGTCCCTCAGCTCATCTGCTTTTCTTGGGCTCAGCAAACAGAAAACATGAAGCAGTAACCCAGGAGGACAATTGATTGACACTTCCCTCCCTAAGTCCCGCCTCACAGGAAGACATCAGAGGAGCATTCAATTAGACACCCCCATGGGCCGCTAAATACCCACGGGGGGCGGGGGGGCTGTCAAGTTAAATGTCCCTTTTGTCTTAATGAAAATTAACAAAGGCCTCGATCAAGTTATAGCTAAGAAGAAGGCAGAAGAGCCGTGCTTTCTATCACTGTGAGCAGCCTGCCCCCCTCCTACACCCCCCCAGACACATCAGGGAACACCTGACCCGTTGCAGTTAGTGCTGCTCTCTGTCTCTGCCGGCTATTCGCTACAGGATCGGCGGTGCCTCGTATCCCTTGCTTCGCTCTCTGTCCTGGGTGGGGGATGATAGAGCGCTTTGAAACTGTCTGGTCGTAGCGCCATTCCTCCATTAAACACAACTAGAGGATGCCTTGCCCTAGAAAGTTCGAATGCAATGCCAAAACCCCCAGAGGGTTTGTGAACTCCTGTGTTTCAATCATTAAAGCGTTATAATGGGATATTCCCATTATGCGTTCTCTAGGCCCTTAGAGCCCGATTGATGGATTTTTTTTTTGCACGATTCAACGTGAGTTTTCACTGCTGAAAAGTGATTCTACACTGATTCATGGAACTGTGCGGTGTATTTTTGCCGTGCAAAGTCAGTGAAACGTTCATTTTGTACTGCAAAAATACACTTTGCACTGTTCCATGATTAGGGGGTTTGTTGGCAGTGCAAAGTCACTTTGCACAAGTCAAAAGTCACTTTGCAAAGAATTCCATGAATCGGGCTCAAAGCTTTCACTTTATTCAACTAAAGAGGGGGTCACGCGGAAGATTAAAAACCTATATTAAGGTAATGTCAGTAAGTGCGGTGTTGATCCACATATCCGGCACTCGTGAAGCTCCCAATGCTAGTTGCCAGATGACTAGGAGGTGTGACTTAACTAAGGCAATGATTGATCGCAGAGAGTGGAAAACTTAATTGCAGTAGATATTGTGAGGACTATCGTCATAACAACGAAGAATGACAAGAACATTGAGGCGCCGTCCCCAGAAGAGAGAGACACCAGTGAATCCTAGAAAACCTGTGAAAACCATTAGGTGGGTCCATTGACAGACCTAAAGGCCTGAAGAATGCTGTGAAACATTGCATGCAGAAACTGGTCGACTCATAGATAGATGATGTCTCGAAAGCAGCTGATGAAATGCTGAGTACCAGCAATGCCAGGGGAAAAATCCCTTGCAATGTAAAGGGCACTGTGGGTCCAGTTCTGTGACCCCACAAGAGCTGGGCTCTCCTCTCCACCTCTGCAGCCAGGTAAGCATATTAAATTATTACCAGAAGAAGCACTTTCCCCTCAGGGTAGCTGGTCGCTCTAATCGAAAGGTTGCCATTCCTTCTAGTTGGTGCCCCCCCTGTTCCTCCGAGAATGCTGAAGAAAGGGTCTTTCTCTACTGTGGTACTCTGGTAAATAGCATCACCCCCGCGGAAGGGGTATTTGAGCTGTCAACAGCTCCAGTAGTACCCAATGAAGTAGTTGACTCCCACTCCATTTATAGAAAACTCCTACCAGGAGATTGTTGCATTTTTAAGGGCACTGTCATAATGCAGTAGGCGAAGGTACTGGTTGAAGTTTCCACCCTCTTCTATTCTAAGACCCAGAGGCCTCAGTCCCACAGGAAGCCAATCAGAAAGTGTAACATGCAGGATCCATGCTTTCCTTGGTAATCTTTCCCCAGCTTCCTAAACCCCGCCCATTGCTGCCTGAGCTCCGTCCATTTCCTACCTCCTAGGCCTTTGAAGTAAAGGTGATTACAGACAATCTCCCTGGAGATCAGGCTCAACCGGTCTGTTGTTATTACCTTGCTAGCACCCCCCCCCACACCCCCTCCCACGGCTAGCAGACGCCATTGAAATGGTCATGACTCAGATCAGCCTTGGAAATCTTACGCGATGTCTGGCATTCCCAGTGCAGGCTGGCGAGAGTTTCCTGGGCAAGACCGGTCCATAGATGGTCTGCCTGGGGAGTGAGAACTGCATGTAAGCAGATGCCTCTGTCCTCGGACCAGGCAATGAGGCAAGAGAAGGATTGATACACACACACCAGAATGAGTAACCGCTTCCTTCCTCTGCATGCCGCAATATACTTTGCAGAATGTCGCTTTATGATTTCTGCATAGCATCCAGAGTGCAGGAGGCCGGCGCATCGCCACCAGGTGTTAAAGGGTATTTGAAATTTCAAGGGAAGTGTGCATGGGACTTTAGAAATTAATTTTAAATCCCCTTTGCTGTCAGGCTAATTCATTCCTTAGTAGTCTTATTAATCAAAATCATATTTTCTCCAACTGTTTAATTTAATAGACGTGGCGTTGAAGGTTTAGTAGACGGCTGTGTTTTATTAGCCAGTAAGATAGTTCAGTGGGCTACGCCCTTGCTGCTGAGATAGAACACATGTTTCAGTCCTTGTAAAGCCAACTCAGCCTTACATCCTTCTGAGGTCATTAATGAATGCCAGCTTTCGTTGGCAAAGAATTATATGATTGTTTATAAAAAATAAATAAATCTGTATAGCGCATTTTTGCGAAGTTGCTATGTAAATATTAAATCATTATTAATTATTAGATCCATATCCATGCCAGAGTGTATGAAGTATTAAAGAGATTGGAAAAGGCTTGTTTGAAGGTCAAGTTAAGCAAGTGCCAATTTAAAGTAAATCAAGTATCATATTTGGGGCATTGGCTGACCAAAGAGTGCATGATTCCACGTCTGGAAATGGTGGATTCTATTGTGGCGTGAAATCGCCTACCAATAAAGATGAGCTTAAATCCTTTTTGGGGTTAATAGAGTTGTGTTCCAAATCTGTGGGGAATCTGGCGGCAAAAAGCGAAAGCACTTAGAGTCTTTCCTAAGGAGAGGAAAGAGTTCTGTTGGGGTAAGGAGGAAGAAACTGCTTTCAGGGGTCTTAAGGAAGGAATTGCAAATGCACCCACTTTGTATAGATTTGACCCTTTGTGTTAGTGGATGCGTGTGCATCAGTGTTGGAGGTGTTCTTGAGCCAGATCAGGAAAGGCAGAGAAGTGCTGGTGGCTTTTGCATCTAGAACTCTATCTGATACAGAATCGAGATACTCGACCATTGAACGAGAAAGCTTGGCATGCTATTGGGCTTCTGTATATTTTAAGACTTACATATGGGGCATAACTTACAAAATCAGGAGTGACCACAAGCCTTTGGCACATATATTCGCCACAAAAGGATCAGGTGAAGCGACCGCCAGAATAGGTAGGTGGTTAGCAGCATTACAGAGTTACAATTTCACTGTAGGGTATATTTCCGGCAAATGCAATCTGGTGGCAAATTGTTTATCTAGAGAATCTATGGAGGGGGTGGAACCACAGGACGAAGTAGGGGATGAGTGTATTGCACAAATTAAGAGTTTGGTTTGTGACATCTTTTCAAAAAAGGTGTGGCTGGAGGGTGTGAAAGAAGATCAAGAGATGAGAGAGGCTGTAATAGGCATGGAGCAAGGTTGGCGCACAAGTGAAGTTAAAAGTAGTCCCTATTACAAATTCAGAGATGAATTGAGCAGCTCGGAGTGGGGTCTATCTCAGCAGGGACGCTGATTCCCCCTTTATCCTTATGGGGTGAACTTGCTAGAAGAGCCCACAATGGTAATTTAGGAATAAGTCTTACTAAAAGAAGATTGAGGTCAAGGTTTTGGTGGCCCGGGAATGAATGCTATGGTAGAAGCTGATGTTGGACATTGTATTCCATGTTCTGTAAGTGACAAATCCGCATAAAGTGGAGACTGGCAGTGTGAACATTCCGGAGAGTCCTTGGGAGAAGATTGCAATAGACTTTATGGGTCCCATGTGCAGACTTGGCCAAGAGAATAGGTTTTCGATAGTGTTATTCACTACACTTCCAGGTGGTTTGAAGTCGAGTTTGTAGATAACATATGAACAGGAGCTGTAATTGACTTTTTGGAAAAGTTGTTTGCCAAGGGAGTTTACCCCAAAGTGATAGTATCTAACAATGGTGTTCAATTGATATTGAATGAAATGAGGCAATACTTAGAACTCTGTGTAATTTAAAACATTGTACAGCTTTGTACAATCCAAGAGCAAATTGCTTAGTGGAACGCACAAATCGCATAATCAAAGAATCTTTATAATTGTCTTTGGCCAGTGGGCTGGAGTGGAAAAAAGGTACACACGACATGTTGATGGAACATTGTGACCCACCACACGTACTAAGGGGCATATCTCCATTTTGTATGATGAGAGGTAGCGATAGGGTTCTGATATTTTTTCGGATTGATTCATGAATCAGCAAAAGTGTGTCAGGAAAAGGGATGTGAGTAGGGAAGCAAGGATTAAAAGTGGGTGATACAGTACATATAGAAAAGCTGTTTAGAGTACCCAAAGGATGTTCTCAATATTTTGACCAAATTGTAATTACTAAAGTAAGTCAGAAACACGTGGTGACCAGTGATGGTAAATGCTGAATCGTGAGCCGCATGGCGGTCATGAAATCCCCCGAAGCATGGGACGGTAACGGGTAACACCACAACTGGAAAATGAGAGTGGAGGTGGATTTGAGGATGTGGTCATCTCTAGTGATTAGAGAAGATAACCAGTGATATGATCGCCAACAGGTCGCAACCCACATGTAGTGAAAGTTGTGACAACAGTGGGGAAGGTCAGGATAGCGGAAATGACACCACATGCCGCATGAGGAAAAGACCAGTGGAGTTTCATGATTACGAAAGCTATCAATGATATTGTTTTTATCCAGGCACCATAAGTAAGACCTGTGCAGTGTATTTCCCTCTAATCTCAAAGATATGTGTTCAGTCCATAATGTTTCATGTTACCGCACCTTGAAACACTTGTGTAGGCGCGTTACAAATGCCATATCATATCATATCATATCATACCGTTTCAAGTGCTAGATGCAGCTAAGATTAATTTGGACATATGATTACTTAACACAAAACGGTATATGTACAGACTTCATTCTAAGGTATGCTATCTATAAGGGGGATTGTATGTTGTATGCTTTGGTGTGCGAGATGACTCGCGCTGAGCTTCCTCACGCGAGTCATCCCTGCGCACCGAAGTTGTGACGTGTGGACCAAATGACAGTTGAACTGTCACAATCTAGTTGGCCCTTTGCTGAGAAGAGGGTCTTTCTTATCAAAGACTTATAAATAAAAGTTATATGAGTAAAACCTTTACCTTCGTTATTTCACAGTGTCTGCGCTTCCCGCCAGTAGTCCTCATGGACAGCGGGTGGGGGGACAACGACAGTGTTCACAAGGCATCAGCTGTGAACACCTTCATTGGATCACCTTAGAAGTCCTAGATTGCTTGCTTGGTTTAGCGGGATGGGGGACAGGGTAGGGGCCACCACCGTTGGGAAGGCCGCCTGAACCTCGGATATTATGGATGCTGCTGCTGGTCTCTGACTTCAACAGTAGGAGGCTGCTTTCAGACCACCTAGCCTGCTTTTGCCGCTTGAGTTGTTCTTCAGTCAGTGCGGAGACAAAGTATGGACCCTGTTG
Organism: Ambystoma mexicanum; assembly: GCF_040938575.1. NCBI lineage: Eukaryota > Metazoa > Chordata > Amphibia > Caudata > Ambystomatidae > Ambystoma > Ambystoma mexicanum. The sequence continues at coordinate 75,095,103 of NC_090929.1, read as the reverse complement.
GTGTCCTTGTTTTGTCCATTGGGGGATGTCAAGACATTTGTTTCACACACAGCTTGTGTCAGGACTCAACACTGTGGCCTGATGAGTTGGTTGCTATGGTGATGTTTGTGTCTCCAACGCCACACACTCAACAATTCGGTACCCATGACGCTGCCCAAACCTTCTGTGTCCTTGCCCTCCTCTCCTTGACCCTTCATTCTTCTCGAGTGCCCTTCTCGCTGCTCGCCCTCCTCCCTCGCTCTCCCCCAAACCTCCTCTTGGCTTCCTGATGCTGGTCTGTGTCGTCTCCTTGGTTATTCGTCATACTTGCTGCCTCTCCACAGACATCTCTTCTCGCTATGCTGCAGGCAGGTTTTTTCCCCCTCGGAAGGGGTTTGCCCCTGAAATGTGGGTCCACAACCCCTGGGTAGTGCCAAGGTCTTGTATCCACCTTCAGGCTGTGGTGGCTAGCCAGGCGGAGGGATGCCATTCACGCCTACTCCTTGGCCCCCTCCAACACTCCACTAAGGAGTGATTCTGACAGCCTGAATTTCTCATGACGCAGGTGGATGGTTCATCTGATAGTCTGTACTAAGACGCTACAGGACTTTATCTTTTACCATGACCTCCATCTTCACGCCCACTTCCTAATCTATACCTTTGTTCTTTCCACTTTACTTCACCTTCCGATCCCTTGAGAACATCAAAGTTGGAAAGGCTATCTCTCGGGGTACCGATCAAGATCCTGGGAATGGCTTTGGTCAAGCCAGGTTGAGAGAATGAGTGACGAGGATAGACCCAGAGACCCTTTTAGGTCTCTGCTACGGACCACCAGTGCCGTCTTCTGCTGTCTGTGGACACATCCACATGCACCCTGCCCGGAAGCGCTCACGGATGAGCATGATGTGACACAAGGCGCTATGTTCTACAGGTCAGCTTCTATTCATGGTATTTCTTCAGTGGTGATGGCATGTGCAGAAGAAGGAAAACCAAGGGAGCAAACACACCCGGGGCACTATAATGATCACAGGAGAATTAATCTTTTCACTATTGATCGTAAAATGAAGGTCAATTAGGTCATATATGTGGGGGAAACCCCCCCACAACACCCTACTCAATCCTAAACCCCCGCAGCTGCTCAATCCTAAACCCCCACAGCCCCCCACCCAATCCCATTATATTAGTTATTAAAACTCTCTTTCTCTTTCTCTCTTTCTCTCTCTCTCTCTCTCTCTCTCTCTCTCTCTTTCTTTCTCTTTCTCTCTCTCTTTCTCTCTTTCTCTCTCTCTCTCTCTTTCTCTCTCTTTCTCTCTCTTTCTCTCTCTTTCTCTCTCTTTCTCTCTCTTTCTCTCTCTCTCGCTTTCTCTCTCTCTCTCTCTCTCTCTCTCTCTCTCTCTCTCTAGGTGAAGGTCAATAGTGCAGAAGGGGATTAGGACCACTATTATTAGGTCAATTAGGACAAAAGGTCAATTGTAAAAGGTCAATCTGGGTAATACATATAATGGCGTCACTGTCCTGGACCCTTCTGGCCTGGTTTAGAGTTTCTCCCACTTCTGATCAATCTTAAGAGTTTTTAAAGTGCCTCTCAAGATGGTCAGTGCCGTCTTTCTCCCGATTGGTGGCAAGCAAATAGTCTTTGACTAATCTCTTGCTTGCAAAGAGTGATTCCCTCAAACGGGCAGTGCATTTATGCAAACTCTGAAATCTCTTATGGGTGAAATGGAGCACTTCTTCTCTTAACTTGGTAAAAAAAAAAAGTGTTTAAGTTTTCCAAACAAATTTTGCCAAAGAACATAAAATGGCCAGAACAAGATCAAGCCAAACAGTACTCTGGGTCAGAAAGGCACGTTCTTCCAAGGGTATTGCCAACGTTTGTGCATCTCAAAAAGGTTTCTCAAAACAAAGTCTCCTCCGGCGTTCCTCAACTCCCACCCCTTGCGTCACATGGCGTCCTGGTTTGATCTTTCATACTGCTCTTGCCCTTTCACTAGTCCTGGTGTGAGGTGTTCTTGGTCTCCAACCCAGTTAGCATTCCACTGTGAGCCAGCAGGTTCCAAGTAGTGCAGAAAGCTTCAGGGGCAAAGCCGGCTCAAAGAGCTTACGTGCGTGAGTCCGACTTCCTGATCCAGGATCCTGGTGCCACCTGCCCCAGGACGATTGTCAATGTCCTCTTTTTTGACCCGATGGAGCCTCATGCCTAGGGACCTCTTGCTACAATTTTGGGAAACTGTCCTCCCACTGGCTCCTCACAGACCTTGATGCCTTTCCACATGATCATACCTCATCCCACCACTCTTTCACACTCCTTTAGAGTGGAGGGCATGTGTCCATTTCTCCATACTGTCTCCCACTCTTCCTTTCTGTGCTCCTTCCTTTGCATAACACTCATCTGCTCTTTACTCTCTCTCTTATACTTCCTCTGCTCCTCCTTTCACCAAAGTCCCTTCTCTCCCCTGTACTGCTCATTTTCTCATTAGTGTTTTTTCTCTCCACTGCTCCTCCTTTCACACACCTCCTCTCCTCCCCAGTCTTCTCCAAACAGACATTGGTCCTCATTATAATCCTGGCACTCCCGTAATGAAGGGGGCCGGTACCGGACCGGCCCCCTTCATTACAGGAGCGCCGATTACGAGGTTCCCTTTGCGGGACCCTGTAAGGATGCCTGTTAAAACCAGGCGTCCTTTCCAGTTCCCGCGAGGGGAAGAGCGAGGTAATAACGGGCCAGTTGTTATGTGCCCGTTCTTACCTCCCTCCCCATTCCCATTGAGCCCTATGGGGGCTCAAATGGGAATGGGGAATGGTTCCTGCAAGGAGGAATTACCGGGTCCTCCTATGTCGGTACCCTGTAAGGACGCCTGGTAAAACCAGGCGTCCTTTCCGGGTCCCGCTAGGAGAAGAGCGAGGTAATAACGGGCCAGTTGTTATGTGCCCGTTCTTACCTCCCTCCCCATTCCCATTGA